>NC_080700.1:2883987-3204430 GCF_030445035.2 Dasypus novemcinctus
CAGCACCCATTCCTGATAAAAACACTGCAAATGATAGAAATAGAAGGAAACTCTCTGAACATGATAAAGGGTATACATGAAAAACACACAACTGACATCATTTACAATGGTGAAATCCTAAAATATTTCTCTCTAAGATCAGAAAAGACAAGGGTACCCATTATCACTCCTCCTATTTAACATTGTGTTAGAAGTACATGCTCAAACAATGAGGCAAGAAAGAGATATAAAAGGCATTCAAATTGGAAAGAAAAGTGTCAAAATTTCACTGTTTGCAGATGACATGATCCTATACATAGAAAGTCCTGAAAAAAATCTACAAGGCTTCTAGAGCTTTTACATGAGTTCAGAAAAACCACAGGTTATAAGAAACAATATGCAAAAATCAGTAGCATTTCTGTACACCAGTAATGAGCAATCTGATGAAATCAAGAAAAAAAATACCATTTAAAATAGTAAATAAAAAATCAAATACCTAGGAATAAATTTAACTAAAGATGAAAAAGAGTTACATGCAGAAAACTACACAATATCTTTAAAGGAAATCAAAGAAGACTTAAATAAATGGAAGAATGTTCCCTGTCCATGGATAGGAAGAATAAATATCATTAAAATGTCTATGCTACCCAAACTGATTTACAGTTTTAATGCAATCTCAATAAAAATCAAGACAGATTTTTTTAATGATTTGGAAAAACTAAGTATGAAATTTATTTAAAATGGAAAGAGGCCCCAAATAGTCAAAGACATATTTAAAATTAAAAACTAAATTGGAGAAATCACACTACCTGACTTTAAAATATATTGCAAATCTACAGTGGTCAAAACAGCAAGATATTGGCACAAGGATAGACATACTAGCCAATGGAACCAAATTCAGATTTTGGATCTAGATCCTCACATATAGAGTCACCTGGTATTCAACAAGGCCACCAAACCCGCTCAACTGAGAGAAAATGGTATCTTCAACAAATAGTACTTGGAGAACTGGATATCCATATGCAAAAGAATGAAAGAGGAATTATCATCTCACACATCATACAAAAATCAATTCAAGATGGATCAAATACCTAACTATAAGAGCCAAGATCATAAAGACCTTGGGAGACAATGTAGGGAAGCATCTACAGGACATTGTAATAGGACATGGCTTCATGAACTTCACACCCATAGCATGAAAAATGAAAGAAAAATAAATAAATGGGACCTCCTTGAAATTAAAGCTTTTTGCACCTCAAAGGAGTTTATCAAGAAAGTGAAAGATAGCTACACAATGGGAAAAAAAAAAAACTTGGTAACTATACATCTGATAGGGGCCTGATACCCAGCATATATAAAGAAATCAAAAGTAAAAGGGCAAATAGCCTATTGAGAAAATGGGCAAGAGATTTGAAAAGATACTTCTTCAAAGAAGAAATACAGATTGCTAAAAAGCATATGAACAGATGATGAACATCACTAGCTATTAGGGAAATGCAAATCAAAACTACTATGTGATACCATCTTACACCCATTAGATTGGTGACTATTGAACAGAGAACTATAAGTGTTGGAGAAGATTCCACTGCTGGTGGGAATGTAGAAGGATCCAGCCATTCTGGAGGACAGTTCAGCAGTTCCTCAAAAAACTAGTTATAGATTTGCCATATGACCCAGCAATTCCACTGCTGGGTATATACTCAGAAGGATTGAAAACAAGAACATGAACTGATATATTCACACCAATGTCCATAGAAGCATTAACCACTATTGCCAAGAGTTGGAATCAACCCAAATGCCCATCAACAGATGAATGGATAAACAAAATATGGTATTTACATACAATGAAATACTACTCAGTTGTTAGAAGGCATACAGTACTAACACGTGGGATAAAATGGATAAATTTTGAGGACCTTAGGTTGAGTGAAACAAGGCAGGCTATTGGAGATTTGAACCCGAAGGGTATTGGAATAAAAGAAAGAGAGAAAGAGAGAGTGAAACAAAGAGAGAACGAAAGAGAGAGAAAGAAAGAGAGAGCTGGGATCAGGGGGTCTGTGAGTAATGACTCCTCAGACAACTTTATTTTCTACATGTGGCATTATATATACTCAAACTATCGAGATAACAAGCAGTGTAACTACACATTAACAAGACTCATAAATTAAAGAACTTATCTCAAAGTACAAAGATTCAGTATTCCTTTCAAACTACAAAGTGTGTTTGCTCGTATTTCTCCCTGCCCCAGACAGCTCTATCCTGTGGACTTGAAAGGCTTAATTGCTGCATTCCTATGTTAAAAGCACAGCCATGGAAACAGCATGTCTCCCTTTGCAAAACCACCATGCCTCAGTTTCCAACAGCAGGCATTGGAGGACAAATACTACATGATCTCTCTCATATGAATTAAGCAAATCAAGCTGTCTCAGAGAGCTAGAGACTGGAAGATAGGCTTACAGGAAATAGAGGAGTAAGGAAGGTTGTGAGCCAACCCCGACATGGGTGAAATCTTTGATAAAGTGGAGGTAAGAAGTTGTGCAGTAAAGGATAAGATGGGGGCTTAGGGATACTATTGGATTGGGCTTTGCAGGCTGGAGGGGGGATAGGGTTGGTAGGATGGGTCAGATGGACCAAGGAATTGGGGGGAGGATTGGCAGGG
The DNA here is from genome assembly GCF_030445035.2 of Dasypus novemcinctus. Lineage (NCBI taxonomy): Eukaryota > Metazoa > Chordata > Mammalia > Cingulata > Dasypodidae > Dasypus > Dasypus novemcinctus. The sequence continues at coordinate 2,886,626 of NC_080700.1, forward strand.
AACAAGTGAATACAGGAGATTGTCAGGTATGTGGGTGAAGCTATAATGTTGAGAAAACTCTTTAGAAAATATAATAAGGAAGGAAGTTTGATGCGGGACATCTGGTTCAGGGTGTACCTGGGTTGGGTTTCTAGGGAGGGTGTGAGTGCTGATCATGTCATAATGTGTTATGGCAGTTGGTGCAGACTTATACTATGAGCAGGAAGATTTTATTTCCGAATCCTGGTGAGGCCTGACATTCTCAAGCAGAGGGGAGAGTATCTATCCCTTGAGAGCATAGGAGGCTCCCAAAGGGGAGTTCAGACTAGTTTGTCAATCCCTCAGTATTGTTGCAAGTATCTTTGAACCTTGTCCCTTCAAACAAGAAAGCTTGGTTGTCACTGTGGGCCCTGAAGGGAGGGGGAGAGGGTAATAGAATAGTTGGAAGGGGGGTTAACTGGGGGACAATGGAAGTGCTCTGCATGATCCTCCAAAGATGGATACAGGCCATGTTAAATATCACCCAAAATTTATAAAGGTGTATAGTCTAAAATGTAAGCCATAATGTAAACCACAATGGAACCACGATTAGTACCTATGTTTCAATGTCTGTACATCAGTTTCAGCAAATATAACATCCACATGTAAAAAGATTATTGCTGGGGAAGGAGGAAAAGAGTTTGATGTTGAGTATATGGGAATTCCCTACATTCTTTATGTGATTTTACTGTGACCTAAAACTTTTTTGAAGATATAACCAAAAAAGGATGTACACACTGAGGAAGAAATGGAAGCAAGTGCCTTGCCACTGTACACACAGGGTAACACCTACTACAGTGATGAAAGGCAAATGTCAAAAAAAATTAATGATATTTTTCATTTTCAAATATCCCAATTTATTTTTACTGTACTTTAGCTTTTCAAAATTATTATGTATTCTTTTTCTAATCTTTAAACCTATCATTAACTCTGCATTTTCCTATTAATTAAATTTGGCAATATATTAGACTTCATTTCTTAAGAAGTTTTGGTTCAGAGAGGGGTTCAACTATGGCAGAGGAGAAGCACTGATGTGGGGTGTCATTGTTGGGGGGTGCATGGGTGGAAAGGAATTCTCCTAGGCAAGCAAATAGGCTATATAGATATGTTTGGATGTTCATTGGGTATTGACATAGGGGATTGTGTTTCACATGACAACTGAGGAATTGCTAAGTTCCCATGCTGGGAAATTCTGTTGCACTCCCCAATAGACAGCAAAAATTCCTCAAGTACAAGGGCAAAGACCAGTGAAGTAGGAAGGCCCAAAATGGGCCCTTGATACTGATGACTGTGCTTTTGAGTCTGTGTTCTTGAAATTTCAAGTAGCCCCAGAGTTGCAGGGTTCCTAAGATTTACCCTCTGAGAGCCTCCATGTTGCTCAAATGTGACCACTCTCTAAGTCAAACTCAGCATGTAAATGCATTTATTTCCCTCCAGTGCAGGACGTGACTCCTGGCACTGAAGGATTGCTGTCAAGCACCAGCTGGTCATGCAACTAGAAAAAGACCTTGAATAAAAGGGGGAAATGGTAAAGACAAATGAGTTTATATGGCTTACAGACTTCAAAATGAGTCAGGAGGTCGTCAGATGGGTTGTTCTTATGCATATCTCACCAGGGTCTCAGAGATAGTCAAAATAGATACAACCTCAGGTAGTGGTGCTCCTGAGGGCTACAGAGACACCCAGGCCAAATGGTCGTGAAAGATAGCTCTGGAGTTCAGTGTCTTGCTAGTGTACCCTACTTTGGAATTTGTGCTCCTGAGTGTGATGGAGTGGGACGCAGTTGTGACCTCTCTATGAATGCCTCTTCTGTCATTTTTACTGAACCTGTGGTTGGTGCTGGAATTGGTGTATGCTCAGGAGACTTGATTCTTTGGAATGTCTGTGTGCCAACGGGCCCTGAGCCTCAGCACAGTTGCAACACCTACACTTTAGTTCATTGGACTTACCAAGGTCATCTAACAGGGAGGTGAGGATGGTTAACCACCTCACCTGGGAACTGAGAGAGTCTATAGCTGCAAGCAGGAGAATTGCATCGATCAGCCATATGGGATTTAAGCCTCCTCTCAGTTTAGAGGAGGACTGGACATCACCATCCCCATGTCTCCAGGATGGAAGAATATAATATGGATTAGAGTGGATTTACCATTATTCTACTATAGAAATATTGTGACTCTAGCAATGGAAGAATTTATATTATTGATGTGGAGACAGTGGCCACAGGAGTTGCTGAAAGCAGGGAGAGGGAAAAGGAGTGTGGGAAACAAAGGCATGTTGTTTCCATGGAAGCAAGTTACTTCCTTGACCACTGAGTCAAGCTGTCCTTCATGATTATCGGTGCGGAGCACAATCTTGGCTGGGTCAGCACACCTGCAGGCAGAACAATACATATAGAACAGAACAATCTGGGCAACAGGATTTATGAGTATAGTTACTGATTCTTACAATAATAGTTCCAGTAAAGTTTGTTGGGTGTTCATCAATCATTAGTTAATATAGCATGAGGTAAGGGTAACAGGTAACTTGATTTTGTGCTGAATATCACGTAGGTTAGGGGTATATATACTAGCCCCCAAACTCAATAAACTTGTCTGATGAACTTGAGAAATCAATGCTCTCAGATCCCCTGAACCCAATCTTTCTTTGTCTTTCATTCCCGATACCTCGGGTCGCCGAACAAGACTCCGACAGGTGGCGCCCAGACGAGGGGCTCGAGGCAGAGGATTCATCAAAGTACAGCAGCGTAGGTTCTTCCACCTCTGGATCGGGAACGCGGAAAGCTGAAAAGCCTTTTTGAAGGTAAGGAGCGTCAAAATTAATTAACCCGGGTAAATAGCTGCTTCATATTATTAAGTTTTGCTTTCCGTTAGCATCAGGGTATGGGTAATCAACCAGGATGCTTGGAAGAATATTCACAGGTTTTGAAAACACTGTTGCATAGTGTAGGCGTCACAGTTAAGACTGCAGATTTGTTAGAATTGTTTGCTTTGGTTCAAAAGCATTGTTACTGGTTCCAACCGCAAGGAAAGAATTTGATGAATGTTAAGCAGTGGAGGCAAGTAATGAAAGAATTGAGGAGAGCATATCAGAAAGGAGAGAATATACCTGTATCAGTTTGGGCCTTAGGACAGCATATTGCTGCTGCATTAGATCCTTTGCAGTCTGACGAAGAGGAAGAGATTGTTCTTTTCTCAAGGGAGGAAAGGGCTATGAAGGATACAGGTAAAGATAGGAATTTGGAGGAGGATCAGGAAGAAGAGGAGTTATTTGAAGTTAGAGACACAAATCCATTCTTAACTAAATCTATGTCGGAGCTAAATATTTCTAAAGTAGACATATATCCTAATTTGACTCATGAGGTTCCTTCTGCACCTCCAGAACCTGGAAAAGTACCTAGTGGACTTTTCTCTACGGACATGCCTTATGTTCGTAGCAGCTTTAAGCCAAATTCTGTGCCTGTTACTCCATTAATGAGATGTCTTTTATCAGGATCTAGTCAAGGTGAGCCTCTGGCTATGCAAGCTGTAGCAGCTTTTCCTGTAACTATTCAACAAATTCCTCCTGATGCTCAAAACCCACAAGGGGGAATTTATGCTCATCATGAGCCTCTTTCTTTTAAAGTATTGAAGGACATCAAACAGGCATGTACTCAATATGGAACTCAGAGTCATTATACTATTGGACTGGTGGAAGGACTTGCAAATACCTACAGGTTAATTCCTTGGGATTGGGACATGCTGACTAAAACAGTATTGACTGCTGCTGAGTTCTTACAATTTAAGACTTGGTGGACAGATGAAGCTGCTATGAGAGAACGACGAAACAGGGCTCAAGATCCACCTGTTAATATTACTACTGAACAATTGCTAGGCTCTGGAGCTTGGACAGGTATTGAGAGGCAGCTTCATTATAATGATCAAGCTGTTACTCAAGTGAGGCAGTCATGCTTGGCTGCATGGAGAAGGATTACAGCTCCAGGAAAGCCTACGCAGTCTTTTGCTAAAGTGATTCAAGGTGTTAATGAACCCTATGTGGAATTTATTGCCAGACTGACTGATATGCTTACTAAGACTATTGAAATTCCTGAAGCTAGAGAGTTAATCCTGCTAACGCTCGCTTTTGATCAAGCTAACAATGAGTGTAAGAAAGCTATCCGGCCTATTAAGGCCGCAGGTGGGTCTGTCCTTGATTATATAAAAGCTTGTCAGGACATTGGTTCAACAACCCACCAGATGGCAGTGTTAGCTTCAGCTATGAGAGGAGGAAATAACCCAAAAAAGAAAGGGAATTGTTTTAAGTGTGGAAAATTTGGACATTTTCAAAAGAATTGTCGGTCCTATGTCAATCAAGCAGGTAGAGGACCTCGTACTCCATCAAAAATTTGTCCAGTGTGCCATAAAGGATATCATTGGGCTAATGAATGTAGATCAAGAATAGACAGGAAAGGCATACCTATAAAATCGGGAAACCGCTTTGCGGGCCTAGCTCAGGGCCCTCAGACAAACAATATGAGCCTGGCCGACCAATTTCCTGTCAGCAACGGTCAGTATCATTCATCCCAGTCTCAGAATTAAGAGCAGCTACTCTAGGTAGTGCTGCTGTTGATCTTCCATCTACTGAGACTAAATTGATAACTTCAGAAGGAGGCATTCAAACAATTTCTACAGGAGTAAAAGGACCTTTACCTAATAATACAGTAGGCATTGTAATTGGAAGAAGTAGTTTAACTATGCAGGGATTGTTGGTGCAAGTAGGAATTATAGATAGTGATTTTACAGAGGAAATAAAAATAATGGTTCAAGCTGTTAATTCTATTCAAATACAAAAAGGACAACGCATTGCTCAATTATTACTGCTTCCCTATAACAAACCAGCTACTCTTCCTTTTAAAAGGAAGGGGGGATTTGGATCAACTGGAAAAAATATGTATTGGCAAACTTTTGTAAATGATGATAGACCTGAAACTACAATTACAATTAACGGAAAAGTGTTCTTTGGCTTAATAGATACAGGAGCAGACGTATCTATTATAGCTAAACGTTATTGGCCTCAATCCTGGACTTTGCAAAAAGTACCGACAGTTCTTACTGGAGTTGGTACAATGACTGATGTTTATCAAAGCACTAATATTTTTGATGTTTTAGGCCCTGATGGACAAAAATCTACTTTACAACCCTATGTGGCCGATGTGGGAATTAATCTATGGGGCCGTGATTTGTTAAGCCAATGGGGTGCTTTCATCCATATTCCTACCTTATCGGAGCAGGCTAAAACATTATACATGGATATGCAATATAATACTAGAAGAAAAGGAGATAGGAGGGGAATTGGATTTTCTTCCAGTTCATCAGGTCCTGAACAAGAAAATTTATCTTAGGGGCCATTGAAAGAAAGGGCAGTCCCATACCAATTACTTGGCTTACTGAAGCCCCGGTATGGATAGATCAATGGCCCCTAACAGTAGAAAAATTAAATGCCCTACATAGTTTAGTTAAAGAACAGTTGGAGCAAAAACATATGGAACCTTCTAATAGTCCTTGGAACTCTCCAGTATTTGTTATTAAAAAGAAATCTGGAAAATGGAGACTCCTGACGGATTTAAGAGCCATAAATAAAGTCATGAGTCCTATGGGAGCACTACAACCGGGAGTTCCACAACCATCTATGATTCCAAAAGATTGGTCTCTTATTATAATTGATTTAAAAGATTGTTTTTTCACTATTCCTTTACATCCTGCTGATAAAGCAAAGTTTGCTTTCTCTGTGCCTTCATTTAATAATCAGGCACCTATGCAAAGATATCAATGGTGTGTTTTACCTCAGGGTATGATGAATAGTCCAACTATGTGTCAATTATTTGTGCACCAACCTCTTCAAAAGTTACGTGATCAATTTCCTGAAGCAATGATTATTCATTATATGGATGATATATTATTTGCTCATGCTTCTGATGAAAAATTACAACAATTATTTGTTATGGCAGAAAAAATTTTACCGGAATATGGGTTACAAATAGCCCCTGAAAAAATTCAAAAAGAAGCTCCATTCTCTTACTTAGGTATGAAATTGTCTAAAGGGTGTATTACACCTCAAAAGGTGCAAATTCGTAGAGATAAATTAAACACACTTAATGATTTTCAAAAACTTTTAGGAGACATTAATTGGATTAGGCCTATGTTAGGAATTCCTAATTATATGTTAACTCATTTATTCCAAACTCTGCAGGGGGATTCAGACCTTACTAGTGCACGTTCTTTATCTGTGGAAGCTGAACGAGAATTAAATTTAATAGAGGAAAGAATTTCACAAGGACAGTTGACACAAATTGACCCTAGAAAAATTGTAGATTTAATTATATTTTCCACTGTGCAATCTCCCACAGCTTTACTGTGGCAGGAGGGAGTTTTGGAGTGGATTTTCCTACCTAATAATAAACAAAAGAGATTACAAACTTACTTACAAAAAATCATCAATATATTGGCAAAAGGACGTGTGCGCTTAATGCAACTTAAAGGGTCTGACCCTGATCGCATTATTTGTGAATTATCACAGGAAGAAATTCATCACCTATATGTAACCAACCCTCAATGGCAAGTAGCTATCAGTGACTTTCAAGGTATTATTGATAATCATTTTCCTACTTCAAAATTACTTACTTTTTTACGAAAAACTACTTGGATATTACCTAAGATTGTAAAATCTCTACCTTTAGAAAATGCATGTACAGTGTTTACTGATGGCAGTAGTAACGGGAAAGCAGCATTTGTTACCAACGGAAAGGAACAGGCTTGGCAGACTCCATTCACGTCTGCTCAGCATACTGAACTTGCTGCCATCATTAAGGTGTTAACAATATTTAAGGAACCTTTGAATATTGTTTCTGATTCTGAATATGTCTGTCTTACTGTTAAGCATATTGAAACGGCTCATATCTTTATTACTGATGAATTATCTCAACTTTTTGCTGATTTACAACATCTCATTAGATTGAGACAGCATCCTATTTAGATTACACATATACGTTCTCATACATCTTTGCCTGGTCCTATGACAGCAAGTAATGCTCGAGCTGATTTATTAGTGGGGTGTTTACAAAGTGCTCGTGATTACCATGCTTTAACTCACATTAACGCTAAAGGCCTGTGAAATAAATATCAAAAGCTTACTAAATTACAAGCGCAGGACATTATTCGTACTTGTCCGACCTGCGGACCACTGACAGCAGTGCCTTTTCAGGCTGGAACTAATCCCAGAGGCCTGACTCCTAATCAATTATGGCAGATGGATGTTACTCACATTCCATCCTTTGGAAAACTACAATATGTTCATGTTTGTATTGACACTTATTCTCACTTCATGTGGGCTACTGCTCAAAGTGGGGAACGGTTTCATCATGTTCGCTCACATCTCTGGTCTGCTTTTGCTGTGATGGGATGCCCTCTAAAGATTAAAACTGATAATGGGCCCTCTTACATTAGTAAATCTTTTGCTTCCTTTTGTAAAAAATATGCTATTGAACATGTTACCGGCATTCCCCATAATCCTACAGGTCAAGCTATTGTTGAAAGATGCCATCATACTCTCAAGACTATGCTTTTAAAACAAAAAGGGGGAGATGATGGTATGATTTCACCTAAAGATCAATTGGCTAAAGCTTTATTTACCTTAAATTTTCTTAACATTTATGATTCTATGACACCAGCTGAATGTCATTTTAGACATTCTCAAAAATCCACAGAAATTGCAGACTCTGAGAATCAACCAGTATTTTGGAAAGATGTTTTAAGTAATGAATGGAAGAAAGGCAGGGTTAAAGTATGGGGGCGAGGTTATGCTCTTATCATTTCAGAAAATGGAGAAGAAATCTGGCTTCCGGCAAAAAGGATTAAACCTAGGACTAAAGAAGTGGAGTCTTCCAAATATGTGGATCCTACTGACAGTGAGTGAAACTGGCAATGGTAATGGTAATTACACATATTGGGCATATATCCCTAATCCCCCATTACTTCGAGTGTTAACTTGGAAAGATCCTTCTTTTCCTGTTTATTTGAATAAAACTATTATATTTCCTGGACCCGTGGATGATAGGTTACCACTTAAGCCACGAGAAGAAGGACAAAAGATTTATAATCTCCTTCTTCCATTTGATTTCCGACCTCTTTGCATTGGCAATCGCCCACCATGTATGGTTGTGAAAAATAGAACTATGATCAATTTTAGCCATAATAATACTAAATCTTTAGTAACTTTATTCCCATCTTATCAATACCAAGAATATAAGTATCCAAGTTATAGTTGTCCTAAGAGGAATGCTGATGATATGCAAAGATGGTATGAATGCCATATGGGAAGAGGATCTGTCGTTTTTAATGATTCCTATGGAATAGTTTGGGAAAGTGCCCCTATGGGGAATCCCAACAAATATAAGGGCAGATTTATTTGGTATGGAATAAATAGCTTGGGACAACAAATTAGTAATATGCAGTATCCTTTTCATGATTCTCTTGATATGGATGAGAAAGTAATCTTTACCAAAAATAATATGATTGGAAAAATATAGGGAAATGGGTTCCTTTCCCATGGTGCAATAGCACTGGAATCCATGATCAAAAACAAATATGGAAAGTCTTCTTAGGAGTGGCATCTACTTCTGTATGGAAAGGTAATAAAAGTATGGATGGACAATATTTACAATTAGATCAAATTCATCATTTTCAATCATGTGTTAGAGACCCACATGTGTTTGTGGTAGGGAAGGCTACCATTACTGAAAATGCTTTGTTCTATAAGGATGGTGCTTTGTATACCTGCTTGTCTGAGAATATTTTACAGAATGGAAATATTATCACCATGGCTCGCCGAAGACGAGGAGTGTGGATCCCGGTGCAAATGAATCGGATGTGGCAGTCATCACCTGAAAGTCATATTCTTTTCCACCTGGCTCAAGGACTGTTGAAACAATCTAAGAGATTTTTGGGACTTCTCATAGCTGGCATTCTTGGCCTCATCGGTGTCATCACTGCTGCTGCCACTGCTGCTGTTGCATTGCATGAGACGGTGCAGACACAGCAATATGTGCATGATTGGCACAAGAATGCAAGTGACTTATGGCATAGTCAAGAGCACATTGATGAAGGACTTAATAACAGAGTTAGTGATTTGGAATCAGCTGTTTTACACTTAGGAGATCAAGTGTATAATTTGAATTTGTTAAGAGGATTGAAATGTGATTGGAATGAAAGTAATTTTTGTATTACTCCTTTGGATTATAACATGTCTATGTTTCAATGGAATAAGATCAGAAATCATTTGTTAGGACATAAAGGAAATATGTCATTAGAAATTGAGGAATTGCAGAAAAAGATTTTAGAAATGTCTCATAATCAGATATACGTAGATAGTGATAAGGACATCTTTAATGATTTGATTTCACATTTGAATAAGTTTAATCCTGTTGATTGGTGGAAATCTCAACATTTCTTATCTGCCTTAGGAATAGGGATATGTGTATTAATCCTGGTGCTCATGGTTGTCGCTTGCCTGGGAAAAGGTGTTTGCCAAAGATTGCACCATGTGGACACCATGGGACAAGCAAACAACATAGTACTTGCTAAAACTCTACAATAGTACCCCGAAGTCAGTGCGCTTGGCTGGTAGTCAGTGACGGGCAACTTGGCTAGCCTTTCAGTCAACCTAAGACAAGGACGTGGCCTTTTGCTGCCACACTTCCCCAGGACGGGTAAGGCTGATTGTGCGTAGCCTCGACCTAAGACAGACACAGTCACCCTGACTAAAACAAAAAGGGGGAAATGTGGGAAACAAAGGCATGTTGTTTCCATGGAAGCAAGTTACTTCCTTGACCACTGAGTCAAGCTGTCCCTCATGATTATCGGTGCGGAGCACAATCTTGGCTGGGTCAGCACACCTGCAGGCAGAACAATACATATAGAACAGAACAATCTGGGCAACAGGATTTATGAGTATAGTTACTGATTCTTACAATAATAGTTCCAGTAAAGTTTGTTGGGTGTTCATCAATCATTAGTTAATATAGCATGAGGTAAGGGTAATAGGTAACTTGATTTTGTGCTGAATATCACGTAAGTTAGGGGTATATATACTAGCCCCTAAACTCAATAAACTTGTCTGATGAGCTTGAGAAATCAATGCTCTCAGATCCCCTGAACCCAATCTTTCTTTGTCTTTCATTCCCGATACCTCGGGTCGCCGAACAAGACTCCGACAAGGAGTGTGATATTAGGGCATTTTTGGAACTTGGAGTTGTACTCAATAATATTGCAGGCACCAAAGCAGGACAATATATGTCCTGCCATAACACACTGATTGGACTGGGAGAGAGTATAAATTACAACATAAGCTATAAACCATGCTGTGTAGCAGTGCTCCAAAATGTACTCATCAAATGCCATGAATGTACCACACTAATGAAAGAAGTTGTTGATGTGGGAAGTGTGGAAGGGTAGGGAGTGGGGTATATGGGAATCTCTTATATTTTTTAATGTAACATTTTGAGTGATCCATGTATCTTTTTAAAAAAGATATTAATAAGGATTTCAAAATTTAAAAAAAAATAAAAGAAACAATTTATAATAGAGGGAAATAAAAAGTCAAAGAGATTTTCCAGATCTTGTGTAAAAAATAAAGCTTTCATTGAGAGCTCTGGAATAACTGAATTAATGGTGAAATAGACCATATTTGTGATTTGGAAGACTCAATATTATAACAATGTTAATCATATTCTTTGGTTGCATGACACCTGTAGAAATATCCCTGCAGCTTTTCTAATGTTGAAATTGATAAGTTGATGCTAGAACTCATGTTAAATCAAAGAACATAAACACTCTTAGGGACTTAAAACTTAAAAGAATTTCCTTTAAAAAATCAAGTCTTTTTATAAAATAACAGTAAGTAAACATAGTGGGAATGTTTACTTACTAATTACTTCCTTGTAATGCAATTACAAGGAATTGCAGTGGGAATATCATTCATCTCACTCAGCTGTAGCAGTTTGATATTATTTATGAATTCCAAAGATATTGGATTATGTTTATAAAGTGGTCTGTTCCTCTGGATTTATTAGATTGTATTAATTTCAGAGGTTTCACTTTTATTTGGTCAAATTATAATTAGGGTTTAATTAGATCAGGTCAGTAGGGACTCAAAGAGCAAACTAAAGAACAGAGGAGAGAGTTGGAATTTTGATGCTGGAGACCCAGGAAGTAAATACACAGAGAAGCAGATATGTGAGGAAAGAAAACTCCATTAGAAATGGCATATGACCCAGGAAGAGAGAAGAGCTTTTCAACTGATAGTTTATAGCTGGCCTTGTGGAGAGAGCAGAGCAGCTGAGCCCAGACAGAAACAAACCCTGGGAGAGAGACAAGATTTATCCCAGCCTACAGTTGAGATTGGAAGAAACTGGGGGCACAGAACCTTAAGAGGAAGAAGGCTGAACCCTTGCAGACATCACCTGCCATTTGATCAACATGTGGAAAATAATTTTCAGTAAGAAAATACCTCTTATGGTACCTTGAGTTGGACCATTTAGGGCCTGGTAGCTGTAAGATTCTACCACAAATAAATATCCTTTATAAAATCCAAAAGATTTCTGGTACTTTGCATCAGCACCTCTTTGCCTGACTAATACAGAATTTGGTAACAATTACCAAAATGCTGGAATGGTTTTATAAATGGGTAAGGGGTGTTGTTTGGAAGAATTGTGAGACACTTGATAGAAAAGGCCTAGATTGCTTTGAAGAGACTGTTGGTAGGAATGTGGATGCACAAGAGACTTTTTATTCGTCCTCAGAAGTAAATGATGAAATTATTACTGGAAACTAGAGGAAAGGTGATCCATTTTTAAAGTTGCAGAGAGCTTAGCAAAATAAACTACTGATGTATTCTGGAAGACTAAAATTGAAAATGTGAGCCTTGGCATTTAGCTGAAGAACTTTACAAAGCAAACTTGGAGACTGCAGCTTGGCTTCTCCTTGCAGCCTATAGTAAAATACTAGATGATAGAGGTAAGCTGAGAACTGAATTGTTGGGCACAATGAAAACAGAAACTGATTCTGGAAATACCACGCCTCTGGAAATCAAAACCCCAGCTGATAGTGCCCCATTAGAGGACCTAACTAAATTTGGAACTAGTAAATCAGGATTGAAAGTGCAGCTATTCAGGAAGTAACTGTGGAAAGTCTTACTGTCTGATATTTTGGACCCCTGCTTCTCACATGTTAAATCAACAAGCTTTTTGAGAACTGTATGAACAAACCACTGTCAGCTTGGACTAAAAGGGACATGGAGGGGAAGGATGGTAGGGGAAACAGATTTAAGAGGAAAATGATGGAAGCTAAGACCTGGAATTAAGACATTGCCTTGGGTCAAGAGAGGAACCCCACCTATGTTAACAGAGAGTGAGTTTGTCCCTGGCAGTTGAAGAGGATGGATATTCCTGCACATTTTTCAGGGAGAGTTTTGTCACCCCAGTTTACAGAGAGGGTGGAGCACATTCCCCAAGGATTAGGGAGGGTGAGATAAACACTCCAAGGTCTGATAGGGGTGGGCCTGTCCCACGTAGATCAGGGAAGGCCAGTTTGCCAACTCATTTCTTCTTTGAGAGGGTTGGATCTGTATGCCAAAGTTGAGGGAGGATGTTGTCTTCACTTCACGCTAGTAGGTGGGATTACGACTATCAGCCAAATATTTGGTAGAGTATGGTCATCACCCCAGTGCTCTTGGAGAGTGAAGTCTGGAGCTCAATTACCACCCAGACACTTGATAAGGGTGGAACCAAGAAAATGGGCATTGGGCAAGTCTGTCAAAAGGGTGGATCCCCATGAGGCTCCAGAGAGAAGAAACCATCATCTTGAGAATGATTATCAGACTTTGAAATCTAATGAAGTATTCCATGCAGGATTAGAGAACTGTGGAGGACCTGTGACTCATGTTTTCCTCCCAATATTGGTTATAAAAATTGTCTTTATGTATATACTTTATGTATACACTTGAGGATGCTTGAGTTTACCCTGTTTATCTCTTGGGTTGTGGGTTTAATAGGCAACATATGAGAACTTCTTTATAACATCTTTTCATTCTGCCATGAGAATGAATAACACCCCATGTGCAGGCTCCTCCAATATTTGTTTCTTCTTCTTAAAAATTATTTTCCAGACCTGAAAGATGACACATGTTTTTCAGTGGCTTATTATGTCTGATTCTGTGGTGTTTTGGTCATACTAGAGAAAGCATGTCTTTTTTTACACATGACAGTATATTCTTCATCAATAGTAATAAGGAAAATAAAAGTATGTGCTCATGATACTACCACATATACAGCAGATTGCACAAATACATCTGGATTTACCAATTTGGGGTGATGATATGGAACAAAAAACAAGTGAAAATATTGTGTGTATTCATAACTTTCTACAGATTCTCTGGAAAATCATTTGAAATTGTATTAGCAAACTAAAACTATATTACAGTAAAAAAATAAATTTGTCTTAAGAGCAACAAAGATTGACTACTTATGCTACATGTCCATTTTGTGTTGGCTATGTTTTTTATCCACAGTCTATGCCCATATTCTTTGCCCAAATATTATCCACATTCTCTGCCTGGGATATTGGAGCAGCCTGCCCACGGGGTGTTATACATTCTCATGGCAGAATGAAAAGATGCTATGTTATAGATTAGCGATATTGACCAGACTCAGACTTTGAATATAGTTCCAATTGAGAGCTTTATTAGCCATGCAGCAACTGTCTCATCCTACACAGGAGAGAGAGCAGCCCCGAGTCTCAGGGAAGGGTGTTTTTATAGCCTTTTAGGAGGGGGAGGGGGTTTACAAGCAAGCAAGCAGGCACAGAACTGGAACACTGTGGTTAGTGAAGATAGCATATCTATTTTTTTCTAAAAGCCCCATGTTATTTATTGGCACTTTTCTTGTGGGCAGTCCTGAGTTATTTATTGGCACTCTCCTTGGAGGCTGCCTTAAATTATTTACTGGCACTCTCCTTGGAGGCTGCCTTAAGTCATTTATCTATCTGAAGGCACCTGCAATTCCCACCTCCCAATGTAGTTCTATTCCTATTTTCCCAATGTGGCCTTACCCTCACAGTTATAAAGAAGTTCTCATATGTTGGTTATTAAACCCACATTCCAAGAGATAAACAGGGTAAACTCAAGTATCCTCAAGTGTATACATAAAGACAATTTTTATAATCACTCAATGAATTCTCAGTGTGATTTGGACTATAGTAGTTTCTATGATATCCAATTAAAAATATACAGTTAAAGTATCCTTGGTGACTATGATTAAATTTAGAATGTTAAAGCTTTCTTCAGCAAAGTAGCCTAATATCCATTAATATTTATTCATTTCCTTGAGGTTACTGTTAAAAAGTAGAATTGCAATTGGGCATGACTGCTGAAATTTGTTGATTCTAGTTAAATCAGTATTGGTTGCCTGAAAGGTGCACATATCCATCAGATCAAATAATTATACAAAACACTTATAACTTGTTTTCACTCCTTTATTTGAAAATCAACATTTAAGAGAAATAAAGCACTTGATAATTATTCCTCCCAAAATCATAATTTTATAAATTAATGTAATGCTATCCAACATTTAATGAATATATCATATCCTTCCAAGAATCATTTTTCTACAGCATTGTCCATTCATTTTTATTTTTATAAAACATATTGTCCAATTTCAAAAAATCCATAATAAAAATTCAACTACTTCCTTGTGCTTTCCTTGGAGCATATGAAGTCAAGAACAACATATATTTTTTCCAATATTATTTCCCCAAATATAATTGATATTAAATTCACTTGCATATATGTGGTATGGGTAGAGAAAATAAGTACACAGCTTCAGAAAAGTTCATTTAGAAAAACAATATATGATAAAGGTACTATATGCTAGTATATATACTTTCAGTTAATGGTGATTGGGCAATAGTATATTTATTGACAATAAAAAAGAAATTTCACACCTGTCTTTAATCCTGCTCAAGTGATGTAGTATAAGGATAACACACAGAAGTCAAAACTATAGTGGCTAAGTAACAAACATTGAATAATATCTTCAGGATAGCAGCCTAGGAAAATATCTCTCATGTAAGAAGTAAAACACAAACTACAATGAAAAAATTGATAATATTTGAATTGAGAATGTTCTTCAAAGAATTTAAAAATGCTCAAAATTTATGTAACAAGCTGAGGAAATGTACATTTCACAACAAATGTAGACAGGAATATCATAGTAGATAAATCCAGATTTACTTTAAAGTATGCTAAAACTTAAAAACAAACATATATATTCAAACTAAGCTCATTAGAAGCATTTGAAATATCTGTCAATATAAATTATTAATGAGGATTTTAGCAACTGTAACTCTTAACACTAATAATGTGTGCAATGTTTGGTACAAGCAGTTTAGAATATAGTCTGGCATATCAGTTGTGTTAAACTGTACTATATTTGAACTTATAGGGACAACCTTTGCCCAGTAGCAGTGGTAGAGTTCTTCCACAGGAATTCACTGCATTTTACTCTGTTTATATCCTGTTGTCTTAGCCAAAGCTGAATAAGCCCTGCCCCTCCTTTGCCTTTCCCTTCTTGCTCATTGTGTTCCCTTATCACCCTTCAACGGGTGGGCTTCCCAGTGCTCAGCTCCTGGGTCCTCTCTACCTGACCTGCCTCAGTGAAGACGCTGGCGCCTCCCTGTTATATCCACCCTAAAGCTCGATGTTATATGGTGAAGCTTTCTTACCCCTAACCCAACCATCATCACTGGGGACAACAAATGGGAAGGGGGGTCTTCAATTGGCAAAGGCCTTCTTTCATGAACACTTTCAACGCTGTCCTAGCCAGGATAAGCTAATCCATATCCTGGCCCTGTGCCATGCCTTATAGCCAAGTGCCTACTGCCTTTATGTTTAGGGTGACTATAGACTTATGCATAGTTTTACATAAGATTTTACTGCTTGGGAAATCTGCAGTTGGAAAAATCACTATGAAGCTTTCAGCAGCCCAAACTAAAAGCAGCATGGACTTGTCTATATCTCTATCCTGTCAGTTTTCCTGTTCAAAGTGGGCAGAAACATATTGTACCAGAGGGTCTGTAGTTAATTTTTCCAAACTGCATCTCTCCACCTTAGACATTGAGTTTTCAATGCCCTCTCTTAAAACAGATGTTCCAAACAAGCTTCATGACCTTTTCCTGACTTTTGCCACTATCTGTCTTTTATTATCAGTTTGTTTCTCTCAGAAAAAGATCTTCTTATCTCATTATCACAGTATGGTTTGTAACAATGCCATCAGTAATTATGAATTGAATGAGAACAGGCTTAACCTGGGGCATGCCTCTAAAGCATATGAATATGTTCAAGTGTTTATGGGGCATTTTCTCAAAGATCCACACAATGACCGAAAGAATATCAAATCCCCATCATAGGGAGTCCTGCTATATTCTCTAATGGAGCATCACAAATCCCCCAGGTACAGGGGCAGTGCCTAGTGAAGGTGCACAGGCTAAGGCTCTTAATATTGATGTCTGTACTTAAGAATCTCTTCTTGTGAAATTGAAACTTAACCTAGTACTATCTAATGCCTGAGATTTATCTCCTGAAAGCCTCTTTGTTGCTGAAATATGGCCTTACTCCAAGCCAAAGTCAGCATATAAACATATTACGTTTTCCAAGCACTGACTAGTGATGCATCTGGGAAAAAACACCTTGGCCCAAAGGGGAAATACTAAAGACAAATCAGTTTTTATGGTTAAGGGATTTCAAAGTGAGTTGGGAGGTCATTTGAAACAGAAAGTCTAAGGACATTTTTATTACTAGTAGGAAAGCTAAAAAATGTAATGTGGGACTGTATAACAATGAATTGTTTTTCTAAAGGAGGCCAGATTATGCCTCACTTTAGTTGTACTGTAAGACATCCATATGAGTGCTTTCTTTCCTCATTTGCAAAAGATTTGATTCAATTCAGATATAATTGCTTCCATCTTTTTGTTGCACTGTGTATCAGAATTCCTTTGCTCACTCTCTAGTTTACCGCGTTACCTGAATATCGTGTCCAAGAAAAGCATTCCACATATTACTCTTCCTCACCTAACCCTTCCTACAATCATGCATGAATTCCAATAATAGATGAAAGAGAAGGACTAATTTATATCCAGATGTCCTGGCCACTTGTGTTTCTAGATTTTACTAAAACCTCCTTATTCAAAATAATTATGTAACCACAAATATTTTACTTGTGCTTTCTTTGAAACATTCTGAATCACAAATAAATCCTGTTTCAGTCTAAACTATACTTTCAATTCTAAAACTAATTAACTTGAGTATTATCACTTCATAACCTTTTAATTTTATATTAGAAAAACTATGAAGAGAGGATAATAACTATAAAATGTTAGAATTCATATTCTTATTAATATTTTATTTGTATTTAATCTTTTTATAATTACAAAATATAGTATGCAATTTGTCTAGGTCCAAAAAAATAGTAATATTGTCATTTATTTACTTAATTATACCTATGTGAATTTCAAGTATACTTGCATGCAAATTACTTGTTCTGAAATAAACCTTCACAAGCATGTTTCTTT
Source organism: Dasypus novemcinctus (assembly GCF_030445035.2). Classification (NCBI taxonomy): domain Eukaryota; kingdom Metazoa; phylum Chordata; class Mammalia; order Cingulata; family Dasypodidae; genus Dasypus; species Dasypus novemcinctus. The sequence continues at coordinate 2,904,295 of NC_080700.1, forward strand.
TATCAATCTCATTTTTATCAAGACAAATATTCCTTTTAGCATAGAATTTTATTAAATATCAAATGTAATATTCAGTGATTAAATTGATACTATCGACCTAACAGCAGGTTATTGGACATTTATATAATCTAGATTTTTTAAAAATTTCCTTTATCAAAATCATACATTATGTTTTTCAATTTTTATTGTTTTTTTTGAAGATATATAGATCACAAAAAAATGTTACATTAAAAATATGAGGCGAAGACTTGACCCAGTGGTTAGGGCATCTGTCTTCCACATGGGAGGTCTGCAGTTCAAACCCCAGGCCTCCTTGACCCGTGTGGAGCTGACCCATGTGCAGTGCTGATGCACACAAGGAGTGCCCTGCCACGCAGGGGTGTCCCCGCACAGGACAGCCCCACGTGCAAGGAGTGCACCCCATAAGGAGAGCCACCCAGCGTGAAAGAAAGTGAAGCCTGCCCAGGAATGGTGCCGCACACACAGAGAACTGACACACAAGATGACACAACAAAAAGAAACACAGATTCCCATGCTGCTGACAACAACAGAAGCGGACTAAGAAGACACAGCAAATAGACACAGAGAACAGACAATGGGGGAGGGGGGAGAAAGGGGAGAGAAATAAATAAATCTTTAAAAAAAATATGAGGTTCTCATATAACCCAAACCCTATCCCCACCCAAACTCCTCTCACATCAACAACTTCTTTCATCATTGTGGTACATTCATTGCATTTTCTGAATACATTTTAGAGCACTGCTACACTGCATGCATTATCATTTACGTTGTAGTTTATACTCTCCCCTGCTATTTTCAGTGGGTTATGGCAGGATATATAATATCTGGCATCTGACCCTATAATATCATTTAAGACAACTCCAAGTCCCAAAAATGCCCCCACATCACACCCCTTCTTCCCTCTACCTGCCTCAGCAACTACCGTGGCCATTTTCTCCACATCAATGCTACCATTCCTTTCATTACTTGTCACAATAGTTCTATAGTAGAATAAGTCCACTCTAATCCATATTTTATTCCTCCATCCTGTGGACCCTGGGTTGGTGATGCCACTTCACATCTATATTGAGAGGGGATTAGATCCCACATGGTTGTGGATGCGATTCTCCTGCTTGCAGTTGTAGGTACTCTCAGTTCCCTGGTGTGTTGATTGACCACCTTCACCTCCTTGTTAGCTGACCTGGGCGAGCCCAACAAACCAGAGAGTAGGAGTTGCAACTCTGCTGAGGCTCAGGGCCCAGCTGACACATGGCCAGTCCAGAGATTGAAGTCTCCTGGGTATACACTAACCCCAGCACCAACCACAGATTCAGTAAAAATGACAGAAGAGGCATGTGTGGAAAGGTCACATCTGGGTCCAACCCCATCACACTTAGGAACACAAATTCCAAAGTAGAGCCCACTGACAAGGAGCTGAACTCCAGAGCCATCTGCCATGACCATAGAACCTGTGCGTCTCCACTGCATTATTATTGACCCTAGAAATAGTCCTCCATTTCTTCAGATTGCATCTTTCTCTTTGGTCTGTGCAAATTCTCATGTTTCCTTATGCTAAAGTTCCCATTTATCTTCTACTTCAGAGTGCATTGTGATAGTTAACTGCAAAGCCTAGGGTGTAAGAGAGAGACAAATTTCAGGGTTTCTCCTTGCTCCTTATTACCTCAGGGATATTTAGAAATTGTTTACTACACAATTCTAAAATATAGGAAAAAGCAATAAAGAGAGTGGGAAATTTTAACATGCAAAATATACTATATTTAAAATCTAACTAGCACATATCTAGTTCCTAATATCCAAGAAATTATATTTATATGAAATTGTTCATAGTAAATACCTCACTTGGTATCTTAACAAATGTATACATATTTGAAAAATTATATTTGCTTACATGGTGATCACTATGGTAACTCACTATTGTTCTGAATGCATAGCTATCATTCCTTTCCAAACTAGGTAAAGAAATATTTCATTATTAGTGTTTTCACTAGCTTAATTTCTTATTAATATCTATAACATTATATTTTCCATATTGAGATATATCACAGTTATTTCAGTGAATATTGCATTATCCCATTTTAAACACTATTGACTATACAATACAATGGTTTTAATGAAATTCACAATGTTGTGATACCACTATCATCATACACTACAGAAATTTCCCATCTCCCCACATTGAAACTTTGTACCAGTTATTCATTAACTCCTCTTGGTGCTGAGAGCAAAACAATTTTTTTTTCCCACAAAGGACACATATCCTTTGTGTGTTGACTGTGGCTTTGCTGCCCACCATCTACATTCTATGCCCAGGCTATTGGAACAGCTTCTATGTGGGATGTTGCAGGTTGAATTGAAGAAGAAATAGATGCTCTAAAGTCATACAGATATCTTAGTTCTTCTCTCTTTATTTCTGCTGTATTAGTCAAAGACCTCTAGGAAAATAGGAGCAACAGGAGGTATCTGTAAACATTATGATATTTTATAAAACTTGTCTCACACAACTATGGAGATGTACAAGTCCAAATTCCATAGGGTAAGCTACAAGCTGGGAACTCTGATGAAGGTTTTCTATGAATTCCCAAGAAGTAACTGGCTGACTTAGACATGAAAATTCCATCATCTGATTGCTGAATTCATTACTTCTCTTTTTGTAAGCTTTTAACTGATTGAACGTGAAGTCTATAATTGTTCAAAGATATCTCCTAAGTTGATTCTAGATATAGTCAGCCATAGATGAAATCAACTTACTAATGATTTAAGTCCATGAATTGCCCTCATGGTAACAATCAAGACCAGTGCTTGCTTAACAAAACAACTGGATACAATCACTTGGCCAAGATGATCTGTGAAACTAACCATCAAATCATGCAAAGGGGGATTTTAAGTGATCAGGTTTTCTATGACTATTTTATTAATTGAAGGAATTTTGCAATTTTTTGAACCAATATTGGTAAAAATAGATTCAATTCACTTCATACCTAAAGTCCAACTATAATTCAAGATTTTGACAATAATCTCAGAAAATGAATATAAATTAATAGATACTTGATTGTTTTGTTAAACCAAGTTTAAACCTCTAAATTTATACCATATACAGCTGGGTGGCAAGACCAAATATACTGTTAATAGGTGTATTAGCCAAAGTGGTTCTGATGGAAAATATCAGAATCTGTTGACTTTCATTTGGGGTGGAAACTTACAGTTACCAGGACATAAAGCATAAGTTAGTTCCCTCATCAAGTCTATTGTAACATGTTGGGGCAAGATGACTGCCAATATCTTCCAAGAATTCAGGTTTCTTGGGTTCCTGTCATTCCAGGGCTGCATTTCTCTCCAGGCTCAGCTGCTGTGCTCATTCCACAGGGCCAGCTGTAGACTATCAGGCAAATGGCTCTGTCTCTCTCCCCAGGGCTTCTGCCATGTGTTTTTCTCCTGTGTGTTCACTTCCTGGGCTCTGGCTCAAAACTCCCACTCTGTCCATTTCCATGCCTTTTATCTGTGAGTCCACACCCACCATGGTGCAAGACTCAACACCCTACTAATGTGGCCCAATCAAAGCCCTAATCATAATTTAATCATGTCTAGGTACAGACAAGTTTACAAACATAATCCAAAATCTTTTTTTGTAATTCATAACTTTATCAAACTGCTACAAATAGGAAAGAAATAATTTATTATATTTCAAACCTAAGTTTAGAAACTAATCCATAATTATAAAAATAGTCCTTATATAAAATAATAATTACAAAGAACAGAGTCCTAAAGATTCATTTTCCTTTCTCACTCCATAAATCTTTTTTTCCAGCTTACAAGTAATTGCCATCTAGAAGTTTAATACATGAAGCCTAAATTTCACTATAATTCAAAATATTGCAGTGCCTTCTGAAATGGCTTTCTCTGCAGTGTCCCTTTTAAGAGAGAATTAATGCCAGACTAGACCACTTGAATTTCTTTGGCCAATGAAATGAGAGCAGAAATTTTCTGCTCCTATTTTCTAGAGACCTTTGACTAATACAGCTTTGGTACTATAGTGATTCTTGAGAAACAGAGTTTTAAGGATGAGATTTCCAAATTGTTTCTGGGGTTTATGGAATTGGTTCTGTACATTGATTAGATTCAAAGATACTAATGACTAATTCCTCTAATCAAGATGGCACTGATGAAGGTTCAATGTGGATCAGCAGAATATCCATGTCTACATAAAATACCATGACTTTAAAATGCTGTTTGACCTAAAGTAAGAAATGGAAAGGAGAAATGAGTTTATATGGCTAAGAGTTTCTAAAAAAAGAGTCTGGAGGCTGGCAGAAGGATTGCCCTCATGCACAACTGAGCAGAGTCAGAGAGACAGATAAAGCAGATACAACCCCCAGATATTGGTTCCTTTGAGGGATAAAGAGACCCATGGGAGTTATGGTCATGGCCGATGGGGTTAACTACCAGGGCAGATGGCCCCTGTTTGGAAATGGTGTTTATGTGTGGTGAATCTGGACTCAGATGGGATCTCCCTTCATAAGACTTTCATGCTAATGTGCTGGAGGTGCAGTTAATGTTGGGGTTTAAGATATATTTAGGGGATTTGAATCTCTGGACTGACAATGTGATAGCCAGGTCCTGAGCCTCAACAGACTCCAGCACCTACAATCTGATCTATTGGTCTTACCACACTCAGCTAAGATGGAGTTGAAGAAGGACAACCACCACACCATGGAGCCTAGAGTGATTACAACTGAAAATGGGAGGATTGCATCCAGCATCCATGTGGAATCTGAGCCTCCTCTTGACATAGAGGTGCAATGGACACAACCAATCCAATGTCCACATAGAAGAGGTGGCATTGGATTGGGAAAAGTGGACATGGTGGACGATGGGTATGGGGAAAGGCAGGAAGAGATGAGAGGTGGAGGCATCTTTGAGACATGGAGCTGCCCTGGATGGTGCTTCAGAGGTAATCACCGGACATTGTAAATCCTCACAGGGCCCACTGGATGGAATGGAGGAGAGTATGGGCCATGATGTGAACCATTGTCTATGAGGTGCAGAGGTGCCCAAAGATGTACTTACCAAATCCAATGGATGTGTCATGATGATGGGAACGAGTGTTGTTGGGGGGGGGGAGAGGGGGGGTGGGGGTGGGGTTGAATGGGACCTCACATATATATTTTTAATGTAATATTATTACAAAGTCAATAAAAAAAAGAAGTAAAAAAAAAAGATGGCACTGATAGTCCATTGTGAGTGTTGGCAATTAAGATATTCAAATATCACCACTGGACACAGTTTCTCAAATGCTTATAAGAGGTGAAGCTCTGGATGAGAGTGTTTTTGACACATCAACAGTTTTATGGATTTAAAAGTCAATGTGTATTAATAAAATGAAAAATATTATAAAGCTTTGTTTCTAACATTTTGCCTTTCATCACTGTAATTGGTGTTGCCCTGTATGTACAGTGGCAAGGCACTTTCATGTCTACATCCTTTTTTTTTTTCTAATTTTTAATTTTGTCTTCAAAAAAGTTTTAGATCACAGTAATTCACATACACAATATAGGGGACTCCCAGATATCCAACATCAAATCCTTTCCCCCTTCCCCAGCAATGATCACCTTACATGTTCATGTTATATTCTTTGCAGCTGATGCACAAATTTTGAAACATAACTATCAAACATGGTTCCATTTGGGTTTGTATTATTGTTTAGATTTTAGACTGTACAAGTTTCTAAATTTTTAGTTTCCTTATGTTTTACATTATAGCTTACATTTTAGTTTATAGACTTTTATACACTTTAGATGTAAGTTGACATGTCCATCATTGCATGATCTTGTGGAGCACTTCCATTGCCCCCCAGTTGCCCTGCTTCCCTCCATGCTTTACCTCTCTCCTCCTCCCCTCAGGGCACACCATGACTCTCAATCTTCACTACTTGAGGAACCAGATTTACAGATACTGCAACAATGCTGAGAGCTTGACATACTTTATTTTAGTATTTCTAAATTAATATGTATTATATTTCTAAACTTTAAACCCAGCACTGTATTTCAATTTTCTATTAATTGAATTTGGCAATATATTAGGATTCATTGTTGAAGAAGTTTTGCACCATAGAGAGGTTCAACTATGGCAGGGGAGGAACTCTGCTGTGGGGTGTTATTGGTGGGAGGCTCATGGGTGGGAGGAAGTTCTCCAGGGTGTGTATATAGGGAACATAAATATGTTAGGATATATCTTGGATATTTTTATAGCAGTTACAGTTACGAACATCAAGTGAGGGAATGCTGAGTTCCCACCCAGGGGAGCTCTGTCACATTCCCCAATGGAACAACAATAATACCCCAAGTGCAATGGCAAAGATCAACAAGGAAGGATGGCCCAATAATGAGCCTTTGATACTGATGACTATGCTTAGGAGCTTGTGTGACTGAAATATGAACTAGGTCCAGAGCTGTAGGGTGCCTAAGAGTTACCACCTGAGAGAGTCCATGTTGCTCAAATGTGTCCACTCTCTAAACCAAACTCAGTATGTAAATGCATTACCTTCCCCCCAGTGATGGACATGACTCCTGGGGATGAGCTTCCTGGCCCTGAGGGATTACTACCAATCACTAATTGGAGAAGCAACTAGAAAGAGACCTCGAATAAAAGGGTCAACTCAGACCAGTAGAATATCTCAGCCTCCTTGTTGGATCAAGTGTTAAAAAAGAAACCCTACAACTCAACAACAAAGACATCTTCAGAGAAGATATATATATATATATCTTCAGAGAAGATATATAAATAGCCAATAAGCACAAGAAAAGACAGTCAACATCTTTAGCCATTTGGAAAATACAACTCAAAACCAACATGAGATGTGACTTCATACCCACTAGAATGGCTACTATTTAGAAAATGAAAAATTTATGTTGGCAAGCATGTAGAAAAATTGGTGTCCTGCATTATTGTTGTTGGTATTGTAAAATGGTGCAGCCATTGTGAAAAATAGTTTGACATTTCCTCAGAGAGGTAAGTATAGAATTACCATATGACCCAGCAACACTGCTCCTAGGTATATATCCAAATGATTTGAAAACAAGGAATTGAACTGATACTTGCACAGCAGTATTTATAGCAGCTTTATTCACAATTGCCAAATTGTGGAAATAACTCAAATATCCATCAATGTAAGATTGGATAAACAAATTCTGGCATATACATACAGTGGAATATTATTCAGCTGCAAAAATAAATGTAGTTCTTCTATATTCTACAACACTGATGAATCTTCAAGATATTATGTTGAATGAAATAAGTCAAACACAACTCACAAATATTTTGATCTCACATATGCAAATTCAAAGAGGAATTAGCAATTAGAACACAGTTTACCAGGGGTATGTTTGGGGTGGGGAAATGAGAGCTGAGATGATGGATATGTTTTGGTAATGCTGTGTTTGGAACACAACATTCTGAATGTATTCATCACCACCAAACTGTGCACCTGAAAGTTATTGAAAGGGTCAATTTGGGTATAAAAATATTTGTGTACATATATATATAAACCTAAATTTAAAGGAAATTAGACTGTTCAATACAAACAGTAAATCATAATTTAATTTTTGGACTACAGTTTATTATATAATTGTAATAATGTCAGTTTATCAATTGTTAAAAACATATCACACTAATGTAAATTATTAGTTACAGGAAAAGCTGTTTATGTATATTTATGGCGGTATGGGAGTGCTATTTTTCTCTATGATTTTTCTGTAAATATAGAACTGTTCTAATAAAAAAAATTGTAAACACCCAAGTAGTGAGCTCATAGTAATGTATGAAGATTCCATATAAGGAGTCCAAGGAGACTGAATTAAGAATGTTAATACCTGGAAATGTAAAAAAGAATCTGTGCAAATATTGTGAGACTATTAATTAGTTTCAAAAAACAAATTGGATGCCGAAAGCCATCAAAAAATATCAAATACCTAGAAACAATTAACAAAAAATATATAATTTAAGTGAAACAATTGAAAATAGTATGAAATATATACATAGGAAAATAATATGAAATATATACAAGTCCTCATGTATGAAATTATAAATTTCATTTGAATGATTAAAGAAGAATTAAATTAACAAAGAGATTGACCATATTTATGGATTGGAAAACTCAGTATTATAAATATATAAATGATATTACTTTAAAAATGATAAAAGAATAATAATCTCAGTATATCATTTAATATTTGACAATTAGATCCTAAAAATTCATACAAAAGCAAATAATCTAAACAATTATAAGGAAGAGTTACATGATTTTAATTAACACGTATGAAATCTTGTTATCAAATAAGAGTAATTAAACATTGTGCCATAGAGACAAAAGTAGACTAGTAAACAATGCAACAGAATAGAGGGTACATATAAGAAAACTCAAGTAATTAAAGATGCAGTGCTGTTAAGTGTAGGAATAATATGTGTATTTTAGTAAATGGTGCCAGGACAATTGGCTAAAAAATATTGAAAATTCAAATTATATTCATATTTCCCACCTGTCCAAATCAACTCTAAGTAGATTAAAAATAAAGTGTGAAAAACAATATTATAATATTTTGGAAGAAATCTTCAGAACCTTAAAGTGAGAAAGAATTATATAGTTGGAGGAAGAGTAGGAATAGGAAATTGAGGAAAAAGATATAAAAACACAACTGGAAACCTTTTGTGAATTTGAATGCATTAAGATGAAGAATATTTTTTTCTAGATACAAAACAAGAGCACAGAAACTTATACCATTAATTAAGTGAAAATAAATTTCACTTACAAGGCCTTGAAAAGGATTTCAAAGAAGCACAAATATCTCATTTACACCTAACGACATTCATACCAAAGGAAAATAAAAAGTATAACTACATTGAGGTAATACAGCAAACTCAATAGATTGAAAAAAAAATCTAGAAACACCAGTTGTTGCTGAGGACGTGGAGCAAAGGAACTGCTTATAGATTATTGATGTGTGTGTATAAGTTAGAACAGAAGCTTTGGAAAACTGTTAATTTCTCTTTCAGTCAGCTATGTCCTTGTTAGGTTGCAGACACCAATTAGTCTTAATTCATGATGCTGAAAGCAACAAAGATTACTTTTGATTTATGACACACACCCCATGTGTGTTGGCTCTACTTTGCTACACACCATTCACATTCTCTGTCCAGGCTGTCGGAGCAGCTTGTATATGGGGTGTTACTGGTTCTTGTGGCAGAACGAGAAGTTATTGTTAAGATGCACACATGCAGCCTAGCCTAGCAGTAATGAATTGGGACATTATAATTCACACTTAAAAGGGCACTGCAGAGAGGGGCATCTCAAAATACATTGATATTTTGAATAATGATCCAAACTAGCCTTTATATATCACATTTCAGAAACACATGCTATGACATTGCATTTCCAGTAAGGAGAGTGAGTGGTTACCTTTATGGTGGAATAAGTGTGAGAAAAAGGAGCTAAACGCAGAAATTCTCTAGGATTCTAAGGTGACTACATTAGGATTACTTTCAAAATTATGGGCTGAACTCTGAGTGTGATTTGAAATATAATGCATTCTTACTTTCTGATTAACAATGTAGAGCCCAAATCACCTGCAAAATATGGATTAAATTTAGTGTTAATTTTTAGTGACTTTGTCAAGTCACCACATATTCATTAATATTTATTCATTTATTTGAGGTTACTGTGGATAGCTTGAATTACACTTGTCGCTGATTTCTGAAATGTATTGATTCTAATTTCATCAGTATTTGTTCCCTCTAAGGAGTCCAACTCCTGATTAAAATATATGAGTGTGTTTTTCATTCCTGACCATGGACAATTACAAAAGCTTTACCTGGCGGTCCACAGATGCGAAGGTGCCTTCTCCACAACAGACTTCACCCAGCCAGCACGTCCCAGTCCCTGCAGGAAGTTGTGGTCAAGGACTCAGGACCCCTCACCAGTCTTGCTCTTGAGCACAGCTGCCTTCCCATCCCAGGTGCCTCCACTAGGAGCCTCTGACCAGGGGCCCCAAACCCAGACCTTCCTCAGGTGCCTCAGCTGAGAGGTCCCTATTGAAGGCAGGTGGGGGAGACCTTGAGGCCACTCTCTCTCTCCTTCTCAGTCCTCAGAATATTAGACTCCTAGTTCCTGGGCCCCTACAACTGCAGGAGCCTTTTGTCAGGTGCTCCCTCAGCAGTGAGTTGATCCCCATGTCTGTGCTGACCCATCTGTCCCTCCCCTAGTAGCAGCTTTTCAGAGCATAATGAGATAGGGTTAAATCTGCCTTTCCTCTTTACCCTTCTGCTTAAATTAAGTGACTAAAGCGACTAAAGTCCCCACTTGTTACTGCTATCTTGGCTTTGAGTATTTAAATCAGCTACTTTTGACACCTGGCAGCTGAACTCAACTCTTAATAAAATTTGCACAGGAAGCATCATAACCAATTAAGCATGATGTTGTTCTGGAAAACCAGAAGCTGCTGTGGGACACCTATGGCAGGACGTGGCAGAATCTGTGGAGCCCTCTGAAGAGATGTTAGTGGATCCTGGGGCATTTCTCCAGCCATGCCAATGGTCTGTGGAAATGCTACCAGGGACAAGTGACATTCTTGGAGAACGCTTAGGGGATGGGAATATCAGTTTTGGATTCCAAGGGGGGAACTAGTCATGACTCCCTGGCAGTATGTGAGGATGGGTCAGTTTATTTACTTAAAAGAGGGATTTGAGAAAGGCTGTTGGAGGAGTTCCCCCTCACTACTTAAGGGCCCCTAACAGTGGAACCACAGAAAGTTGGGTGAACCCATGAGCTGAGCAACTGTAAGCAGATCCCTGGCCCTGGTAGATTTATTGCACAGAAAGTTTTTAGAATATCAATTGTTAAAATCTTGCTAAAATTAGTAAGGGAGTGTTTTATTTTGTGGGCTACGTTACAGCCTCTCCCCCCATGAGAGTGCTCTGAGGGTGACAACCACCAAGACAGCAATAGTGGCTGCTACAGAGGAGGAAGGAGTGGTCCAATCCCACATGGCCCCACAGGGAAGAGGCCTCATTCTGCACACACTTGAGTCACAGCCATATCAGAGCTGACTGCAGTGGCAGAAGTGTCCCTGTCATGGTGTTGCCAGGTGGCCAGAAGCACATTTGCCCCATGTCATAAGCACACAGCTCCCTGGAGGGGCAATGGTGTGGTCTGTGTGTGCGACCAGGGCTTTCCAAGATAAAACTGCAGAGAGAGAGCAAACTAAAGTGACAACATCCCCCCATAGTCACCACCTTTGCTAAGCTGCTTCCAGCTCAGGAGCAATGTCATTGCCAGCAGGACAGATGTTCTGGCTGCCTGGCTGCAGATTTCTGGTTACTGTCTCTCCTTCCAGGGAAGTCTGAGCTCTGGGGCTCCTGGCCCAGTGTCACCTCTGGGGTTATGCTGGGAAAAAGCTGCTCAGTTGGTCTCCGTCCTCCCTCTGTCCCCATCCCCTAAAACTCATTGTCCACTGGGTTCTGCACATGGTGTCCTCTGTGACTGACACAGGGACTATTCCCTTCACTTCTACTAGGAGCCTTGGGATGGGAAGGGGCTCCCACAGGCTTTCTATAGGAACCTCTCCACTGAGGACCATATTGAGCCTAAGAAAAACCATATGAAGCACAGTCTATTAAAATGAAAGATCTGTACAGGCAACACATAATGAACGTTCATTATGAACAAGAAACAAGTTTTATATTTAATGGCCACTGAAACTAGGGATCCCAGGATAAAGCAGCATTTAAAGCCAGAAAGAGAGTTACAGATGCAAATCTTTACTACTAAATTTCCTAGTTAATTCTTTTAAAATTGGCTCACTCCATTAATTCACATTTCCAGGAACTATGGTATTATTTTCTCTGATGTAATAGATAAATGTGCATGGATCTAATCTTGTGAAACAAGTTTGCACCTTGTTAACTGCTCAGTGTTTGAGAATCTTCCCCTGTGAGCTGATGGCCTTACTGAATATTTAGCATACAACCATGTGACAGGTGAATATAGGACCAGAAGTAGCATCATGAGCTGGGTTTACTAATTCATTACTTCACCAGTGGATTATGTGTTTCTTGTTTGGACATATTTCGACTTTGAATTTCCTAATCTCTAGACTGATGGGAGAGGGACACACAGATCATCTAGACCTGAAGCCAGGATTCTAACATGTTATAGCAAGAATTAAAAAATATGGACTTAAGGAGACATAAATAAATGCTCTAGAGATGAAACAGTAGTTCCCAAGTTCTTGTGACAAACAATTAAAATATAATCAGTTTCTAAACATCAGATTATCTATTTGAGATTCAGAAATCATTTCTTCATTTTTTAATGAAATGCACACTTCTACATGTTATATGTCCCCTTAAAATCTTCCATAGATATTTAGTCTAAGCTGAATGTAATATTTCTTTTTTTTTTTTTAAGATTTATTTATTTATTTAATTTCCCCCCCTCCCCTGGTTGTCTGTTCTTGGTGTCTATTTGCTGCGTCTTGTTTCTTTGTCGCTTCTGTTGTCGTCAGCAGCACGGGAAGTGTGGGCGGCGCCATTCCTGGGCAGGCTGCTCTTTCTTTTCATGCTGGGCGGCTTTCCTCATGGGCGCACTCCTTGTGCGTGGGGCTCCCCCACGCGGGGGACACCCTTGCGTGGCACGGCACTCCTTGCGCGCATCAGCACTGCGCATGGCCAGCTCCACACGGGTCAAGGAGGCCCGGGGTTTGAACCGCGGACCTCCCATATGGTAGACGGACGCCCTAACCACTGGGCCAAAGTCCGTTTCCCTGAATGTAATATTTCTTATTGTGATGTATACACCATCAAAATAATAGTAAGGAAAAATGAATTTATGCATATCACTGGTAAACATAATAGGAAGATACTCATGAGTGGACTTGATAAATTTGAAATCAGCAAAAGAAAACTGGTGTCCAATGAATGGACAAGGAAGCCTTAGGTGTTAGGTATGGAAGCAGGCAGAGGGACAGATGGTTTTGGACACCTTAAAAATCAGAAACGTATAGCCTATGAGAAAGGGTAAGAACATTGTGACTTTGCATGGAGAAAATCAAATCCTCTAATTTACAATTGTGAACAAAGATCTCAATAAAGCACACCATTGGCAGAAATTACGATTTTGGATGAGAATAAACATAAAGAAATCATTTTTAAGGGACCAAAAGTATGCTGAGACACTACTTGGGAAAATATGAGATTTTAAGATATCTAATTAATATATTCAAAGAGATAAAGGATAAATTTGCATCTGTATTGTGCCATGAGAAATATATATTACAGACTGTGGCCGCCGCTGCGGTACCGCGGGCGGGTCGCTGCTGCGCGGGCGGGTCGCTGCCGGGAGTCGGGCCGAGCCCATGGCCGGACTGGGGCGACATCGGGCGGCTCAAGGCTTGGTGGGGACGCACGGTTCGATGGAAGAAAAACCATGGAGACGAGGTCTATGCGCAGGTCTGATTTTATTAGGGAAGTACATGGGGTTTTATAGTCTCATGGAGGCGGGGAGGTTGTGGGAGGGGCATGTCCGCGGGGCAGCTGAGGATTGGCTGCAGAGGCAAGGGCGGACCTATGGTTTATGACGTAAGCCATTGATGGCAGAGGGGGTTGTTTCAGAGGTTGTGCGGGGGCGGATACGGGATGAGGGCGGTTGAAATGAAGCGGGGAGAACAGCGATCGGCTGGGAGGGGGAAGGTAACAGTGGCTGGGAGGAGGGGCGGAGGGAGGCAGCAGCATAAGCTGCTGCTGAAAAGGGCCATAATACAGAGAGGTTACCAAGAACAGGCAGGCAAAGTATAAGGAAGCGAAAAGCAGGGTGGGAGCAGGGGACAACAGACTAAAGAGAGAAAAAGTATTGGAGGATATTATATATGTGTACCGAATTTCTTTAATCAGAAGTTCATTTCATATGTTTGAAGAAACAGTTAAAAATGTTTTTCATGATATATATTTATAATAAAATTATGTTGAAAGTTGAAAAGATGGCCAAATTAAATGATCATACTATTCCTGAAATAAAAATGAAATTGGTGATTAAATATTACATAAATAAAATCATAGAAAAAGTATTCAGGAATAGAAAACTTAAGTTTCCTGATTAAGATAGCATACTACATGCCAGACACTTGATTAAAACACATGCTTAGAAATACTGAATATTAAGGATGCATAAAATAAAATAATATATAATATCAAGAAAATAAAAGAAGTAGAATCTGATGACAATTAGATTTTTATCAGGAACCACTGAGAAAATAGACTTCAATAGATCTAGATAGTCAAATATCTGGAGAGAATTACTTTGACAGAAAATATACATGTGAACATAAACATAAATATAAATAATACATGATGAGATATAAAGACATAGTCACACATGCCCTGATTCAGAAAGGGTGTAGCTAATCTTTGTAAGGTTGTTACTTGAATATGAAATCAGTCAGGGATGCCTTAACCCATGAAATAGCTAGGAAAAAAACTCAGGCAGTTTTTACAAAGAAATATGATGCTTCCCTCAGTTGTCAAGACATTGACAATATAAGTACATATTTCAGACATTAGATGAATATGAAGAAAGTTCAGATTTTTCATAGGATTATTACTTTTCATGAAAGGAGAGCTGAGTTCATCATCAATATCTTGCTTCTATGTCAAATAATCCATATTGAACCAAAATGAGACTTGGTAAATTGTACAACTTGTAGCTGAATATAACTAAGCTTAAGTTTCTACAAAGTACACATTTTCTAACTAGGATCCTGGAGTTAAAAAGGAAGTCATCAAAGAATTAAATTCTTAGATATAACGGGTCTAGTGTATTGTTCTATCTACTCTTTTTGTAACTAATGAATCCTGTTTTTCTTCATGCAAAAGCTTGGATGAAATAAGTGTAGCATCGATCTTTCACACAGAGATAAATAAAACCTAAAATTTGCAAATTATATTGTTAAAGGGCAGGGCTTTCCTATGCCCCCATTTGAAAGAGGGAAACAAATCTCCAGTATTCCAACAATAATACACGTCTCTGTGCTATACCCATGTCGAGTCTTCAATCCCATAGTTGTCTCTTAGTTCTAATCACTTTATTACTTTGAGCAGACACATGCATAGGAGTGAATCAAGGAGAGCAATTTGCACAGAATGTTTCTCTAAATTGAAACACGCAACGTTTTCTTCCAAGGTGGCAATATCCAGTGCCATGGAAATACATAAAAAGCATAGGCATCTGTTCAGGCACTGATCTAGAAGGCATAGTCTTTTCCCTATGGTGCCATACATTGTTTTTTATTGTAAACTATCATAAAAATTTTCCACAACATTTTTAGAATTCGAAAACCTATTCAAAAAGAATCCATGAATTATGTACAAATATAGAATTGAGAATGAAAAATTATGACAGAGTTTTCTACATTACAATTACATGTTAATAACAAGATATGCACAGACCAGAAAGGCTTAGAATTTTATAGGGAGAGAATCAAATTTAAAAACATACAAAATATGAATTAAAATTCTTTGAAATTGTAGTTTTATTTTTATTTTTTACCCAAAGAGACCCCTATTTGGGAACTCAAAATACCTGTGGAACATTCTTCTTATAGCCATGTTAATCTGTTCTGGAGACTGTAGATGAGGGGATTTATAACTGGGGGCATCATGGAGAAGGACATGCCTGTGAGCAGACTGCTAAGAGATGCTTTGTCTGCAATGGGACCTAAGGTAGCAATAATTCCAAAAATCATAAATGTAACTAGAACTGCCAACTGTGGAGTGCAGGTGGATAAGGCTTTATTATGGGCTTCCATGGAATCCACGCTAAGCATCATTGAAAATATGTTACTATATGGCATGAACAATAAGGCAGAGCATAAGAACATATGGACGATGGGTATGGGGAAGGGCAGGAAGAGATGAGAGGTGGGGGCGTATTTGGGACGTGGAGCTGCCCTGGATGGTGCCTCGGGGGTGATCACCGGACATCGTGGATCCTCACAGGGCCCACCGGATGGAATGGAGGAGAGTATGGCCCATGATGTGGACCATTGTCTATGAGGTGCAGAGGTGCCCAAAGATGTACTTACCAAATCCAATGGATGTGTCATGATGATGGGAACGAGTGTTGTTGGGGGGGGAGGGGGGGGTGGGGGGGTGGGGTTGAATGGGACCTCACATATATATTTTTAATGTAATATTATTACAAAGTCAATAAAAAAAAAATTAAAAAAAATTAAAAAAAAGAACATATGAAGCCCAGACCTACACTTATAGCTAGGATAACGAACTCAGAAAAGTGAACATCTGAAGATGAGATCCTCAAAATTTGAAGTACATCAGAGGAATATTGATGGATCACATTGGACCTTGTGAAGGGAAGCCTGAACATTTTGCCTGTGTGGATAGAAGAATACAGCAACCCACTTACCCATGAGCCACCAGCTGCCTGTGTGCACAGACATGGGGTGATGGTGAGCCCATAGTGCAGAGGGTGGCAAATGGCAACATAGCGATCGTTGGACATCACCACCAGGAAGGCAAAGTCTGTCCCAGCAAAGAAGATATACAGGAAAATCTGAACAACACATGCTGGGAGAGAAATTAATGTACTGTCTGTCAGAGAATTGACAATGAATTTGGGAATAGTAATTAAAATGCAACAAAGATCTATGAGGGATAAATTTCCTATGAAGAAATACATTTGAGAGTGTAGATAAGGGTCAGTCACAATAACAGTAACAGTTACAAGATCCCCAGTCAATGTTCTCAGATAAATTACTAAAAATAGCAGACCTTGCTGCTGTAGCTGCAGGGAGCTTGAAATATCCATGAGGACAAATTCTGTGAAGATGGTAAGATTGCCCAATGTACTTATATGCTGAAATCAACCTGGGAGGCAAAGTATAAAATTATAAGATAATACTAAAGAGCTATTTCCTATGAGATTTAAAGTTGAACAACCTTTCAATCATGGATTCTTATTTACAGTATTTCTTAAAATATACCTAAAACCAAGCCTGAACACATTCAGTGGTTATATTCTTATTTTCTACAATATCAAATATTAAAGCAGACATGCCCTGTGAGAAAGTTTATATATAGACCAGAGAATTCTGCCACTACATATCTCTTACTGAATCTCTTCATGTACCAGAGAACAAGGAATTCTTTACCTCCCATCTATGGCAAAATAACATAGAAATTGTTTTTCTAGCAAAGTTAATGAATAGTTTTGAGGATCAGCAGATATTTTATTCCAAATGAGACAAATGATTATTCCTCAACATTCTTTAATTTTAGATGCTTTATAGGAAACATAGATGAATTATTTCATTCCTTCTTTGTGACGCTGTTCATAAAATTATATTTGATTTAAATGCGAGTGTATATCTTGAGTTCCCTTGTTTTCACTCTAACTTTCTCACCTGCACACAGCATCTAAGAAAAGCATTCCAGTTGACAATCCTCCTATACACACCATCCTTTCACCATTTAGCATGAATTCCAATATTTAATGAAGGTTCACTTCTGGCCAACTCTCTTTCCAATATGCTTTTCTAGTCTGTAGAAATCTCCTCATTCATAAATAATTATGCTAACTATAATGTACTAAATTGTGCTTGTCTTGAAGCAGTTCAATGCATAAAGAAATATTATTTCAAAGTTATATTTTATTTCTAAAACTAGTTCTATTGAAGTAGAATTTTAATACTAATTAATTTTCATTTGTCAGAAACCTAGAATTAAGGAATTATAATTATACATGTTTAGAATTTGTATTTTACTGATATTTTCTTTATAGAAAATGCCTTGTCTTTACAAATACATTTTTTCAATTTTTGTACCCTTTTTTACATACAGTAATAAAAATATTGTTTTGCTTGCATTGGTTTCATCCAGATGAATTTCTAGTTTATTGCAAAATATTTTGTGCAAATTCTTTCCTATATCATCCTTTCAATTATATGTAGTTTTTTCTAATATTCTCAATTTCTAAACTAAAGAAATTGTGTTAAACAGATACCTTATTAGCTATGAAAACATTACTCAGTGGTTAAGGTGAATGCAAATGAATGTTACTGAATTAACCCAGATGTACATTTTGGTCTTTATTAAATGTTTGCTTTATCAGAGTCATGCATTAGCCCTTGATCGTTAAAGTCTCTTTCCTATCTTCCATCTCTTCAGAAATCGTCTTTCTCCTTGGCCTACAGAAATTCTCAAGTTTAATTACCCTAAATTTACCACACAACTTCTCCCTCAAAATGTACCACAATGGTCAAATGAAGCTATGGCCACACCAAAAGTTCAGGGTTTTTCCTCTATGCCTTAATACCTCAGGGGCCTTTTGGAAGCATATACTTCACAATTTTAAATTGTGGATAATAGAATAATGAGTTGGATTGCTAATGCCTAGTGTATTTTTTAAAAGTTGATATATAATAATGTACTGAAATGATCAGTATAAAGCATGTTTCATAATATCCAACAAACAAATATCAGAAATTGCTCAACTCCACTGGAAATCTACATTTCCATTGATTTTTTAATATTGATTTTTATTTACTTTGATAAATTTCCATGACATGCCACCATCACTCTTTTTTGCCTGTAAATTTCTTAGCTCTACTTTTAAATCTGGGCCAATAAATATCTCATACTTGTTGCATCCACTCTTTCAATATCAAGGAAATTTTGGTATCACTATATTTCACTATTTTGAGTCAAACTGTGTATTCACAGACAAATCTTCAGTTACCATATTAAAAAATAACATGAAGTTAACAATTGAATCAGAAAAATCCAGCCTATCTTATGAGCAAAAATATGTCAGAGGGGGAATAAACAATTAAGTGTGCAAACGGTCTTGAGGCATAACAGTGTTGTGTCAGGGAATTATTCATTAGCAATATTAAAGAAATAAATCAAATACAATATACAAATATACTTGAAAAGTGAGAGATTATCTTTCATTACATGAATATATCTTTAAAATATATAAAATATGGATAATATCCATGATCCTGCCTCTTACTTCATTGAATAAAATTCATGAAATCCCTTATCATGTACATACACTTTTAACAACCATTCTGATTCTGGATTCTTTATATACATGTTTTTTCCTTTTGTAAGGACATTTATGGGTCATACCTCTCATGAGACCTGGCTAATTGTCAATCTCAATCTCAGGAGAACCACCTTCCTTCAACTCCTGCTTGGTAACAATTCCTTCTCTATACCCTTGAGGTAAATTAAATTTGTAGTAGTGTTCCTTTGAAATAAAATTAGTAAATTTTTTTGTTGAATTTAACAAACTATTCCTTCTAGTTTCCAAATTCACAGACAAATCAGTATATTTTAAATATTATATCAGAATATAAATGTCATTTTTATATAGAAAATACATAAACTCTTGTTAACTATAAAAAATTCATTTTCTAACAATTGAGTACTAACATTATGGCATTAAGAAAAATCATATGCATATCAAAAATTACTGAAAAAATAAAAATCAATTTGGACAAGCTACTAAATTTAAGAAAATGAAATACTCTAGAATTGATTTTAAAAGGAAAATATGTTAAAAAAAAAAAGTGGTTGAGGTGCAGAGTGGGACTCACTCACCAAATGTTTTTTGAACAGGTCTTCACACATAGGTTGTGATCACTAAATTTAAGCTTCCTTCAGAATGTAAATCATTACCCCCAAGAAGACCTTCTTAAGGAGGGAGTCAATAGTCATTGTTCCAAATTCTTTTATTAACATCTGGGGATCTGGAGAGAAGTATAATGTGTGAGAGGTTAAGAAACTCTGTGGAAAATCTTGGAAATGAAGGCTCAAAACTAGATGTCTTTCTATACCTTTACAGTTTATCACCAGAATTATAAAAGTCAGGCTGAAGTTTGGTGAATAGTGATTAGAAATCAAATCTATAGAAGCAGAAATCCCCCTTTACATTTTTACACCTTCTTTAATTTCTGGATTAGTAGAATTGAACTGGATTCTCATATTGGCTTTTTCATTTAAGCTATTGCAATATTTTCTTGGTTGAAAAATATGAAGAAAATATGGTCTCACACAAAAAATGGTTACAAAATTAAAGGAGTATAGTCATAGCACTTTCAGAAAATTGTCATATTTTTCTAATGCTACTCCAAAAGTCAGCAAAGAGCGGTTTCTTAAAGAAGGCTTGAAATTTTTAATCTGACATCATATTAACACCGTTTCATGCTCTGTAAGATTTAAATTCATTGCGCTATTAAGGCATTTTGAGTATATCTTTTACTCATGCATTATTTCATAATATCATGAAGTTTTAACTGTAAAATATTGGTTCACAGAGTGTTGCAGGTATTCCAAATACCATATATTTCACTATATATTACAAAAATAAGTCACATTTATTAAAATTGAAAAGAACAAAAACATTCATATGATATAGGTTACACTGGAGCTTTAATTTTTTTAGATTGAGCTAACAACTGATATTTTAGTTATAACTATATAATCTCACTCCTGTAAATTCTTGCATGGAGCTGTGCATCATTATTTATTCATGAAAAGCGTCTTTAAACACAAAGTAGGTTCCTGTTTTCCACTCCCTCGCAATTTCCTGTTTCTTGCTCCCTAACAAGCTCCTGTGTTTCTTCTGCCCCTGATTAAACATACACTGGATGGAGAAGCCTGAGACCGAGGGCACTTTAGTGAGCAGAGCCAAGGTGGGCAGAAACAGTCCCTATGAGCTCACCCTCCTCCCCTCCTCTGATGCCCACGTTGCAGACCCCAGTTTGCAGGTGGACTCAGCCAGTAGCCCCTGTCCCCTCCTCTCTTTGTCTAATTCTAACACCATTGCCTCTTTTGTTCAGGGAGGCAGATTTGAGACTTGCTCTGATTTCGGCCGGCTTCTTGATAAACTTCTTCCCTTGTGTGATCATGTGTTGGAAGGACTGCAATTCTTTACACTGGGCAAGGACCCAGAGCAGCCACATGGATCGCCTTCAATATCAACATCAGTCTTATCATTAAGTTCCTTAAGTTTGGGGAAACTTGCATGCCCATGTGGAGGACACAAGTTCTCTAAAATTCTAAATTCCTTTCCACTCAAATTTTATCATTAGCAATTATTTTTGTCAATTGTTTCTATGACATTCCTTTTCTAGAAAAGGCCTGCTAACCAATAAAATATATTTTCCTATAGAGTGTCCTTTACTAATAACCCACATTTAATTAGTGACATAATTTGTTCCATTCTCTTTTATTCTTGATAGATCAAGGAAGGAGGTAATCTACTTGGTTGATCATTTCAAAGAAAATCTTTTGCTTTTGTCACTTTTTCTTTGCTTTTTTTCTCCTTTATATAACATAGATTTGGATTCTTTCCTTTATTATTATTATTTATTATTTTCTTCTTTTTTATACTCTATTGAGTTTCACTTTGTTCTTCTCTTCCTGGATTTATGAGAGGTAATTGTAGGCCATTATTTTTAGTCATTCTCCTTTTTAAGAATAAGCGCTAACAGATGTAAACTTCTCTCTAGGGATTACCTTATTTTTATTTCACATATTTTGATATATTTTATTTTACTATCATTCCATGAAAATATATATACAAATATTTCAATTTTCCTTCTGATTTATTTTTGACCCACAAATTTGGTAAAAATGTTATTAAAATTCCAATTATTTTGTTGGTTTTGATCTCTAATTTAATTCCTTTGTGGTTAGAGAACATATTATGTAAAATTAAGTCTCTTTAAATCATGGATACTTGTTTAATGGCTCAGTATGTGTTCCATCTTTGGTATATTTTCAAGGGAAATGCTGATGAAAGCCATAATGGTATGCTAATACATAACTCCAGAATTTATAAAATTAATAATCATGCCAACACCGAGTGATTGTGATGATATTGCGCAACATAACATCTCATGCATTTTGTTGGTAGTCAAGATCTTACAATAATTCGCTAAAATTGGGAAGTTTCTCATAAAATTATATACTCAAGATTACTGGATGAATACATCCAAAGGAAAATTGTACAATACTTTTTATAGTTATTTGGTTCATATTAATTAAAATGTGCAAGGGATGCAGGTGTGCATCTGAGAAAAACTGAAAAATAATGCTGGTTTATTTATGCAACAAAATAATACAAAAATTTAAAAAGTAATAGGCAACTAACACAACCAAAACTATGAATGCACTTCAAAAAATATTTTGAGTTTTCAAAAAAGCACCTTGCACCAAAGTGACTATACCATGATTTAATTTATGTAAAGTTTTATGGTGGGAAAAATTAAGCAGAGCCCACAGGTCGAGACCCAAAAAGACTGTGTTTGCAGATGAGCTGCCCGCCCAGGCTCTCCTGGGTGCAAGAAGCCTATCGGAGCCATCCCTGGGGGCATATGATATACCAAGTCCACACTGGTGCCTGGCTATGAGCTTAAGTACCAACCAGTGAGCAGGGAGAGGGAGCGGAGCCGCTCTGTGGTGTGTTCCAGGACCAGTGCTCGGAGTCCTTGGAGCCCCAGCAGGAGGTGGGCACCGCCCAGGCAAAGCTCAGGCAGCTGGAGGCCCTGCTGAGCTCACTGCCCCCACCCCGGAGCCAGAAGCAGCCCAGGTCACCGCCCGTGTCTGGAGGGAGTTTGAGAAGAAGTGGATGGACTCCGGCTTCTTGGACAAGCAGGCTCTCTGCCACGACCTGAAGGGTAAACTGAGGCACCTCAAGAGGCAAATCCAGAAATCTGATGACTGTGGGGACAGCGAGTCTCTATGTACTTCTGAGCTCCCTGCAGCCAGGTAGAGGAACATGTTCGGGTGGGGGGGACCGCCCGGTCCTGCTTCCCCCAACTCCTACAGTTTCCTAGCTCTGGCCTTGGCTCTTCCGGTTCCTTCTGCCTGGATTGGCTTCCCCAAATTGCAGATGCCTCATCCTTATCGCCTCAGCACTGATGGCCCTTCCTCCAGGAAGCCTTCTAGAACCTCCTCTAGGATCCCCAGTCTTGACACTGTGGGCACCCGGGACCTCAGCCCATCTCCTAGAAACAGGTTCTGTTGTTGTTGCACTGGAATAAACATCTGGTAGGCAAATAAATAAATAAATAATAAAATATAAAATAAATAAATTAAAATAAAATAAATAAATCACGGACTAGTAGTTGTCCCTGAGTAATAGGGAATTTTTTTGAGGATTAACTAAGGAGAGAGGGAACACACTGGAATGTTGATAAAAATGCTCTATCTAATAGGGGCTTAGGTTATAGTGGTGATGTTTTATCAAGTTTAAATGAAACATAAGAATTTACAATGCATGCATTTGGTTGTAGAATTTGCCTAAAAGAACCATGCTCAAATAATTAAATTCAATTACTGATATACACTCCAATGTGTTTAGGAGTGAAAAATGATGTTTGCAGCTTAATACTAAATGCAAAGAAAAATTTTAAAAATACACAAAGCAACAATGATGGTTTAATAGATGGAAAGAAGAGGGATAAAAAATGTTTAAAAGTTGCATAGCAAATCTTCATTTTACAATTTAAACAAAAATGAAGAATTACAGATATTCAGGATAAATTTTTAAAATCTTTATCTCATTTCCATTTGACAATAAGCTTGCACCATTCATAGTGAAGGAAAATAAAAAGCATAACCCCAATGAGGTACTGCCACAAACTGAGTAGGCTGCCAAAAAAAAAAAAAGACATTAAAGTAAAAGCACATTTTCTGGGTTTTATTGTATAGTTGGAGATAAATAAAAGCCACAACTGGAAGGTGCAGAAAATAGGATTTGGTTCATTTGTAGACTCAGCTTTATTTTTGTCTTTGTTCAGCTTTTTATAAAGCAAGATTCCTGAAGCAGATTGGGGTATTCTGTTAAACACTGATAGTGTTCCACTCTGCTCACTCTGTTGTATCACAAGGGATTCACCCAGGGACCGTAGCCTGCTGGTAGGTGTATATATTTACGAAAACAAAACAAACCACCCACCCATTAGGACATAAGGTAGCAATCTCAAACTCAAGGTAGTGGCTTCTTGTTTAGATGCAGTATCCTGATTCCCAAAGTTAGTTACAGTGGGTCTTACTGTTTTTATGGCAGAAGGATTTATTCAGACTGCTGTACTCTTCATCTGATGTAGTAAAATGTTATCACTCTAGGGGGAGTGGATGTGGCTCAAGCAGTTGGGTGCCTACCTCCCACATGGGAGGTCTTGAATTCAGTTCCCAGTGCCTCCTAAAGGAATTTGAGCAGACACAAAGAGCACAAAATGAACAGGCACAGTGAGTGCAAACAACAATGAGGGGGTAGAAATAAATAAATGAATCATTTAAAATGCTATTAATCTGAATACTTGTAAACAAAGTACCTATATCTATATTGAATTTTTAAAAATCAATAGGTTGCAAAAAAATCTGGAAACACCAATTGTTAGTGGGTAGGTAAAGCAAATGAACTATGTATATATTATTGGTGAGTGTATAAGTTGGTACAGGAGGTGTGGAGTACCATTTGATACTATTTCCGTCAGCTATTGATCATGTTAGGTTGCAGTTGCCAGTAACTCTTAATTTTTGATGCTGAGAGCAAGAAAGATTATTTCCTACTTATTACACATGTTCCATTATGTGTTGGCTGTGAATTTATTACACACCATCCACATTCTTTGTCCAGGCAATTGGAACAGCTTGTATATGGAACATCACTGATTCTTGTGGCCAAATGAAAAGACATTGTGAAGACATACACATAAGTTAGCTTTGAAATCCATGTTCCTTGCTTTTGCTCATATTTCACTGGCAAAGTACATCAAGTGGCTCATTCTGTGAGTAATGAACTGGGACACAATAGTTCCCTCCTACAAGTGAGGCAGGATAGTTTAGGGAAAAGGAAGTTGGGCCACAGCTGAGACCTGGCAGAGAACGTGGCTGTGAAACCCAGCACGGACCCCTGCGATGAAGTCCCATTTGGGTCAAGGGGTAGCCCTGGATGCCTTCAAAAGGCCTCAGCAGTGGCCCCCTGATAACTGACAGGTGGAGCAACCAATCAGAACACCACACAGCTGGGACCCTTCCCCCAACATTAGGAAGGGGAGGCTTGAATAATAGCTTAATAAGGGCAGCCCCACAGGCCCAAACAGTCGCTCTCTGCCTAGAGGAGCCCATACCTCCATCTGGTGGTGTGTAATTCTGTACTTTTCTCCCATTTCTCAATAAACTCCTTTTTCTCGCCTACCCTATGACATGTTCTTAAATTCTTTTATGTAACATAGCCAAGAACCTGGGGGAATCCATCATCTCCCAACGTCCCCCAACTTCAAAAGGGCTCTATAGAAAGGGGTGTTATAGAAGGGGCATCTGATGATTTATTAAATTTCAGGTACACATGCCATGACCCTGCGTTCCCAGTCAAGAGAGCAGTTACCTGCATAATGGAAGAAACAGTCATGAAAAAGGAGATAAACAGGGTAAATCTCTGGGATTCTGAATTGATTGTATTTGGACTATTTTGAAATTATAGATTTAACTTTAAATGTGACTTGGAATAAAATATATTCTTCCTTTCCAAATCTCCTGCTAAATATGGATTAAATTTAATGTTAAATTTTATCCAACAGTCATCACATATCCATTAATATTTATTCATTTCTTCAAGGTTTATGTAAAATGAAATGAATAATATTTGTCTGATTCCTGAAATATATTCATTCCAGTTTCATCAGTATTTGATACCTCGAGGAGTCCAGCTCCTGGTTAAACCTGTGAGCGTTCTGTTCTGGACTGACCATGGGTAATTACAAAGGCTTTACCTGACAGTCCACCTCAGCGAAGCTGCCCCACCTCACCAGACGTGGTGCCCAGACAGTGCGTGGCAGTGTCTGAAGGGGGTGCAGTCAAGGACTCAGGCCCGCCTGGCCCCTTGCTCTTGAGCACAGCTGCGTTCCAGTTCCTGGTGCCTGCATTAGGAGCCTCTGATCCCGGGCCCAAAACCCAGGTCTTCCTCAGGTGCCTCAACTGAGAACTCCTTATATGAGGGAGCAGGAGACACTGAGGGCACTTTTTCTCTCCTCACTACCCAGTATTTTAAATCCCTAGCCCAGGGGACTAAAAAAATTCAGGAGTAGTTAAGTAAAATATCCTGTCTAGAGATACTAATTGCCCTATAAGTAATGAAATGACTGGAAGTAAACACACACTTAAAGTATAAAGACACATTATAGGGAAGTGGACTTGGTCCAATGGATAGGGCATCCGTCTACCACATGGGAGGTCCACGGTTCAAACCCTAGGCCTCCTTGACCGTGTGGAGCTGGCTCATGCGCAGTGCTGATGCGCGCAAGGAGTGCCCTACCACGCAGGGTTGTCCGCCGCGTAGGGGAGCCCCACGTGCAAGGAGTGGACCCCGTAAGGAGAGCTGCCCAGCATGAAAGAAAGTGCAGCCTGCCCAGGAATGGCGCCGCAGGCATGGAGAGCTGACACAATAAGATAATGCAACAAAAAGAAACACAGATTCCCAGTGCTGCTGACAACAACAGAAGCGGACAAAAGAACAAGCAGCAAATGAACACAGAGAACAGACAACTTGGGCGGGGGGCGGGGAAGGGAAGAGAAATAAATAAAAATAAATCTTTAAAAAAAAAAAGACACATTATAAATGCTCTTTACCAGATATTTCTGTAATGGCTAGAAACATGAGGTAGTCTGATATTCACTATTTTGCTTTTATTATCATTAAGTAGTTAATTTCACTTATTCTCTGTCAAAATATTTCCTCCCAATGATATCTATGAGTTCCTAGCAATTGCATTGTAAATGAAGTTAAGGCTTTTCATAATTATAATTAATTATTGTTGGCTTTTCTCTGCAATAAATGTGTTTATATTTAAAAATAAAAAACTGCAGGCACTTGCTCAGCGAAGAGCTGATCCCCATGACTGTGCTGATCCATCTGCCCCTCCCCCAGGGGCACCCTTCCATAGCATATTGTAACAGCGTCAAATCTGAGTCTGTCCTTGGATTGCCCTCTAGTTTGTACTATTACAGGAAGAGACTAAAGGTACTATTGCTTACTTTCATTTTGGCTTTGTTTAAATTGTATGCGTTTGAAACCTGGTATCTCCACTTAGCTCTTGATAAAATTGGCTCATTGAGCAAGGTAGCCAATTGAGCACAATGCGGAAAAGCAGAAAGATTGGAGACCTTGTAGGTACCTATGGGAGGAGCTGGTAGAGCTCTCTGGAGGGATACTTGTGGATCCCAGGACATTTCTCCAGCCATGTGAGTGTGTCTGAGGAAATGCTAGCAGAAGCTGAGGGACGTCCTTGGGAATCCTGGTGGAGTGTGGATATAAGTTTGAGGTTATCCGGGGAAATATTGACCCAGATCTTTAGCCCTGACATCCTGGCGGAACATGGGGATTGGTCTGAATATCCACCCAAAATAAGGGTTTGAGAAAACTGTTGAAGGAGTTCTCTCCTCACTCCTGAAAGCCCCAAACAGTGGAATCAGCTGAGCAGTCAGTGATTTTGGTAGACACCATGTTGCCAGGAAGTTGTTGAAACATCATAAAAAAGAATGTAGGGCCCTTCTGGATCACTTCCACATGGCCCAAAGAGAACTTATAGACTTAGTTTTCCTCCACAATAAAAAATGTAATCCTGTTAAAATTAGTAAAGAAGAGTTTCACTTTGGGGGAGGAAGTTATATCCTCTACCCCCATGAGAGTGTCCTGAGAGTGGCTAGTTCCAACAACAATGGTGGTTCCTACAGGGGTACCAGGGGTTGTCCACCCACACATTGCCCCACATCCAGGGAGCCCCTTTCTGCACACACTTGAGTAGCAGCTACATCAGAGGTGGCTGCAGTGGTGACGTTGTCCCTGTCAGGCTGTTGTCTGGTAGCCACAGTGCCATGTGGCCCATGCCTTAAATGCTTGGCTTCATGGTGGGCAATGGTGTGACCTCTTTTGTGTGTGTGTTCAAGTGCATATTGAAGCCTTCCAAGATAAAACAGCAGAGATAGAGCAGCCAAAAACAGCAACAAGCTC
This sequence comes from Dasypus novemcinctus, assembly GCF_030445035.2. Lineage (NCBI taxonomy): Eukaryota > Metazoa > Chordata > Mammalia > Cingulata > Dasypodidae > Dasypus > Dasypus novemcinctus. The sequence continues at coordinate 2,932,400 of NC_080700.1, forward strand.
CCATGACCAGGTCTATCATCACTACCATGTGAAAGCTGCTTCCACCTCAAAAGCAATGTCATCACCAACAGGAGAGGTGGCCATGCTGCCTGCCATAGATTTCCAGGTGTTTTCTCTCATATGAAAGTATCAGGTCTAGTGTGCCTGGCCCTGTGCCACCTTGGGAGCTCTGGCTGGAAAATAATAGCTCAGCCATACTCTCTGCTCCCTTAGATTCCATCCCCTTGAAAAAAAAAGATTATGTCACTGAGGTCTCCACTATGGTGTCTTCTGTGACTGACTCATGGGCTATTCCCTCCACCTCTCCCTTTGAAACTTGGGCTAGACAGAGGGTCCTACAGGTATTTTTTAAGATTTCTCCACTGCAGACCTATTGTCTCCAGACTGTGTGCAAAGGTTAGAGTTCAAATGGGAAGTGGGGGAGAGGTGATTGCCTTTCTTAGGCCTTTTAGATACAAGTTCACAGTTGATGGTGATACCTACCACTCCTAAGCAGCAGGATGGAGAAAGAACAAATAGTACTCTCTTGTTTTCGATCTAAGGCCACCATCAATGGGGCTCATGCTCAAGTTCAACTATGGGAGCATTCCTTCAGGAACCCACAAACCTAAGTTTTATAGCCTCCACTACTAAATATACTGCTGATATTGATGTATTGTCTATGGGCACCCTGCCAGCCTTCACCTCTAAGCACTAATGGGAATTACTGTGATCAGGCCAATTGTAAAGGGGTATATGAAAGATTGTAAACTTATTCAGCTATGTTTTCACTGACTTGTGGGCTGTATCTTTCCCTGGCCATTTATTCAGGCCAATCGCAAGCCTCTGAATGGCAGTCCCCACCACGTGATGATGTGATAAGTGGATAAAAATAAATTTTACTCCTAAATAAGCATTTTGTTACCCAGGTGGATGCTCACTATAAAGGCCCCTCTGCTGATGATTGGGAGCAAAACTTCCAACAGACCATACTTCTCGGTTAAATGGAGAGACTGAATAGCTCTCTGCCACAGATTAAAGAAATGTATGACCTATTGCCATGTGGTGCAGTGATATGATGATCCATTGGATTCAGACACCATCCTGACTGGGCTAACATGCATGGAACACCACAGTCATCAGAAGATGCTGGTACAACAGGAAAAAGCTGTCCCATCTCTCAGAATCTGGCCAAGGCTAAAAATACTTCCCATAGACATATTTCCAACCCATTAGGCTGGGAAGTTTGAACCAGGTACGTCATATTGGTCTTCTTCTTACTTCAAGCAGAACTTGCTGGATCCTTATTGCAGTTGACACTTTCTCCAGGTTTGGTCTAGCCATTCAGATGTGTTCCACTGATAAAGGCCATACTATCCAGGTCCTACAAGACCATACTTGTTTCCTGTTTGGGTTGATTGAATATATAGTGTATGATAATTGCCTGAAATCTGAGACCCAAAGATGTATCATTGACCCAAAATGGGACATATGTTGAACTCCCCATGCTCCATATCACTTTGAAGCCACAGGGATGATAGAGCATTTTAATGAACCACTGAAGGACAAGGCTAAGTGGCTGATGGATGGAGACAAGAGGATGAAAATCTGGATTACAACACTCAGGTGGTCAGTGTGGGTCTCAGTGCAGCATCTACCTGGTAGGATATTACCTGACTGGTCTTTATTATTTGATCAGGTTCTCTGTCTTCTTCCTTCAATTTTATAACCTTCTTGATAGTTATAGACAACTTGGTTTCTGTGGAGACTTGAAACACCATCTCTATATCCTCCAATACCTCAAAGACACAGAGAGTTGGGAGATTAAGATAATCAAGTGAGGGAAGTCAGGGAAACCTATTATAAAGTATTTTATAAAACTCAAGATTTTGTGCTGAACTATTCTTAAACATGATTTGATTTTCTGGTAAACTTATTTTTAATTTAATTTTTATTTTTAAAGATTTAGATTACACAAATGTTACATCAAAAATATAAGAGATTCCCTTACACCTCACCCCCTCCACCTTCCAAACTTTCCCACATTGACAACATCTTTCATTAGTGTGGTACATTTGTTAAAATTGATGAACACATATTGAAGCATTGTACTAGTTAAGGACTGTAGTTTACATTATAGTTTACACTTTGCCCCTCACAATTTTATAGTTTTTGACAAAATATGTAATGTCCTGTATCCATGACTGCAATGTCATTTTTCTATTAATTGAATTTGGCAATATATTAGACTTCTTTTGGGAAGAAGTTTTGGATCACAGAGGGGTTCAACTATGGCAGAGGATGAGCACTGATGTGGAGTGTCATTGATGAGAGATGCATGGGTGGGAGGGAGTCCTCCAGCGCATGCATATAGAGTATACAGATATGTTTGGATGTTTACTAGGTATTGACATAGGGAGTAGAATTTCACACAACTGAGGAAGTGCTGAGGTCCCATTCTTGGGGATTCTGTTGCACTCCCCAATGGAGCAGCAACAATTCTCCAAGTATGAGGACAAAGACCAGTGAAGAAGAAAGGTCCAATGATGGGCCATTGATACTGATGACTATGCTTATGCGCCTGTGTGCTTGAATTTTCAACTAGGCCTAGAGCTGCAGGGTGCCTAAGAGTTAGCTCCTGAGAGCCTCCATGTTGTTCAAATGTGGCCACTCTCTAAGCCAAACTCAGCGTGTAAATGCATTTCCTTCCCCTCAGCATGGGACTTGACTCCCTGGTGCCAAGGAATTACTACCAAACACCAGCTGGTGATGCAGCTAGAAAAAGACCTTGAGTAAAAGGGGGAAATGATAAAGACAAATAAGTTTATATGGCTAAGAGATTTAAAAATGAGTCAGGAGGTCATCCAAGTGGTTGTGCTTCCACACTACTCAGCAGGGTCTCAGAGACAGTCAAAGTAGATACAATCCTAGGTAGTGGTGCCACAGAGGGCTATGGAGACACCCAGGCCCTATTGTCATGACAGATGGCTCTGGCCTTCAGTGCCTCATCAGTAGACCTTACTTTGGAATTTGTACTTCTAGGTGTGATGAAGTGGGATGCAGTTGTGACCTCTCTATGAATGCCTCTTCTGTCACTTTTACTGAACTTATGGTTGATGCTGGGGTTGGTGTAAGCTCAGGAGACTTGAATCTTTGGACTGTCTATGTGCCAGCTGGGTCCTGAGCCTCAGCAGAGTTGCAAAGTCTACTCTCCAGTTCATTGGACTTACCCAGATCAGCTAATAAGAAAGTTAGGATGGTCAACCACCACACCAGGGAACCAAAAGAGTCTACAGCTGCAAGCAGAAGAATTCCATCCATCAGCCACATGGGATCTAAGCCCCCTCTCATCTTGGAGGTGGAGTGGACATCACCAGACCAGTGACTTCAAGATGGAGGAATAAATTATGGATTAGAGTGGACTTACTGTTATTCTACTATAGAAATATTGTGACTCTAGCAATGGAAAAAATTATATCATTGTTGTGGAGACACTGGCCACAGGAGTTGCTGAAAGCAGGGAGAGGGGAAAAGAGGTGTGATATTGGGGCATTTTTGGGACTTGGAGTTGTCATCAATGATATTGCAGGGACAGATGCAGGACACTATATAACCTGCCATAACCAACTGAATGGACTGGGAGAGAGTGTAAACTAATATATAAACTATAATACATGCTGTGTAGCAATGCCCCAAAATGTACTCATTAAATGCATTGAATGTACCACACTAATGAAATAAGTTATTGATGTGGGAGGAGTGGGGCATGTGGGAAGTGCAGTATCAGTATATGGGAACCTCTTATATTTTTTAATGTAACATTTTGTGTGATCCATGTACCTTTTAAAAAAAGATAATTTAAAAAATTAAAAATTAAAAAATACACTTTAGATTCCCTTCATTAAGTATGTATTTTTATCTGATATGAACATTTTGTAATATTAACCTACTTTTGTTCAGCTTCAAAGAAAAATGTTCTTATATGTGCAATTTTACCTATATTCATATTTTACATAATATATTTATATTTCAAATAATATATTTAGTTCATAATAGCACAGTCATACAGTGTGTGTCCTTTTGTGTTGTCTTGCTTCTCTCAACATAATGCCCTCCAGGTTCCTCCATGTTGCCAAAAAATATTAAATATTGTACTTTGTAAACTGATTTATGGATATAAATGGATTTATATAACCTATAAACATAAATCAGTTTATAAAGATGAAATTAGATTAGTGAGTATGTAGTGCTAGGGAAGGAATGCTAAGGGGTGTGGAGTCTATTTTTGGGGAAATGAAATTGGTCAACAATTTTTTAGATAATGAATGTGCAACAGTGTTATTATACTAAAATCCATTGGTTATACACTTTGGATAGATCATATTGTATGTGAATATATCTCAATAAAACTGATTAATAAACAAATAAATAATTGTGTAAGAATAGCCAGAAATAGGTGTGTACAGCAAGGGAAACAGAGAGAGATTGAGAGATAAGGAATTTTCTTCGTTGTTTTTGTTTTGCTTGAACTCCCCATCAAAAGACATAGATTAATAGAATGGATTAAAAAAAGTAGCCATCTCTGTGTTGTCTACAAGAGACCCACTTCAGTTGTAAATACACAACCAGACAAAAAAGGAAAGGTTGGAAAAAGTTATCCCTTACAGATAGTTACCAAAAAAGAGCTGAAGAAGTGAAATCTATATTGGGCAAAATAGATTTCAAATGCATAAATGTTATAAGGACTGAAGGTCATTATATATTAATAAAAGTCATAATTAACCAACAAGAAATAACTATATTAAATATTTAGACACCTAACCTTAGTGGCCAAGATACATGAGGTAATCACCAGAAAAGTTGAAGGGAGAAATAATATCTCTACAATAATAGTTAGAGACTTCAATATACCACTTTCACTATTGAATAGAAAATCTGGACAGAAGATATATAAAGAAACAGAGAGCTTGAATAATGTGGTAGATGCACTAGGCCTAAGAGATATCTATAGATAATTGCACACCAAAGCAGCAGAATATATAAGATTTTCAAGTGCTTATGGATCCTTCTTCAAGATAGACCATATGTTGAGTCACAAGACAAGTCTCAATACATTTTTTTAAAATGAAATTTTACAAAACACTTTCTCTGATCATAACAAAGTGAAGCTGGAAGTAAAAAAATGGATGGACAAAATGTAAATGCATACATATATAGAGATTAAACAATACACTTTTAAACAATCAGTGGGTTAAAGAAGAAATTGCAAGAGAATTAAGCAAATATCTTGAGAAGAATGGAAATGAGAACACAACATATCAAAACCTATGGGACAGTTCAAAAGCAGTGCTGAGAGTGAAATTTATAGCCTTCCATTCTTACATAAAAAAGAAAAAAGTGCTAAAATTGAAGATCTAACTGGAGTATCTAGAAAAATAACAGCAAACTAAGCAAAAACCAAGTTGAAGGGGGAAAAAAAGGTAAGATAAGAACAGAAATAAATGAAATTGAGAACAAAAATCAATAGAATCAACAAAACCATAAGTTGATTCTTTGAGAAGATCAAGAAAGTTGACAAACCCTTAGCTAGACTGACAAAGAAAAAAGAGAAAAGATGCAAATAAATAAAATCAGAAATGAGAGAGAGAACATCACCCCGACTGCAGAAATAAGATAGATTATAAGAGGATACAATGAAAAATGGCATGCCAAAAAACTACACAATGTAGATGAGATGGACAAATTCCTAGAAACACATGAATCACCTACATGACCGTAAAGAAATAGAAGAAATTAACAAGCAATCACAAGGAAGAGATAGAAACACTCATTGAAAACCTCCCAAAGATGAAAGGAACAGGACAGATGGCTTTACAGGTGAATTCTACCAATCAGTCAAAGATGATTGGTTCCTTTGAGGGCTAAAGAGATCCATGGGTGTTATGGTCATGGCAGATGGGGTTAACTGCCATGTCAGATGGCCCTTCTTTGGAGCTGGTGTTTATGCGTGATGAATCTGGACTCAGAAGGGATCTCTCTTCATAAGACTTTCATGCTACTGTGCTGGAGTTGTAGTTGGTGTTGGGGTTTAAGATATATTCAGGGGATCTGAATCTCTGGACTGACAATGTGATAGCCAGGCCCTGAGCCTCAACAGACTCCAGCACCTACAATCTGATTTATTGGACTCACCACACTCAGCTAAGATGGAGTTGAAGAAGGACAACCACCACACCATGGAGCCTAGAGTGCCTACAACTGAAAGCAGGAGGATTGCATCCAGTATCCATGTGGAATCTGAGCCTCCTCTTGACATAGAGGTGCAATGGACACAACCAATCCAATGTCCACAGAGAAAAGGTGGCATTGGAGTGGGAAAAGTGGACATGGTGGCTAATGGGTATGGGGAATGGCAGGAAGAGACGAGATGTGGAGGCATCTTTGGGACTTGGAGCTGCCCTGGATGGTGCTTCAGGGGCAATCACCAGACATTGTAAATCCTCACAGGGCCCACTGGATGGAATGGGGGAGAGGATGGGCCATGATGTGGACCATTGACCATGAGGTGCAGAGGTGCCCAGAGATGTACTTACCAAATGCAATGGATGTGTCATGATGATGGGAATGAGTGTTGCTGGGGGGGAGTGGTGGGGTGGGGGTGATGGGGTTGAATGGGTCCTCATATATTTTTTTAATGTAATATTTTTACAGAATCAATAATAAAAAAATAAATTAAAAAAAATAAAAGTAAGTATACATGCAGAAGAAAAAAAAAAGATGATCTAATACCAATCTTGGTCAAGCTCTCCCAAAAAAATTGAACAGAAATGAATGCTACCAAACTCATTCTATGAAGCCCAAATCACCCTAATACCACAACTAGATTAAGATACTACAAAAAAAAGAAAATTACAGACCAATATCTCTAATGAATATTGACGCAAAATTCCTCAAAAATATTTGCAAACAGAATTAAAAAGAAGATTAAATAATTATACACCATGGTTAAGTGGCTTTTATCCCAGATATAAAAGGGCTTTTTAACACAAAAAAAATCATTTAGTGTAATAAACCATATTGATAAATTGAAAAAGAAAAATCACAGGATCCTCTCAATTGATGCAGAATAGGCATCAATTGATGTATCACTATTTCTTGATAAAAAATACCCCAAAAGATGGGAATAGAAGGAAGATTTCTTAATCTGCTGAAGTGTATATGTGAAAATCCTACTGCTAGCATTATATTTAACTGTGAAAGACTGAAAGCTCTCCTGTTGAGATCAGAAATAAGACATGAGTGCCCACTGTCATCACTGTTATTCAATATGTGCTAGAGGTTCTAGCTAGAGCAATTAGATAGTTGAAGAAAATAAAGATGCCCATGTAAGAAAGCAAGAAGTAAAACTTTCCCTATTTGCTAATGATATGATCCTATATCTAGAATCTCCTGAAAAATCCACAACAAAACTACTAGAACAAATAGAGGGGTTCAGCCAAGTAGCAGGCTATAAGATTAAAACACAAAAATCAATATAGTTTCTATACACTAGTGATGTGCAATATGAGGAGAAATCAGAAAATTTCCATTTTAATAGTGGCTAAAATGATGAAATATTTAGGAACAAACTTAATCAAAGATATAAAGGATCTGTATTGAGTAAACTATAAGACATTGCTAAAAGAAACCAAAGAAGACTTAAATAAATGGATGGATATTCCATATTCATGGATTGGAAGACTAAATATTGTCAAGACATCAATTCTACCCAAACTGATTTACAGATTCAACACAATCCCAATAAACACAGTAACCTTTTTTTGCAGAAATGGAAAAACCAGTTATCAAATTTATTTGAAAGGGTTAGGGTACCTGAATAGCTAAAAATGTCTTTAAAAATAAGAATGAAGTTGGAGGATTCTCACTTTTGGACTTTAAAGCATTTTACTTAGCTACTGTGGTAAAAACAGCATGGTACTGGTAAAGAAAGAGAGATTGACCAATGGAACTGAATCAAGAACTCAGAAATAGACCCTCACATCTACAGTCAAGTGATTTTTGACAAAGTTGTTAAGCCCATCCAGCTGGGCCAGAACAGTGTATTCAACAAATGGTGCTGGGAGAACTGGATATCCATATCCAAAAGAAAGAAAAGGGACCTCTATCTAACACCTTATATAAAAATTAACTTAAAGTGGATCAAGAACCTAAGTATAAAAGCAACCATAAAAACCCTAGAAGAAAATATAGGAAAACATTTTGAAGATCTTGTGTTAGGCGGTAGTTTCTTAAACCTTACACTCAAAGCATGAGCAACAACAACAACAACAAAAAAGATAAATGGGACCTCCTCAAATTTAGACACTTTTGCACCTCAAAGGACTTTGTGAAAAGGATGAAAAGACAGCAGAAAGAATGGGAGAAAATATTTGGCAATCACATATCTGATAAGGGGTTAATATCTATGATGTATAAAGAGATCATACAACTCAGCAATAAAAAGACAAACTACCCAATTAAAAAATGGGCAGAAGACTTGGAAGGTCAATTGGCAAAAGAAGAAATATAATTGGCAAAAACCACATTAAAAATGTTCAACATCACTAAGAATTAGGGAAAAGAAGAACACAAACAGACATCTGCACACTGATGTTTAGCAGTGTTATTCATGATTCCCAAAACTTGCGACCAACCCAGATGTTCATCAACGGATGAATGGATAAACAAATTATGGTGTGTACATATGATGAAATATTATGCAGAGGTAAGAAATGAGGTCATGAAACATATGACAACATGGGTGAAACTGGAGGACATTATGTTGAGTGAAGCAAGCCAGACACAAAAGGAGAAATACTGTACGATTGTGCTATTATGAACAAAATATATTGAGTAAACTCATGGAGTTAATAATTAGAACATAGGTGACCAGAAAATAGAAAGTGGGTAGATGTGTGGAGCTGGCCCATGCACAGTGCTGATGTGTGCAAAGAGTGCTCTGCTACGCAGGGGTGTCCCCCGCATAGGGGAGCCCCATGTGCAAGGAGTGCACCCCATAAGGAGAGCCACCCAGTGCAAAAGAAAGTTCAGACTACCTAAGAATGGCATCACCCACACGGAGAGCTGACACAACAAGATGGTGCAACAAAAAGAAACACAGATTTCCATGCCGCTGACAACAGAAGCAGATAAAGAAGATGCAGCAAAATAGACACAGAGAACAGACAACTGGGGTGGGGGGGAGGGAAGGGGAGAGAAATAAATAAATCTTAAAAAAAAAAGAAAGTGGGTGGAGAATGGAAAGCTGAGCATTCATCTGTACAGAATTTCTAAAAGAGTATAAATCTTTGGAAATGAATAGAAATAGTGAAAGCATATCATGGTGTTGGTAACCAGCAGAGCTATTATATAGGCATGACAGTGTTTGAAAGGGAAAGTCTAAGGTCATGTATGTTACTAGGAGGAAAGCTAAAAACTGTAACATGGGACTGTATAAGATAGTAAAACCTCATACACAACAAGAATATCAATATTGCATATATAAGACTGTGTTTTACAAAATATAAATACAAATATCCTAGAGAGAGAAGGAAACAGAATAACAACTATACATAGCAGGAGAAGCATAGAGAAATTGAGAGTGATGAGTTTTGTTTGTTGCTTATTATTATTATTGGAATAATAAAAATTCTCTAAGAGTGATTGAAGTGATAAATGCACAAATATGTGATTACAGCAAATACCATTGATTGTATACTTTGGATGAATATGCTTTATTAATATATATCAATGAAATTGATTTGTAAAAGTCTTCCTGTTTTAATGTTTTTGTTCCGTTTGTGCATACTGGACAGAAGATGTAGATAAGAGCAGGGTATGAGATGTGTATGTGTGTGTGTGTGTATATATATATATATATATATATATATATATATATATATATAATTAATAAATGGACACATTAATAAGAGGAACAACAAACCAGCACCTGGGGAGGTGCATAGGAGGAAGGGTACATTAATGACCTTTGTTTGTCACAACTTCCCCTGAAACTTTTCCCTCCTCCTGAGGAAATACTCCCAGGCTGTCTTGCCAAATTGCTGTGTGTTGTTTGCATTCAATTAACTGCTGCTAAGAACAAACCTGAAAGTGCTCATTATGAAACAAAGGATTCATGAAGGATTCATAACGAGCAACGTGCAAGCAGAACACCTCCAGATGTCCACACTCATGGACATCATGGACAAACAAAACTTCTTGAAATTGAATGCCATAGGCTATCATTTTAAACCAAGAGCTAAACTAAATTATTAACCCTAGACTAGGAACTCCAATACAGAAGAACCCATAATGAGAGGTCATATTGGGAGCCTTGTGAACTTAAATACCTAATTAACATCTATATGTTCTGAATGAGGTACCTTAATACTGTAAGCTCTGTTTCAAGGGAACCCAGTGTGTCCTCTAAAGTTTACCTCTATATGTGTACTCTATCATGAGACTGCTTCAGCACAGAAAGGTATTCAGGTAAGCTTCTACTTACAGGTCAGAGCTGTGCAATAAATAAATTAGTTCCTCAGCTCAGGTAAAGATTTATATGAAAACTTAAGAAAGAAGTTTTCTTGCTCTCTAAAACAGATCCAATATGTTATAAGACATATTTTCCTAGTCTGGCAATGTTTGAAGTTCATGACTACATTTAATCCTCCTGGCAGGCATGGTCAATGTGCTTGAAAGGATTTTGCTCATACAATTGACCTTCTATCACCTCAGAATAAAAACCTGTTTACTTAGCACCTCAAAATACAACCCCTTGGGATCAGTGTTGGGGGGAAGCCTCTATTTCTCACTGGTATCCTAAAAAATCAAGAGGTGAGCATGAAAAAATGTGTACCTGATAAAAACAAAACAAAACAAAAACACTTACCTGTGATTTTTCAGCCCTGACTAGAGGCAATTATAAAGGCTTCACAGGCAGCCACAGAAAAGGAAAGCTGTCCTCCACACAGACTTGGTGCCCAGCCAATGCCTGCTGCCTCTGAAGGGAGTTGCAGTCAAGGGCTCAGGCCCCTTATCTAATCATGCTTTGTTGATTTTATGCATTTTCAGGGGAAGCCTCCCTCCCAGGGTTTCAAAACCAAGGCCTTTCTCAGGTACCCCAGCTAGAATTCCTTCCCTCCTCCCATCCTCAGAATCTGGGTCCACAAAACTGTAAGAGCCTTTTGTGTGGGGTACCCTCAAAAGTGAGAGGTACCCATGTCAGTGCTGATCCGTCTGACCCTCTCCTGCTGGCATATCCCATGGGGAAATGAACAGGTGGGAACTGCCATCTTTCCTTCCTTTATGCTCTTGTTTATACTATCATAGTAAGGGATTGAAGGCTTCACTGCTTACTTCCATATTGGCTTTTACTTTTTTTATTTGCTACCTTTGACAACTGGCATTTCAGGTCAGCTCTGGTGTGGCTCATTTCAAGGATCTCTCAGTTCAGCTCTTGAAACCTCAAAAATGCAAATTTCTTGCAGTTAAAAAAAAACACAAAACACCTATCAATAATTTACCTCAACCATGGAAACCTATAGTCTAAAGTAAATATTTCACTTGTTATCTTGTCCTCTTTAAATTATAATTTTATTAAATACAGTTATACTATCATATGTCTGAGTAAATACCACTCTGCTCAGAAATATTTCCTCAAAGCATTTTCTACTCATTTTTGAAGAAAAATACACATTATAAAACTGCATATCTGAAATTCAAGTATTTCCATGGGTTTTTCTGGAAACATTTCAAGGTATAATTTAAAAATATATTTTTTTCAATTTTAACTCTCATTTTTCAAATATAATTTATGTTAACACATTTGAATTTATGTGGTGTGGGTGAAAAGGAGACTGTCTTCAGGATACACGGTAGGTAAGGAATTCTTAAACAAGAACTAAAACACACACCACAATAAAATAGTTATACATTTAATTATATAATAGTTGATAATTTCTCCCTCTCAGAGGAAAAAGACAAGCACAAAATTCTTTGTAATGGTCTCAATGAACTTAGTAGCTGAAAACCCAGCTAGCAGCAAAGTGGCTTGGTATTTTGGTCCCAGTGGCAACTGTGGAAGATAGAGGCAGCGTCGAGAAAGGGCAGGAGGTTGAGACCTCCATCAACTATTAATATTACAGGTTGGAAGAGATGGTGAAGCACAACTCTTCCAAAAAATTATGGCTGGTGATGCGTGGTCGACTCTATGATGTCTCCAGGCTCCTCAACAAGCATGCCGGTGGAGAGGATGTTCTGCTGGAGTAAGCTGGTATAGATGCAAGTGAAAGCTTTGAAGATGTAGGGCACTCCTCTGATGCCAGAGAAGTGCTGAAACAGTACTAGATTGGTGATATACTGCATGGTCAGAAAGCAGATCCTCCTGAGGAGACCCAATTAAAGACTGGAAAGCACATTCAATTCAGAATGAAATCTAGAGACTTGTTTTGGGGGTCACAGTTTTGCCCTCTCCTTGCATCCTGCCAATTTGATGTTCCCCCTTCTAGTCAAGATGTCTGCCAACCATCCACTTCATACCTGGGTCCAGTGTCCTTCGTCTCTCAGAGTCTCACTCCCACAGTACCTGTTCACTGTTCTGAGTCTGTTCCAATGTTTCCTCACTTCACTGGGTTTCACAAGTACCTTTACATTTCAAAATGCTCTGTTAATAATTACAGTTCATATATTCTAGTTACATTGCCCTTTGTCAAAATGCCTCCTCTCCAATAATTTGAATTTGAATTCATGTTAAACACTTTTAACAGGGTAGCATATTCTGGTTTTGAAGGTTTTCTGTTCCATTTTTCCTTAAAGTAATTTTTAAAATTATAAATTCAGTTATTTGACTTACTTATCTAAGGGATTTAAATGATGCCATTAAGGTGTATACCTACCACTTAAAACACACATGCCAACCAATATTGTTCTTTCTGTATATTTGTTAAAACCAGAAAGAAAAGACTATGTGTTCATCTCCTATTTTGTGCTTCCTCCCTAGCTAGTCTAGTAAGCATCTCTTCCACCCCCTAAGCCCAGCTCCTTTTTTTCCCAAGTGGTGCTGGATAAAATTATGCTTAGCTTTTATTTGTTAAGGGTAGGGAGAGATAGGGAAAATAAGGGAATGAGTTAGGGTGATAGGGTCCAGGAAAATGTTGAAAAGCACTTCTTAGGATGGAAGTTAAGAAAAAGCACCAAAGACGTCAGCCTTTAATTTGGTTTGGCACAAATTTCTAGCCATCTTTTCTTAATTCCTAGTTATCTTTTATTTTTTTTTTAATTTTTTTATTTTTTATTGACTTTGTAATAATATTACATTAAAAATATATATGTGAGGTCCCATTCAACCCCACCCCCCCACCCCCCCTCTCCCCCCCCCCCAACAACACTCGTTCCCATCATCATGACACATCCATTGGATTTGGTAAGTACATCTTTGGGCACCTCTGCACCTCATATACATTGGTTCACATCATGGCCCATACTCTCCTCTATTCCATCATGTAGGCCCTGTGAGGATTTACAATGTCCGGTGATTACCTCTGAAGCACCATCCAGGGCAGCTCCATGTCCCGAAGACGCCTCCACCTCTCATCTCTTCCTGCCTTTCCCCATACCCTTTGTCCATTATGTCCACTTTTCCCAATCCAATGCCACCTCTTCTATGTGGACACTGGATTGGTTGTGTCCATTGCACCTTTATGTCAAGAGGAGGCTCAGATTCCACCTGGATGCTGGATGCAATCCTCCTAGTTATCTTTTATTAAGGAAATATAAATGCATACTTATGTCCATAGAGCATTATGGGGGATTTTTGCTGTTTTTTTGTTTGCTTATTGATTATGAAATTTTAGGTTACCCATATTACAAAAGTAAGGTGTTCCAAATTGATCAAAGTTACAGTATTTGTTTTGTTCCCCCAGTGCAATATTTTTCACAGTAAAATGGCATTGGAAAGGAGGAGATCATATAAGAAAATTTTTCCTATTTTGTCTGTATTTTACCTCTATGACTCCAACTTTTGGTTTTGTTCTGTTTTCCATTGAGAATAAAGGTCTGATCATTTTTCAAAAATTCTATGTAACAACCTGTATGAATTTATCTGCCACAAATCATGTAGATAGGAATTAATGTATATTTACATATAATATACATTTATATAAAAGTATATTAAAATTTAGAATTGCCACTGGGTTTTTATATGCATGTAAACCTATATATACAAACATGCAACACACTAAGAAAATTTTTAATAAATGACAACATAAAGGATTTTTAATTCGTAGAGCAAAGAGAACTTTCAAGTTTTGCTAATGTATTTGGTGCAATCAGTTTAGAAATTAGTGTGTTGTTGTATCAATATACTTAGGCTATGTTATACTTGAGTAAACCCTCAATTTTCAATGTAGAATTAGTGCTAATTCTAGTTAATATCATTTTTGTGTTAGTTACAGCTCCTTATTCTAGAAAAAAGCCAACTGTACCAAGTGTCAAGACAAAACAGTTTATGGTAAAGATAACCAAGCTCTTATAACCTTCCTTTGTCTTTTATTGGACCTAAGCTTGTTACACACTCAAGCTTTATGTCAGTGGGGTACTCGTGCACAATCCTCTTATTGGGACAAATTGCTAAAATATTAAGACTAAAAATAATGACTTCAAGCATACTTTATTAAAATGAAAGATTTGTACAGGCAACACACATGGATGTACATTATGAAAAACAACCAAATTTTGTATTGCTACTGAGGCTAGGGTCCTGAGATAATGCAGTATATAAAGCCATAAATGTGGTTAAGTATGAAAAAGAGTGCAATATTACTACCAAAATTTCTAATTAATTCTTTTAAAATTGACTTGCTCAACCTATTCATATTTTGAAGAATTATAGATTTATTTTCTCCTGTGTAATAGATACATTTTAATGGCCTTATGCTTCTGGAACAAGTTTGTACCTCGTTAACTGCTCTGTATTTGAGAATCATCATCTGGGAGCTATTGGCCCTACTGAAAACTTAGCACACAATCATGTGACAAGTGAATAAAAAACTGGAATTGACCTCATGAGCGAGGTTTTACCAATATACTAGTTCACAAGTGGAATTTCAGCTTCTTTCTCAGACATATTTAAATTCTAAATTTCTTAACCTCTGGAATGGTGGAAGGAGGCAGGCATTTCGAACCAGGGACATACAGACCTGAATCCAGAATTGTAGCATGTCAATATAGCAAAGAATTGAAAAATTAGAGTTTAGGTAGGAGTATAAATGCTCTGGAGATGAAACTGTAGTACCTGCATTCCTGTGAGAATCAAATAATTGAAATCTAATTAGTTTACTGCCATCTGTTTATCTCCTTAAAATTTAGAAATCATTTAGTTTTGAATTGCACACATATTCTTGTCATAACTTGCCTTAAAATCTTCTATAGACAAATTTCTCTCAGCCTGATGAAGTGATCATCAAAATAAAAGTACAGAAGAATTATGATTATCAGTGATGAAGACAATAGGAAGGTAGATATGAATTGATCTTAATAAATTTTGAAATTAACATAAAACAGTAGTTTCCAGGAGACTTCTGAGAAGTTGGCATTGAAGTAGCTAGATACTGCTCAACTCTCTCACAGAAACAACAGAAAAAGGGCAAAAAGCTATCTGAGGGAGCTGTTTAGAGATCTGCTAATCAGGAGAGGGCTGTGCATCATCCAGTAGGGAAAGGGACAGAGAGAAAAAGCAGCAAAGAAAAACAGTAATTTACTTGCCCTTGCAGCTGGGAAATACACATATCCTCCATCCAAAAGGCAAATTGTTAAAATCCCTGGCTCACTTCAGCCAAATGAGAGAGGGAAAATGGCCCTCCTCCCTGGGAGGATAGAGGTCTGGAGGAGGGAAGAATGTGGTTTCTCTTCTGTGTGTTTGGCCAGATGAGTTCACTTTGAATCAAGGATGTAACCACCCCAGCAAATGGAGGTGTGGCAACTGACCCATCTGTGTGAGAGCTGATGGGCAAATAATTATAGACAGACACCAAGAGGTGTAAGGGAGAAGGAAAATAAGGCTGGGCAGAATATAGGGGAAAAGAGACCCCAGCCAGCACTGAAATGGCCCTGGGAGAGAGGTGGGGGATCAGATAGGCAGGCTGTCACAGTCACTGACCAGGGAGAGAGAGGAACTACTTCAGTGAGGGGGCAATATAACAGGGGACTAACAGCCCTGGACAGAAGGAAGCAAGGAGAGATAGCCAACAAACTTTAGAAGCCCAACTCACCAGAGGAAATGGAGGGAAGGGAGAGATAGATAAACTTTCAGAAGCCTGCCAGTCTTGTGGAGTGAGTATGGCTCAGTGGACTGACACTTGCCTCACATCAACTAGGTTCCTGTTTCAATACCAAGTACTGCTTAAGAGAAGAGTTCCAGAGAGTGATCCAGCAGATTGTTAAGCATCCAGCTGGCACCTTGTGACAGGAAACTTATTGATCAAGATTTTTAAAGATTTTAAAATCTATTTTATATTCTTATTTTTTAATTTTTAAAATTTTAAAATTTTTATTCTTTATTTTATTCTCTAAAACCAAGTATAATACCTTACCTGTGAAGGGTAGACTACAAGGTGATTGATTGATGAGCTCTGGCATTCTGAGATGTTTCCTAGTGGCCTAAGAGAGAAGTCTGTTATTCCTGGGATTTTTTATTTCTTTGTATTTTCTTTGCTTCCTTTTTTTTCTTTTCCTTGTTTTTGCTCTTACTTTCTTTATTCCTTTTCTTTCTTTATTCCCTCTTTTATTGTTTTCTCTCATTCCGCATTTTCTTGGGTGGTGTGCATATTTTTCTCTTCTTATTTTATCTATCTTTTATATTATTCTATCATTTATCCAGTTTCATTTTTCTTCTTGTTTCATTTCATTATTCCATGATATTTTAGTTTTAAGCGTTCATACTTTTTATGAATTTTCACTTATTACTTTTTTCCCTGACTCCATTATAGTTCCTTTTCTATCTAATTTTTTATTATTACTATTTTTCTTTTTCTCTTCTACCTTTCCTTTCTATGCTCTTAAAATTTCTTCAAGGAAACACAGATAACTAAAGGATATAGAATAAGTGGAAACTAGTGTCAAAGAGGAAACTTAATACAGAACAAAACAAAGTAAAATTCTAGAGTAGAAAGAAAAGCTAACCATCTGAATAAAACCCCATCAAGATAAATGGATGCCTGGACACTAGCAAAAAATTACAAGCCATATTAAGATACAGAAAGAAATGCCCCATTTTAATGAAAAAAAAAAAACTTAAAAAAACAGGAGGACGTGCAGAATGTTGAACAACTAATCAAGGATATCCAAATAAGTATCATGAATCAACTTAATGAAGTGAAGGATGAGCTAAAGGATGCTAAAAAGACACTTGGGGAACATACTGAAGAAATTGTAAACAAACATAAAGAGATTACAGATATGATGGTGATGAATGACAGTGCAAAAAATAGAAATATGCTACAAGAACATAACAGCAGATTTGAACAGGCAGAGGAAAGAATTAGTGTTTTCAAAGATAATACATCTGAAATCACACAGAACATGTAGATAAAAAAGCATAGAAAACAATTAGCAGGAATTCAGGGAACTGAATGATAACACAAAACACATGCACATATGCATTATAGGCATAACAGAGGGAGAAGAGAAATGATGGGGGCAGAAGGAGTGTTGGAGGAAATAATGGCTGCTGGAAACTTTCCAACATTTTGTAAGACATGGATGTACATGTCCAGGAAGCACACCACACCCCAAACAGTATAAATTCCAACAGGTCTACTGGAAGACATATACTTCTCAAATTATCCAATGCTCAAGACAAAGAGAAAATACTAAAAGCAGCAAGAGAAAAGAGAACCATCACATACAAAGGAGCTCCATAAGCTTAAGTACTGATTTCTCATCTGAAACCATGGAGGCAAGAAGGCAGTGTTATGATATAGTCAAGGTACTAAAAGAAAAAAATGTCCAACCCAGAATACTCTACCCAGCTAAACTAGCATTCAAAAATGATGGAGAGTTCAAAATATTCACAAATAAACAGAAACTAAGAGAGTATGCCAACAAGAATCATGCCCATCAAGAAATACTAAAGGGAGCTCTGCTGGAAGAAAGAAAAAAACAGGAGAGACAGAGTTGGAGAAGAGTGTAAGAGCAACTAAAATAAGAAAAAGAGAAAAATTCAAACAAACTGTGACAAACACAAAACTTAAAGAAAATATGGTTAATGTAAGTAATTCCTTGAAAGTAATAACACTGAATGTCAATGGATTAAACTCATCTGTCAAGAGAGTCAGACTGGAAGATTGGATAAGGAAATAAGACCCATCTATACGCTGTCTACAAGAAATGCATCTTAGTTGCAGGGATTCAAGGAGGTTGAAAGTGAATGGCTGGAGAACAATCTTACAAGCAAACAATAAACAAAAAAGGGCAGGAGTAGCTATATTAATATCAGACAAAATAGACTTTAAATGCAAAACAATTGTGAAAGACAAAGATAGACACTATGTATTCATGAAAGGGATAATCTTTCAAGAAGAAAGAACAGTCATAAACACTTATGCTCCTAACAAGGGTGCATCCAAATTTGTGAGGCAAACACTGAAAAACTAAGTGAAGGAATAGATTCCACTACAATTGTAGTGGTGGACTTTAATAAACCACTATCATCTTTGGACAGAACATCTCAAAAGAGAGTCAAGAAAGAAACAAAAATTTTGAACAATATATTAGAGAAACTGGACCTAATAGACATATACAGAATGTTACACCTAAATACAGCAGGATATACATTCTTCTCAAGTGCACATGAATCATTCTCCAAGATAGACCACATGCTAGGCTGCAGAAAATGTCTGAATTAATTCAGAAAAATTAAAATCATACAAAATAGTTTCTCTGATCACAATGAAATGAAGCTCGAAATCTGCAAGGGTCAGAGACACAGATTTGGCACCAAGATATGGAAGTTAAACAACACAAACTTAGAAATTAACAGTGGGTCAAGGAGGAAATATTAAAAGAAATCAATAAGTAACTTGAAACTAATGAAAATGATAACATAAAATATCAAAACTTATGGGATGCAGCAAAAGCAGTACTGAGAGGGAAATTTATAGCCATAAACTCAAACATCAAAAAAGAAAAAAGAGCTAAAATTGAAGAACTACCTGCACACTTGGAGGAATTAGTAAAACAAACAAACAAACAAACAAACAAACAAAAAACCAACAAACTAAACCCAAAGGAAGAATTAAGAAAGCAATAACAAAGATCAGAATGGAACTAAATGAAACAGAAACTAAGAAAGCACTTGAAAAAATAAAACCAAGAGCTGTTTCTTTGAGATCAATAAAACTGACAAACCCTTAGCTAGACTAACAAAGAAAAAAAGACAGAAGATGCAAATACACAAAATAAGAAATGAGAAAGGAGATATCACCACTGATCCCACTGAAATAAAGACTATCATAAGAGGATACTTTTAAAAACTATATGTCAACAAGAAGAACAATTTAGAGTAAATGGACAAATTCCTAGAAACACATAAGCAGCCTACACTGATGAAAGAAGAAATTGATGATGTCAACAAACCAATCACAAGAAAAGAGATGGAATTGGTCATTAAAAACCTCCCAAAAAGAAGAGCCCTGGGCCAGACAGCTTCACAGGTGAATTCTACCAAACATTCCAGAAAGAACAAACACTAATCTTGCTTAAACTCTTCCAAAAAATCAAAACAGGAGAAACATTGCCTAACTTATTCTATGATGCCAACATTTCCCTAGTACCAAAGCCAAAGATACCACAAGAGAGGGAAAGTACAGACCAACCTCGCTAATGAACCTAGATGCAAAAATCCTCAACAAGGGGGAAACGGACTTGGCCCAATGGTTAGGGCATCCGTCTACCACATGGGAGGTCTGCGGTTCAAACCCTGGGCCTCCTTGACCCATGTGGAGCTGGCCCATGTGCAGTGCTGATGCGTGCAAGGAGTGCCGTGCCACGCAGGGGTGTCCCCCGCATAGGGGAGCCCCACGCACAAGGACTGCGCCCATAAGGAGAGCCGCCCAGCATGAAAGAAAATGCAGCCTGCCCAGGAATGGCGCCGCCCACACTTCCCGTGCTGCTGATGACAACAGAAGCAGACAAAGAAACAAGACACAGCAAATAGACACAGAGATAGACAAGCGGGGGGGGGGGGGGGAATTAAATAAATAAATCTTTTAAAAAATTATCTTCAACAGAATACTTGCTATTTGTATTCAACAACACATTAAATGAATTATACACCATGACCAAGTGGGATTGATTTTGGGTATGCAACATAAGAAAATCAATTAATGTAATACACCATGTAAACAGATTGAAGGAAAAAAATCACACGATCATATCTAGATGCAGAAAAAGCATTTGACAAAATACAGCATCCTTTCTTGATAAAAACACTGCAAAAGATCAAAATAAAAGGAAATTTTCTGAACATGATAAAGGATATATATGAAAAACCCACAGCTAACATCATTTAAAATGGTGAAATCCTAAAATATTTCCCTCTAAGATCAGGAACTAGACAAGGATGCCCACTATCACCCCTTCTATTTAATATTTTCTTAGAAGTACTTACTTGAGCATTGACGCAAGAACCCAATATAAAAGGCATCCAAATTGGAAAAGAAGATGTCAAAATTTCACTATTTGCAGATGACATGATCCTATACATAGAAAAACCTGAGAAGTCTACAACAAAGCTTCTAGAACTTACAGATGAGTTCAGTAAAGTCACAGGTTATAAGATCAATGTACAAAAATCAATAGCATTTCTGTACACCAATAGTGAGCAATCTCAGTAGGAAATCAAGAAACAAATACTATTTACAATAGTGAAAAAAAGTCAAATACCTAGAAATAAATTTAGCTAAAGATGTAAAAGACTTATACACAGAAAACTGCATAACACTGTTCAAGGAAATCAAGGAAGACCTAAATAAATGGAAGAATATTCCCTGTTCAATGATAGGAACACTAAATATTATTAAGATGTCTATCCTACCAAATCTGATCTACAGACTCAATACAATCCCAATAAAAATCAACACAGCATTCTTTACTGAACTAGAAAAACTAACTATGAAATTTATTTGAAAGGAATATGGTCCCGAACAGCCAAAGACATATAGAAAAAGAAAAATGAAATTGGAGTATTCACACTACCTGACTTCAAAACATGTTGCACAGCTATAGTAGTGAAAACAGCATGGTATTGGCACAAGGATAGACACACTGACCAATGGAACTGAATTGAGAGTTCTAATAAAGACCCTCACATATACAGTCATATGATATTCAACAAAGCCACCAAATTCACTGTTCAACAAATGGTACCTAAAGAACTGGATATCCATATGTAAAAGGATGAAAGAGGATTACCAACTCACACCTTATACAAAAATCAACTCAAAATTGGTCAAAGACCTAATATAAGAGCCAAGACCATAAAGACCTTGGAAAGCAATGTAGGGAAGTATCTACAGGACTTTGTAATGGGAAATGGTTTCATGTACTTCACATGAAAAGCACTAGCAGGAAAAGAACAAATAGATAAATGGGACTTCCTCAAAATTAAAGCCTTGTGCACTTCAAAGGAGTTTATCAAGAAAGTGAAAAGAGAGTCTGCACAATGGGAGAAAATATTTGGTAAACATATATCTGATAGGAGACTTATATCCTGCATATATAAAGAAATCCTGTATCTTGAAAATAAAAAGACCAACAGCCCATTTAAAAAATGGGAAAAAGATTTGAAGAGACACTTCTCTAAAGAAGAAATAGGAATGGCTAAAAAGTACATGAAAAAAATGCTCAAAATCACTAGCTATTAGGGAAATGCAAATCAAAACTACAACGAAATACCATCTTACTCCTGTAAGACTGGCAGCTATCAAAAAGCCAGAAGACTACAAGTGCTGGAGAGGTTGTGGAGGAATGGGAACACTCATCCACTGCTGGTGGGCATGCAGAAGGATCCAGCCATTCTGGAGGACAGTTTGGTGGTTTCTCAAAAAACTAGCTATAGATTTGCCATATGACCCAGGAATTACACTGCTGAGTATATACCCAGAAGAACTGAAAACACAAACCAATATATGCACACCAATGTTCATAGCAGCACCATTCACTATTGCCAAAAGTTGGAATCAACCCAAATGCCTATCAACAGATGAATGGATAAATAAAATGTGATATATACATACAATGGAATACTACTCAGGTATAAGAACAAATGCAGTACAAATACATGGGATAACATGGATGAATTTTGAGGACCTTATGTTAAGTAACCCAGGCATTGAAGGACAAATACTACATGACCTCTCTAATATGAAATAAGTAAACCAAGCTGTCTCAGAGAGCTAGAGATTGGATGATAGGCTTAAAGGAAGGTGGGGGGGGGTTGAGGAATGTTGCGAGCTGACACGTACATGGATGAAATCTATGATAAGTTGGAGGTAAGTATTTGTACGGGAAAGGGATGAAATTTGTACAGGGAAGGGATAGGCTTAAAGGAAGTTGGGGGGTAGAGGAAGTTGTGAGCTGACACCTACATGGGTGAAATCTTTGATAAGCTGGAGGTAAGTATTTGTACAGGGAATGGATAATATCAGGGCATAGGTTTATCTTAGGTTAGGGATTTGGGGGCTTGAGAGTGACTAGGGATGGGAGGAAGGGTCAGATGGCCCAAGAAATTGGGAAGGGGGAGGAGTGAACATTTGAACATAGGAGATTTTCAGGTATATGGTTGAAATTATTATGTAGAGAGAACTCTTTAGAAAATATAATAAGGAAGGTTACCTGTTTAAGATGATTACAGGGGGCATCTGACACAGGGCAGACTTCTAGAGAGTGTGTGAGTGCTCATTTTGTCATAGTGGGTTATATCATTGGGTTGAGACCCATACAATGAGAGTGAAGGTACACCCAAACCTGGGGAGGACCGATGTTCTCAAATAGAGGGAATTGTGTCTCTCAAAAAAATTGGTGGCTCCCAATGGGTTAGGCCAGTCGAATATGTCAAGCCTTCAACATTGTTGCAAGTATCTCTGAATATGGTCCTTCAAGTATTGAAGATTGATTGTCATTGTGGGCCCTGAGGGGAGGGGGAAAGAGGTATTGAATAGATGCAATTAGTGTAAGTGTGAGGCAATGGAATTGTTCCACAAGATCATGCAATGATGGATATAGGACATGTTAAATAACACCAAAAATGTATAAAAGTCTATAGACTAAAATGTAAACCATAATGTAAAACATAAGGTAAATAAAAATTTAGAAAATTGTATAGTCTAAAATATAAACCATAAAGTAAACCCAAATGGAACCATGTTTGAAAGCTATTGTTTCAAAATCTGTACATCAGCTGCAGCAAATATAATATAAACATGTAAAAAGATCATCACTGGGGAAGGGACAAAGTGTTTGATATTGGATATGTGGGAGTACTGTATATTGTATATGTGAATTACTGTGATCTAAAACTTTTGTGAAGACAAACTTAATAATTAGAAAAAAAAGAAAAGAAAAAGAAAGGATGTAGACACTGAAGAAGAAATGGAAGAAATTGCCCTGCGACTGTACATACAGGTCAAAACATACTGCAGTGATGAGAGGCAAGACATCAAAAGCAAAGCTTTTTCATTTTTTTTCATATTTTGATACCCCAATTTATTTTTACTTTATTAATTTTTCTAAATTAGTATGTATTCTATATCTAACCTTTAAACCCATCACTATATTCCATTGCACTATTATTGGAACCTGGCAATATATTAGGCTTCATTTTTAAAGAAGTTTTGGACCACAGAGAGATTCATATATGGCAGGGAAGGACCACTGTATGGGGTATTACTGATAGGGGGCACATGGTTGGGAGAGAGTTCTCCAGGGCATGTATACAGGTACATAAAAATGTTCGGATATCTGCATAGTGGTAACAGTTAAAAATGACAACTGAGGGAGTGCTGAGTTCCTAGACGTGGAGGGTTCTATCACATTCCCCAATGGAACAGCAACAATCCCCCAAGTGCAATGGCTAAGACCAATAAAGACATGGTCCAACAATGAGCCCTTGGTACTGATGACTATGCTTATGAGTCTGTGTGGCTGAAATATGAACTAGGCCTAGAGCTGCAGGGTGCATGAGTTACCTCCTGAGAACCTTCGTGTTGCTCAAATGAGGCCACTCTCTAAGCAAAACTCAGCATGTAAATGCATTACCTCCTCCCCAGCATGGGACATGAATCCTGGGGATAAGCCTCCCTGGCACTGAGGGATAACTACCAAGCACCAGCTGATGAGGTAACTAGAAAAAGACCTTGAATAAAAGGATCAACTCAGGCCAGTAGAATATCTCAGCCTACCTGTAATATCAGATGTTATGAAAGAGCTTCTTGGCCTTGAATAAAAGGGGGAAATGGAAATGACAAATGAGTTTATATGGCTATGAGTCTCCAAAAAATAGTCTGGAGGTCATTGGAGTGGTCACTCTTACACAAGCCTCAGCAGGGCCCAGGGACAGCCAAAGTAGATACAACCCCAGGTACTGGTTCTCCTGAGGGCTAGAGACCCACAGTTTCTATGGTCATGGCAGATGGCTCTGGAGTTCAGTGCCATGTCAGCTGGTGCTTGTTGGAGCTTGTGTTCCTGAGTGTGATGGAGTTGGATTCAGATGTGACCTTTCTACACATGCCTCTCCTGTTACTTTTACCAGACCTCTGGTTGGTGCTGGGGCTGGTGTATTCTCAGGAGACCTGAATCTCTGTACGGTCCATGTGACAGCCAGTCCCCGAGCCTCAGCAGACTTGTAACTCCTACCTTCTGGTTTATTGGGCTTACCCCAGCCAGCTAACAGAGAGGTGAAGAAGGTCAACCACCACACCAGGGAGCCAAGAGTGCCTACAAATGCAAGCAGGAGAATTGCATCCATCATCTATGTGTAACTTAAGCCCCCTCTAAATATAGAGTTGGAGTGGACATACCCATTCCAAGGTCCACAGGATGGAGGAATAGAGGATGGATTAGAGTGGACTTACTGATATTCTACTATCGGACTATTGTGAATAGTAGTGGAAGAAATTGTAGCATTGATGTGGAGAAAGTGGCCATGGTAGCTGCTGAGGGTAGGGAGAGGGAAGAAGACATATAATGTGGGGACATTTTCAGGACTTGGAGTTATCCTGGGTGATACTGCAGGGACAGATGCTGGACATTGTATGTCCTGCCATGGCCCCCTGGGTAGACTGGGGGAGAGTATAAACTACCAGGTAAACTATTATTCATGTGGTGCAGTGGTGCTGCAAAATATATTGACCAAATGCAATGAATGCCCCACAGTGATGAAAGAGGTTGTTGATGTGGGAGGAGGGGGCTGAGGGAGTGGGGGTTATATGGGGACCTCATATTTTTTTAATGTAACATTTAAAAAAATACAGAGAAAAAAAATTAATGTGCATTCCTAAACATTTTATAACACATATCAGCAATGTGCAGCAAGTAATAGTGAATATTATAAAAACACTTGGCTACCCAATATCTTCTTGTATAAATGCTAACAATTTAAATACTTTCTAAGATTTTTAATGGTCTTAGTAAGTGGGAGGTCTTATTGGATATGTAATACCAAAGACTGTTTCTCTTACTGATTATCAAAGATAATTTAAAAAGTAAAATTCAATTCATAATACACAAACATATTTCAATATTACCTTTGACATCCAATACATACAATATTGAGAATATTAAAACAAATATGAAATATCCCAAATCTGTAGAAATTTTGGTAATATAATTAAATTATTTTATAACTATTGTTACATTTTATCACTTATTTTCACACACTCTGTTAGTTGCCTGATACACATGATAATAAATAAATATTTTTTTCTCTGTGCAAAAAACAAATGGTCTATTTTATGAAATTTACTTTCTGATCCCATATTTGATTTGGTTGCAGGTTTCTGAAAGAACTCCAGGAGGTAATAAAACACAAATTTTCAGAGTAGTTTATGGACTGCTCTACCTTTACTAACTTATGTTCTAAGTGAACTCCCAGGAAACACACTTGTCTTTCTATCTACCCCTCTCACTTTGCCGGGTCCGCTTCTTCCTAGTGCTACAAAGTCTTCACATAACTTCAAGTGTTTGGATAAGCAACTTCACATTTATCGTGCTATGCCAGAGGTTTATTCATACAGATTTCCTTGGTTTTTTGTTTTTGTTTAATTAAACTAGGCCACGTGGGACAGAGCTGCTGAGCAGCCGCCGGCACCTTGTCCTGGCTTAAGCGCAGTGCGGGCCGCGGCCAGGGGCGGCGATAGTGAGCGCCGCGCTGCGCACCAGCCCTTTTCCCGCCAAGGTCTCTCTCCGCTCCAGAATAATCTGGATCCCCGGCTCTACCCGCCCAAGCGCGGCCACCCCGCTCCCCAGTCCGGGCGCCCCAGCTGATTTTGGCAAACTAAGACAGTGACCCTCCCAGCAATGTCCAAAGTATCAGGCCATTTTATTTTACTTATTATGATTCCAATTTGGACTTTGTTCCAATGATCCGTTGACCAAAACACTCCCATCACTGCCACTGAGTTCTCTTTTTAACAGTTTATTAGGCCTTGTCGGTTATTTTGATCTTTTTTTCCCTTTTCTTTTTCCTTTTTTTCTTTTTCTTGGAGGGGTGGGGTGGGGTGGGGTTCCTTTCTTGATTTAAGTGAGATTCTGCAGGTGGCTGTTATATCTCATTTAAGACCCTTGGAGTGAGGTTACAATAGAATAAATAAAGGAGAAAACTTATTTAACATTCACAGTGATTGTAAGGAAACAATAAATATGAAACCTTATTTAGGCTAAAAACTTTCATATCCTGGCCAGCTAACAGGAAGGTGAAGAAGGTCAACCACCACACCAGGGAGCCAAGAGTGCCTACAACTGCAAGCAGGAGAATTGCATCCATCATCCATGTGGAATCAAAGGCCCCTCTTGATATACAGGGAGAGTGGACATACCATCCCAGGGTCCACAGGATGGAGGAATAGAGGATGGATAGAGTGGACTTACTGATATTCTACTATGGAACTACTGTGACTAGTAATGGAAGAACGTGTAGCATTGATGTGGAGAAAGTGGCTACGGTAGCTGCTGAGGGTAGAGAGTGGGAAGAAAAGATATATGATGTGGAGGCATTTTCAGGACTAGGAGTTGTCCTGGGTGGTACTGCAGGGACAGATGCTGGACATTGTATATCCTGCAGGGGTCCACTGGGTGGACTGGAGGAGAGTGTAAACTATAGTGTAAACCACTATCCATGTGGTGCAGCAGTGCTCTAAAAGGTATTCACCAAATACAAGAAATGTCCCATGATGATAAAAGAGATTGTTGATGTGGGAGGAGTGGGGTGAGGGAGGTGGGAGTTATATGGGGACCACATTTTTTTAAAATAACATTTTTTTAAAAAAGAGAAAAAAACAAAATGAATTAAATCTAAGAAAAAAAAGTGAATGGATGGAGCAGATGTGGCTCAAGCAGTTGGGCCCTGGCCTCCCACATGAGAGGTCCCATTTCCATTCCTCCTGCTTCCAAAAAAAGAAGACAAGTGGACACAATGAACAGACAGACAAGAGAGACATCTCAGGGGTCAAAAATAAGTGAGTGGAATATCTTTACTCTGATAGGAAGTATGTACGAAAACAAAACAAAAACAACCATTCTATTTCTGGAAGCCGAGTATGCTACCATAGGACCAACTCTCATACATATGATCATTATAAACTCCAGAAAATATGACTGCCTAACTGAAGACACTGTAGAGCTATGATCAAATAAATAGATTATTGAGGGAATTGATGCTTGGAGGGATGGGATGCCAATGACTGATTTTCCCAATTTTAAATCTTGCATGAAAGAGGTTGTTGATGTGGGGGGAGTGGGGGGAGGGGGCTGGGGGCAGAGTTGAACCTACACCATGTGAAAAAACTGCACTTAGCATATTAATATCATCTTCAAATTATTATTTACCTATATAAGACCTAAAATATGTATGAGACCTTTCTGTGGATAAGAAACACTATTTGAAATATATTCAAATTTTATACATTGATAATAAATTTAAAACAACAGGGATATAGATACTATAGAGAGAGAGATAACACAAAGCAAAAGCTGCTATGGCTATATTGCTAAATTTCAGTTTGATAAGCTGCTCAGGCAGACACCATAAAATGGGTGGCCATTAATGATGGAAATTTATTAGTTCACAAGCTTGCAGTTTTGAGGCTGAGAAAAATGTCCAAATCAAGGCATCATCAAAAGATGCTTTCTCCAAGAAACCAGGCTGCCACCATCCTGGACACTGTCATGTGAAAAGGCACGTGTCAGTATCTGCTGGTCTCCCCCTTCTTTTCCAGGTTTAATTCCTTCCAGTTTCTTGATTCTGTGGGTTTCTCTCCTTTTGCTCCATATTCATCCTGTTTGTAAGGAACTCCAGTAAAGGGATTAAGACTCAAATCAGACCATGCAAGAAATGAAGCAACATAATCAAAATATCCAGTTTATAATAGGTTTACATACAGAATAATGGATTCGTTTTAAGAACATGATTTTCTGGGGTACATACAATTTGAAAGCATCAAAGGCTACATATTTATCAAACAGTGTACACCTGAAGGCAAGATGTATAGTTAAATATTAAGGTTATTTTGCATCATGATAGAGAAAACAATGTTAAATTTATATTCACCTATTACAACAGCTTCCAAATATATAATGCCTAACATCTGTATGACAAAGGACAGCTTACAATATCCAAAATTATACATGGATATGTAAAAACAATTCAGCCAGTGTAATCATCATGAGACAGCCATCAGAAAAGGTATAAAAGTTTTGAACGGTATTGCTGACTAATTCCTAGCGGTGTAGAAAGTACATTCAAATGTATGTTGAGTAGTTTAAAATTAAAAAGTGAGTGTCATCTAATTACAGTTAAACTGGAATTCTAATTAAATGGGAAATCAATGACAGAAGGGTTCATAGCACCTCTTAGAAGCATATTGAGACTTTCTACTTCCCTAACATGATAAAAATGACTCTCCAATACCGTGACTGTGAAGACTGAACAGTTATTCTAGTGCTTCCTAAAGTGTATGCACTTTGTGCTGGGGACTAGTCTAAATGGTTACACGTTCCATTTAGTCCTACCCTCAGATGGCACATGAGGGTGGACACTGTTGTTAATGAGCTAACATGTGAGCTCCTGAGGTATCAGAGATGAGGCAACATGATGAGGATCATCCAGCTCACAGGCCACTGTGCTGGGCTTTTGCCCCAGGCTCATAGCTTTGGACATTTCAGAAAGACTGTTTTGTCATCTCTAACAATACCATGTGTTGTTTGACTAGTGAAAATCACTCCATTCCTAAGAGTAAATCCCTCAGGATGAGCAGGAAACCTCAGTGTCCTGGGACTGGGCTGAACCAGGCTCTGGGTCTTCTCTGCTCCTTGGTGCTAAGATCCACAGGCATTTCCCCTTAGAGCACTGAGAGTATTAGGGAAACTGTGATTTTCTTTCTGATTATCCATTTAATCTACACTGTTTTCTATGTTCAAATACACCAATATATCTTATAGACAAGTGCTGTTCATGGGCAGATTTTACTTGGGCCCTGTTCCCTAACCATCTGGAAGAAATTACCTCTTGGAAATTACCTGTGGGCACTGGCTATTGTTGGTGCCAAAGCCTGTGCTCCCAGGGGTTTCTGTGATGCCACTGGAGACCCATGTTTGGATATAAAACCTAACATGGAAGCTCTTGTTACAACAGAAAGCTTCCAGACAGGATGTCAGTCATCTCTACCAAATATGCGCACTCATCCTCACCTCCACATAAAACATCAGTGGAACCTTATCATAAATCTTGATGTGTCTATCCAGAGTAAGTAATAAATAAAATTAACTTTTGAGACTTTGTTGTTATTAACTTTTTTCTCCCTTCCCTTCCCTCCAAGAATCACCTGCATTTCTTTCCTACAATGCCTAGCTGACTTTTTGAGGAATATATATATATATATATATATATATATATATGGTATTCACCCAATGAGACAAACCTCTTCTTTTGCATTCGATGAAATAAACTCAGTTCAAGCAGTTTTAGCAGAATTCATAGCTGTTCATGGAAGCAAAGACTGAGCTGGTTGCAGCACCAGGTGGAGCAGGGGCAGGAGCCGCTCTGCACATGGACCAGAGCTTTAGTAGGCAGAACGGCTACTTAAACAGATCTAACTCTGATGGGATGTGTTTTACCTAAAAAGAATATAAACAATGATTTATGTATACTAATGCAAATCAATTAATTTCAAAATTTATTTCATATTATTTTTTCTTTACCCAGCACACTACTATATGCAGTCAGTAGTACGTAGTGAATAAGGGTCATAAAAACAAATTGTGCAAATGACCCCTTAAACTTTAGGTGTAATTCTAGGACTTTGTTATAACATACCATGAAAACCATGTAAGCATTATTCATACTTGAGTTCCACAGCTTCCAGACAACTGCCTGTACATAATTTACCCTTAAATATCTTTAAAAGTATATATTATAAATAAATATTACAAGGATGTCTCAATCAATAGATATGCAAATTAATATATTAATTATCAAAATATGGCTTCTAAATCTTTAAGTCTTTGCAGAAAAGGCAAAATATCATTTGTTTTTACAATTTGATGTATATGAACA
Source organism: Dasypus novemcinctus (assembly GCF_030445035.2). NCBI lineage: Eukaryota > Metazoa > Chordata > Mammalia > Cingulata > Dasypodidae > Dasypus > Dasypus novemcinctus. The sequence continues at coordinate 2,963,238 of NC_080700.1, forward strand.
CCTGTGCAATCAGTTATCCTAGAAGAACATTACTGTGAGAGCTATCCTCCTGCAACCTGTGTCCTATTTAAGAATAGTTATAATTAATAAACTGTATTTACATATGCATAACATTTTATGATGTCATACTTCTTTTAAAAGAAAATTGCATTCTCGAATTCGGAGTGCTGCCTTTCCTATACTTCTTTGTTTGCTTCTGAAAAAAATAAGAGTAAGATGAATTTGAGATGGAAGATATGTAGTACCTAAGTACCTATGTACATGCAAGAAGTACTTGGAGAAGCAAATGGGAACCTCCTATGTTTTTTATTGTAATATTTTGTGTGATCTATTAACTTTTTAAAAAGATAATTAAAAAATTAAATAAATGATAATATAAAAAAAAGAAATGATGGCATTTAATGGGAACAATTTAGTCACCATAGACTGTATTATAATTGATTTTAATATTTTGGTAAGCTCTAAGTAAACAGTACCCTTTGATATAAACTCAGATTCTATAAGGTCATCATTTTATAAATATTAACATTCATGGAACATGACTAATGGCATAGTGATGCATAGAAATTACCTATATTAAATCTTTTAATCTTCCAGGCAAACCTTTAACTTCAAATAGATCCATTTTGTGACTAGAAAGTGATAGAAATATATGTAAACATAGGCACAAATTCATAAATATTATATTTTGCTCATACCCCTATTCTGGAAACAAGGACTAAAGCAGGGGGACCAAAAGGTGCAAGAGGAAACATTATGTTACATCCTATTAACCAAAATTAGAGAAATGTTTTAATGTGAGGCAATATATTGAGTTTAGGCTAATTTCTTCTGCATGTGGATCCTTTCATGTTTCTTAGGGATTATTTGTCTGACTCTTCATGGGTAAGGGAAACTTTCCTAACATGCACAACTTCACCACAGTAACTGAATTCCTGCTTACAAGATTTTCTGATGTGTGGGAGTTCAGAGTCTTACATGCCATGCTGTTTCTACTGATGTACTTGGCAACCCTGATGGGGAATCTTCTCATTGTCACAGTAATCACCTTCAATTGGAAACTTCACACCCCCATGTATTTCTTCATTAGGAATCTGTCTGTCTTAGACATGTGCTACATTTCTGTCACAGTCCCTAAGGCATGTGTCATCTTCCTGCTCGACAACAAGGCAATCTCCATGGCTGGATGTGCAGCTCAGATATTCCTTGTTGTTGCATTTGCTGCAGTGGAGCTGCTGTTCCTCACCATCATGGCTCATGACCGCTATGTGGCCATCTGCCAGCCCCTCCACTACTCTGTGATTATGAACCCTCAAGTCTGTGTCCAGATGACTCTGGCCTCTGTACTTAGTGGTCTGGCCTTCTCAGGATTCCACACTGGTAGCACATTCTGGCTGCCCTTCTGTCAGTCCAACGTGGTCCATCAGTTCTTCTGTGACATCCCCTCTCTTCTGAAGCTCTCCTGCTCTGACACCTTAAACAATGAAATTTTAATTTTCATCTCTTCAGTGGTGATTGATGGTGGCTGCCTTGCCTTCATCATCATGTCTTATACTCACATATTTTCTACTGTGCTCAAGTTTCCAACCAGGGGCGAGCAAGGAAAGGCCTTTTCCACCTGTGTCCCTCACATCCTTGTGATGACCATCTTTCTCAGTTCAGGTGCTGCTGTGTATATGAAGCCAACCTCCAGCTCACCCACAATCCAGGACATGATCAATGCTGTGTTCTATTCTATAGTCCCTCCTTTCTTTAATCCTATAATCTATAGTCTTAGAAACAAGCAGATAAAGGAATCTGTAAAGAGAATTATAAGGAGAAATCTTTATTCCGGGAAAAGATAGCATAATTGTTTGAAGCTGAATTATTCAATCACAAAAAAAAAAAAATCGATTTTAGACTAGTGTTTCAGGGAATTCCTGTTAACCTGTGATTCACTAGTGCTTCCCTTGATCCCAAAACAGAATTTACTTACAACTGTGGTTCGGGCTTAATTAGCATTTATACTTACTATGTTTTAACTTTGCAAAAGATCTAGGCACTAACCAGCACAGCAAGTTGCAGTTTCCAAGTACACTCCCAGGTGCCTCCAGAGTGGTGTCCCTTGACCTTTTCAGCAAGTTTCCTACCTGTGGTATGTGTTTCAAAATTGGCAGTGCTGTTTGGGCAAGGTAATGTTTAATGGCTATGTACAAAAACAAGATGATTTTAAGAAACTTATGTTTCAGGGAAGAGGGGAAATCTGTTTTGGCAACCTCTTCTGGTGAGATTTACATGAATGTATTGCATATTGGAGAGTGTCTTGATACAAAGAACAATGTGTGTCCTTTAATGTCACCCTGTTTTAATTTCATTTTAAAATCTTCAGAGCATCGGGTCTTGGACTGATTTTTTGTTGTTGTTCCAGCCAAATTAAGCATATATAGAAAAAGAGCAAAATTTCTTGTGGCGTAATACTTTGTGAATCTTGAAGCTGTATGATTTGTAGTAGAAAGACAAGAGGAAGCCAGATGTTTGCTTTTTAAAATAATATTTATATAATTTTATCAAGGAGTTGTGAGCTTACAAAACAATCATGCACAATGCCAAGATTACCTGCATTTTGTGGGCAGTAATTCCTGCAGCAGTGACAGTGGTTTGTACCTCAGGTACATGTGACAGTAGGAGACAGATGTGGAAACACTGAAGCAGAGGGAAATAGTCCTAATGACAACAGCAGACTTAATGTTTGGATTCTGTTTATGTTTGTTTCTCTACCCAAGTTCCCAGTGATAAAATTGTCAGAGTGTAAAATTATGCCAGAAAGCAAGCAGCTTTCTGTTTGTGGACATGCCTTAAACTTTCTAGTTTGTACAATTTTCACCAGTTGTATGAAGAAGCAATCTATAATAAATTCTAAAGGTCTTTCTCTGTGTTCACCTCCTATGCTAAGAAGAGTAGGTCTTTCCCTCCCAGTCTTTATGCTTTCCTGTTTATCTTTGACCTTTTTCAGAACACTTAAAAATTAATCTGAATTCTAACCTAATCAGGGCTTATACCACTGTTGACAGAAAATCACAAAGGGACCTAATAGATAATGTCAGTAGCCAAGTGAAGAAAACTGTGTGATGGTTTTTTTTGTTTTTTTTTTTTTTCAGGGTTTAAAGGAAGTTTTCAGTTTTTTTTTATTGACTTTGTAATAATATTACATTAAAAATATATATGTGAGGTCCCATTCAACCCCACCCCCCCACCCCACCTCTCCCCCCCACAGCAACACTCGTTCCCATCATCATGACACATCCATTGGATTTGGTAAGTACATCTTTGGGCACCTCTGCACCTCATAGTCAATGGTCCACATCATGGCCCATACTCTCCCCCATTCCATCCAGTGGGCCCTGTGAGGATTTACAATGTCCGGTGATTGCCCCTGAAGCACCGTCCAGGGCAGCTCCATGTCCCAAAGACGCCTCCACCTCTCATCTCTTCCTGCCTTTCCCCATACCCATCGTCCACCATGTCCACTTTTCCCAATCCAATGCCACCTCTTCTATGTGGACATTGGATTGGTTGTGTCCATTGCACCTCTATGTCAAGAGGAGGCTCAGATTCCACATGGATGCTGGATGCAATCCTCCCACTTTCAGTTGTAATCACTCTAGGCTCCATGGTGTGGTGGTTGTCCTTCTTCAACTCCATCTTAGCTGAGTTTGGTAAGTCCAATAAATCAGATTGTAGGTGCTGGAGTCTGTTGAGGCTCAGGACCTGGCTATCACATTGTCAGTCCAGAGATCTGTGTGATGTTTTGAAATGGAATCAGTCACTGAAGAACTGTGAGAGCTGTGTGACAACCAGAGGAACAGACATGAAGATGGTGAGCTCAGAAACACTTATCTCCAGACATCACCTTGCATATACATTTGCACATCTGTTGTCTGGGTCAGATGTGCTTCGGGCTTCAGTGTGAGATTTTTAATATGTATCATTAGTCAAAAATATTATCAATGAGATTGAATCATGTGAGAATTGGCAAGTATGTGCAAGTCAAGTTTGCTTGAAATTCAACCTCTTATTTCAATGTAAATTTATATGAATTAGAATAACCAGTAGACAGTTCTCAAGAATTTTCTTCTTAAGTTTCAAGAATATTTTGAATACTATTATTGTACCAGGATTTTTGTACACATATGAAAATATATTTCAAAAATAAATTATTTCATAGAAATTGATAAGGTAAATTGTGCATATTTGTAAATACCAATAATTAGCTTTACCTTTATGATGGCAAATTTGTACTTCTGCCAATAGCATTCTATTCACATACCTACTTGCCTGTATATGATGTGGTTATTTACTAATTCTTATTAAACTTATGGGCAAAACATCTCATTGTTGATGCAATTTGTAGCTTTATTAATCCTAGTGATGTAAAGAATTAGTTCACAATACATAGAATTGAAATATATTTGACAATATCAGGAGGTAAGAAAAAAGCTTTATTATAACTAAAAAATGATAATGAATGGAAACACAAATTCACAGGAACCAATGAAGCTAATGTTAACAGAAATGTTAAATAAATGTTAAATTAATAAAATGTTAAAAAAAAATAAAATAAAATAAAATGTTAAATATTTCTTAAATAAAAAGAAACACCACAAACATATATTTCTATCTTTTGAAGTAATGAAAACATTGAAAGGATGATAGCACACATCTTTGATGAAAATGAGAGCCACTGAATATGCATTTTTGATGGATTGTACAAGGCTTGGAACTGTTTAACACAGTGAACCCTGTGGTCAGTGATAGACTACAGTTAACAGTAAAAACATGAGAGAATGCTCTCCTGAACTATAGCAAATGTACAATACTAATACATGGTGCTAATAATAGGGAAGCTTATGGGAAAAAAATACACCAAATGTAAACTGTGGACCATAGTTAGAAGTAATATTTAGATGATGTTCTTTCATAATCTGTAACAAAATTTCCACAACAATGCAAGGTGGAGGTGAAGGAGTGATGTATGGGAGTTCTGCATATTATGCATGCTTGTTTTGTAAGCTCACTTCTTTAATTAAAAAAAAATTCCTACAATTCAACAATAAGACAAAGTATGAAATTAACATATGGGCAAAGGACTTTACCGGACATTTCTCTAAAGAACATACAATGGTCAATAAACACATGAGAATATGTTCAATATGATTAGCTATTTAAGAACTGAAAATCAATTCACAGTGAGATTTCCCTTTTCACTGACTCAGATGACTATTATTTAAAAATGACAAGTTTTGATGACGATGTTGGGAAATTGGAATACTTGTACATGGTTGGTCAGGATGGAAAATTAAGTACTGAGGGAAACACCTCAGCATTTTCTCAACAAGCTAAACAAAGAATTACCATATGACATGGCACTTCCACTTCTAGATACAAACCCAAAAAATTGAAAACAGGTATAATGTAATTGTATTTAATATATCAAATTTTATATAAACATTATTTGCAAAAACCAAAAGTTAAAAATAACTCTTTTCCGTCAATAGAAAATAGAAATAGATAAAACATGCTGTAGACATAAAGTAAAATGAAATTTAATAAATGGTCAACAGGAAGGGATCCTGAAAACATTGTACTAAGCAAAGTATTTGAAACAAAAAGCACAATTTATTGAATGATTCCATTTATATGACATATATAGAATAAGATCATTTATAGAGACAGAAAGTAGATTTGAGGTTGCCAGGTTGGCAGGAAGGGGGGGTGGGGAATGGGAATTATTGCTTAATGGGGACAGAGGTCTATTTAGAATGATGAAAAAATGTTGGTAATATGTACCGGTTATGGTAGCACACATTGTGTGCACAGTTAATGTCCTTAATTTTAATACTTAAAAATGAATAAATGGTAAATTTAAAAAATAAGTTAAAATAATGAAATTGAGGATAAAGTTCCACTTATATTAGCATTAAAATGAATTGATGGATGCAATTCTCCTGCTTGCAGTTGTAGGCACTCAATCTAAGCCCCCTCTTGATGTAGAGGGGGGCTGCACATAACCATCCCAGGGTCCACAGGATGGAGGAATAGAGTATGGATTAGAGTGGATTTACTTATATTCTATTCTGGAACTATTGTGATTAGTAATGGAAGAAATTGTAATATTGATGTGGAGAAAGTGGCCACGGTAGTTGCTGATGGTAGGGAGAGCGAAGAAGAGATATGATGTGGGGGCATTTTCAGGATTTGGAGTTGTCCTGGGTAGTGCTGCAGGGACAGATGCTGGACATTGTGTGTCCTGCCATGGCCCACTGGGTGGAATGGGGGAAAGTGTAAACTACAATATAGACCACTGTCCATGTGGTGTAGCAGTGCTCCAAAATGTATTCACCAGGTGCAGTAAATGTGCCATGATGATGGAAGAGGTTGTTGATGTAGGAGGAGTGGGGGAGGGGGGATGGGGGATATATGGGGACCTCATGTTTTTTGAATGTAACATTTAAAAGAAAATAAAGAAGAAAAAAATGAATTGATAGTTCAGAATTAATCATTTATATTTATGAACAATTATTATCAACAAGGGACCCAAGATAAATCAATTAGTAAAATAACAGTCTTTCAACAAATGGTGCTGGAACAATTAAAGGCAAGGAAAACAGTTTTGTCTCTGCTATCACATCACACCAAAAAATTAACTAAAAATGGATTATAACCACATATATATATATGGGATACAACTATAAAAATCCTAGAAAAATTTGTAAGGGCAATACCTCATGACCATATATTAAGCAAGATATTCTTAATTGTAATATCATAAGCAGAAGAAACAAAACAAAATTTGAAATTTTAGAGTGTAATGAAAATAAAACTTTCATGTTCAAATGACATTGCCAGGAATGTGACAAAGCACCTTATCAAATGGTAGAACATATTGCAAGTCATATCTTGAATACAGTTCAATCTAAATACGCAGGCATGGAATTTACAGATATAATATAAAACTCTCTTGCAACTCAAAGATAATTTTTTTAACTTAGCTGCTTGTAGATGTTTGATATTATTTATGAATTCCAAAAATAGATATTGATTATGTGTGTGAACTGGTCTTCTCCTCTGGGCATTTTAGATTTCATTAGATTCAGAGGTTTCAATTTTATTTGATTAGATAATGATTAAGGCTTTGATTAGGCCACATCAGTAGGACATTGAGTTTCCACCTCCTTGGTAGGCAGGGACTCACAGAAAAACTACATCACAGAGAAGGGAGGTTGGAGTTCTGAGCTGGACTCCATGAAGTAAACACACAGAGTATCAGATATAAAAGAGACTCTGGGAAGAGAGACAAACCATTCACCTGATAATCTATAGCTGGCCTTGTGGAGAGAGCAGAGCAGCTGAGCCCAGAGAGAAATGAGCCCCAGGAAGAGAGGAACCTTAGGAAGCCTGAACCCTTGCCGATGTTGGCAGCCATCTTGTTCCGACACATGGCAACAGACTTTGATAAGGGAAGTAACTTATGCTTTATGGCTTGGTAACTGTAAATTTCTACCCCAAGTCATCAAATTTCTGGTATTTTGCATCAGCACCCCTTTGGCTGACAAATACACTGCTATTCTATTACATATCCCTAGTTTACTTGTTTTTGTATTTTGTAAAAACAGCTTTATATATGGAATATCACCAACATTCACATTTTCCATGAGATTTCACTATATTATGCAGTCCCAAGTTACATTTTTTAGCCTGTCTTCTAGAAATATACCTGTACTTAGATTTTGCCTTTCGAACACTATCATACCCATAGAATGGTTCTGCTAGTCAAAAACAATATGATGTGCTCTCAACATTTCCATTAATTTCCAAAGATTTGCAATCTTTGAACCAATTCTGCACAGAATAACCCTGAGTTTTCCATCCTCTAACCACCTTCTATTTTCTGTTGACCTACATTCTAATTATTAATTCCATGAGTTTACATAATACATTTAGTTCATAATAGTGCAGTCATACAGTATTTGTCCTTTTGTGTCTGGCTTGCTTCATTCAACATAATGTCCTCCAGGCTTATCCATGTTTTCATATGCTTCACAATTTCATTTCTGCTTACTGCTGCATAATATTCCATCATGAGTATATATCACAATTTGCTTATCCACTCATCAGTTGTTGGACACCTGGGTTGTTTCCAACTTTTGGCTATAGTAAATAACAATGCTGTGATCATCAGTGTGCAGATGTCTATTTGTGTCACTGTTCTCAGTTCTCATGGTTATATTCCTAGTAATGGTATTTCTGAGTCACATGGCAAGTCTATATTCAACTTGCTTAGGAATACCAAACAGTCCTCCGTCCTCCACAGTGGCGGTATGGTTCTACCTTCCCATCACAGAGAATAAGCATTTCTATTTCTCCACATCATCTCCAGCATTTAAAGTTTCCTACTTTTTAATAGTGGCCAGTGTAATAGGTGGAAATGATATCTCTTTGTAATTTTGATTTGCATTTTCCTAATCACTAGTGATGTTGGGCCTTTTCTCATGTTTCTTCACCATTTGTTTTTCCTCCTTGGACAACCATCTTTTCAAGTCTTTTGCCCATTTTTTAAATCAGGTGGTTTGTCTTTTCATTATTGAGCTGTTTAATCTGCTTATATATCATGGACTTTAAACAGTTATAGTATATGAGGTTCCAAAATATTTTCTCCCATTGAGTCAGCTACCTTTTCCCCCTTTTGGCAGAGTCCTTGGAGGTAAAAAAAAAAAACAAAAAAAAAAACTTTAATTTTGAAGAGGTCCCATTTATCTCTTTTTTTCTTTTTTTGTTTGTGACTTGTGTGTAAGTTTTAAGAAACTGCTGCCTACCACAAAATTTAAAGATGTTTTCCTATATTTTCTTCTAGGAGCTTTATTGTTGTTGCTTTTATATTTAAGTCCATGATCAACTTTGAGTTAATTTTTGTATAAGGCATAAGATAGGATTCCTCTTTCTTGTGGATTCAGCTATCCATTTCTCTCAGCACCATTTGTTGAATAGACTGTTCCAGTCCACCTCGGAGGACTTGAGAGCCTTGTCAAAAATCATTTGTAGATGTGAGGGTCTATTTCTGAGTTCTCAATTATGTTGCTTTGGTGAATATGTCTGTCTTTATTCCAGTACTATGATGTTTTTACCACTCTAGCTAAGTAATATGTTTTTTTGAAATCTTTTTTAAAGATACATAGATCACACGAAATGTTACATTAAAAAATATAAGAAGTTCCCATATACCCCATTCCCACAATCCCCTCCCACATAAACAACTTCTTTCATTAGTGTGGTACACTCATTGCATTTGATGAATACATTTTGGACCACTGCTAAACCACATGGATTATAGTTTACATTGTAGTTTACACATTCTCTCAGTCCATTCAATGGGTTATGGCAGGATATATAATGTCCAGCATCTGTCCCTGCAATATCATTCAGGACAACACCAAGTCCCAAAAAATGCCCCCATATTACACCTCTTCTTCCCTCTCCCTTCCTGAGCAACTCCAGTGCTCACTGTCTCCACAATAATTCCAGGATATACTTTCTTCTATTGCTAGAGTCACAATAATTCTATAGTAGAACACCAGTAAGTACATTCTGACCCATATTTTATTCCTCCATCCTGAGGATCCTGAGATAGTGATGGTCACTCTACCTCTAAATCAAGTAGGGGCTTAGATCCCATATGGCTGATGGATGGGATTCTCCTGCTTGCAGTTGTGGATTCTCTCCATCCTCATCTCCCCATTAGCTGACCTGGGAAGTCCAATGAAGTGGAGAGTAAATGTTGCAACTTTGCTGAGGCTCAGGTCCCAGCTGGCACATGGACGTCCAGACATTCAAGTCTCCTGAGCATACACCAACCCTAGCACCAGCCACAGGTTCAGTAAAAGTGACAGAAGAGACTTGTGTAGAAAAGTCACATCTGAGTCCAACTCCATCACACTCAGGTGCACAAATTCCAAAGTAGGGCTCACTGGGAAAGTGTGAACTCCAGAACTATCTGCCATGACTATAGGAATTGGGTGTCTCCGTGGCCCTCAGGAGCACCATTATCTGGGGTTTTATCTGCTTTGACTGTCTGAGTTCCTGCTGATATGTACATAAGTGTGACCCCTCTGATGACTTCCCAACTCATTTTGAAGTCTCTTAGCCATATAAACTCGTTTGTCTTTACCATTTCCCCCTTTTATTCAAGAACTTTTTCTAGTTGCATCACCAGCCTGTGCTTGGTTGTAATCCCTTGGCACCAGAGAGGCTCATCCCTGGGAATCATAAGTCAGGAATTGGGAATCTTCCAACTTTTCTTTTCTAAGGACTTTTTGGCTATTCAGGACCCCTTGCCTGCTCTTTCAAATGAATTTGGTAATTTGTTTTTACATTTTTGCAAAAAAAGGCTGTTGGGATTTTTACTGGGATTGTGTTAATCTATAAATCAGTTTGGGTAGAACTGACATCTTAAAGATATTTAGTCTTCCAAACCATGAACACAGAATATCCTTCCATTTATTTAAATCTTCTTTGGTTTCTTTTAGCAATGGTTTGTAGTTTTCTAATACAGTTCCTTTATGTTCTTGGTTATTTTTATTGAAAAATAATTGATTTTTTAAGTTGTTATTATAAATAAATTCTTTTCTGATTTCCTCCTCAGATTGCACAACAGTATTATATGATATGCTATTGAATATTGGGTATTAATCTTGTATCCCACCACTTTGCTGAACTTCTCTACTAGTTCTAGTAGCTTTGTTTTGCATTTCTCAGGATTTTCTAGATAGAGGATGGCATCATCAGTGAATAGTGCAAGGGTTTCTTCTTCATTTCCTATTTGGGTGGCTTTCATTTCTTAATCTAGACTAATTGCCCTAGCTAGAACTTCTTGCACAATATCGAAGAACAGTGGTGAAAGTGGGCATCATTTTCTTGTTCCTGATCTTAGTGAGAATGCTTTCAGTCTTTGATGATTGAGTAAAATTCTAGCTGTAGTTTTCTCATGTAGACCCTTTACCTTATTGAGAAAATTTCCTTTTACTCCTATCTTTTGGAAAGTTTTTAATATTAAAGGATGCTTTATTTTGTCGAGTGTCTTTACTGCATCCGTCGAAAGCATCATTTTATTTTTATCCTTCAATTTATCAATGTGGTTTATTATACTTTTTGATTTTTTTTGTTTTGACCCACCCTTGCAAACCTGGGATAAAAAAACAATCAAACCTGGTGTACAATTTTTTAAAAAGATTTATTTATTTATTTTCCCCCTTCTCCTTCCCCTCCCCCACCCTACTGGGTTTTGTTTTGTTTTGTTTTGTTTTTGCTGTGTACATTCACTGTGTGATCCTCTGTACATATTTTTCTTTTTGTCTTTTCTTCTCATTTTTTCTCCTCAAGGATTCACTGGGATTCAATTCTGGGGACCTTTCATGTGAAAAGAGATTCCCTGTCAGCTGCACAGTTCCTTGTTTCTGCTACACCCTGACTCTCCCCTAGCTCGCTCTCTTTTTTTAAAGAGATTCACTTTATTATTTTTTTTACAGGATCTTTTTTTTTTTCTTTCTATTTTTTTAAAACACTGCATTAAAAAAATATGAGGTCCCCATATACCCATTCCCCTCACCCCACTTCTCCCACATCAGCAACCTCTTTCATCATCATGGGACATTCATTGCGTTTTGTGAATACATTTTAGAGCACTGCTGTACCACATAGATAATGGTTTCCATTGTAGTTTACACTCTCCCCCAGTCCACCCAGTGGGCCATGGCAGGACATACAATGTCCAGTGTCTGTCCCTGCAATACCACCCAAGATAACTCCAAGTCCTGAAAATGCCCCCATATCGTATTTCTTCTTCCCTCTTTTGTTGTGTCATCATCTTGTTGCGTGATTCACTTGCACAGGCACTGGCTCACCACACAGACACTTGGCTCATCATGTGGTCACTCGGCTCACTGCATGGGCACTCAGCAGGACCTTGGTTCACCATGTGGGTGCTCAGCTCACCACACAGGCAAAAGTTCGCCATGTGGTCACTCACATGGGCACTTGGCTCACTGTGTGGGCACTCAGCTCACCAAGCAGACACTCGTGTGGGCATTTGGCTCACTACATAGGCACTCAACTCACCACATGGGCACTTGGCCCACCATGCAGGCACTGTCTCAACATACAGGCGTGCTTTCTCTTCTTCTTTTTCACCAGAAAATCCCAGAAGGTGCCAGGGATTGAACCCTGGTCCTCCCATATGGAAGGCAGAAGCCCTATCACCTAAGCCACATCTGCCTCCGTGTATAGTTGTTGTTTTTTTTTTAGTTTTTTTGTCTTTATTTGTTTTTTTAATGATGCATTCAAAAAATATGAGGTCCCCATATATCCCCACCGACCTCACCCCACTCCTCCCCGCATAACAACAATCTCCTCCATCATCATGAGACATTCATTGCATTTGGTGAATACATCTTTGAGCACCGCTGCACTCCATGGTCAATGGTCCACACCTTAGCCCACATTTTCCCATAGTCCACCTAGTGGGTCATGGGAGGACATACAATGTCTGGTAACTGTCCCTGCAGCACAACCCAGGACAACTCCAAGTCCTGAAAATGCCCCCACATCACATCTCTTCCTCCCACTCCCTACCCCCAGCAGCCACCATGGCCACTTTCTCCACACCAATGCCACATTTTCTTCGATTACTATTCACAATAGTTCATGAATAGAATATCAGTAAGTCCACTCTAATCCATACTCTATTCCTCCATCCTATGGACCTTAGAATGGTTGTGTCCACTCCACATCTATATCAAGAGGGGACTTAGATTCCACATGGTTCTTTTAATGTACTTTTGGATTTGGTTTGCTAGTGTTTTGTTGAGGACTCTTGCTTTTATATTCATTAAGGATATTTGTCTGCAATTTTCTTTCTTCATAGTATTTTTATCTGGTTTTGGTATTAGGGTGATATCGGCTTCATAGAATGAGTTTGTTAGCCTTTATTTCTGTTCAGTTTTTCTAAAGAGCTTGAGCATGACTGGTATGAGATCATCTTTGAATGTTTGATAGAATCCAAATGTGATGCCATCTGGTCTGGGACTTTTCCTCTTTGGGAAGATTTGATGACTGTTTCATTTTCTTCACTTCTGATATGTTTGTTGAATTCTTCAGTTTCTTCCAGGGTCAGTGTAGGTGGTTAATACATTTCCAAAAATTTGTTCATCTCTTCTACATTTCTAGTTTTTGGCATACAGGAGTTCATAGTACCCTTTTATGATTTTTTTTTAATTTCTGCAGGAGCAGAGGTAATGTCCCCTTTCTTTTCTTCTGATTCTATTTAATAGCATCTTCTCTCTTTTTTTTTCCTTGTCTAGCTAAGTGTTTATCAGTTTTGTTGATTTCAAAGAATCAACTTTTGGTTATGTTGATCTTTCTGTTGTTTGTTCTCAATTTCATTTATTCAACTCTGATCTTTACTATTTCTTTCATTCAGCTTGGTTTTTTATTAGTTTGATGTCCTTTTTCTAGTGTTTCTAGGTGTACAGTTAGATATTCAACTTTAGTTCTTTCTTCTTTTTAAATGTATGCAATGAGAGCTATAAATTACCCTTTCAGCACTGACTTTGTGGTGTTCCATAGGATTTGATATGTTCTGTATTCATCTTCATTCATCTCAAGACGTTGGCTGAATTCACTTGAAATTTCTCTTTGACCCCCTGATTATTTTGAAGTGGGTTGTTTAATTTCCAAATATTTAGAAATTTTCCCATTTTCCGTTCATTATTACTATCCAGATACATTCCACTATGATCACAGAAAGTGTTTTGTATGATTTCACTCTTTATAAATTTATTTAGACCACGCAGCATAAGGTCTATCTTGGAAAAATATCCATGAACACTTAACAGAATGTACATACTGCTGCTTTGGAGTGCAATGCTCTATAAACATCTGTTAGGTCTAATTCTTTTATCATATTATCAAGCTCTCTGTTTCTTTATGCTCTGACTATATATTCTATTCCAATACTGCGAGTGTTCATTGAAGTCTTCACTATTATTGCAGACATATCTATTTATCCCTTCAACTTTGCCATTGTGTGTCTCGTGTATCTCGTGCACTCAGGTTAAGTGCATAAATATTTAGTATAGTTATTTCTTGGTGAATTGTCCCTTCAGTTAATATATAATGACCTTCTTCATCCCTTACTATAGTTTCACATTTAAAATCTTTTTTGTCTGATACTAGTATCACTATTCCCAACTCTACTTTGGTTACTATTGGCATGAAATGTCTTTTTCCATCCTTTGACTTTTAAACTGTTTGTGTCATTAAATCTGAGGTGAATCTCTGGTAGACAATATATACATGGTTCATATTTTTTATCCATCCTTTTCATCTATGTCTTCTCACTGGGGAACTCAAGTCATAATATTCAATGTTACTACTGTCAAGACATTACATACTTCATCCATTTTGTCCTTTGGCTTCTGTTGTTTTATCATACTATTGTCTGGCTTTTTACCCTTAATTTACCCTTCCTAATAATCTTCATTTCTACACTCTTCTCCAAGTCTCTTGTCCTTTTTCTTTTCAGGCAGCTGCACTCCCTTTGGTATTTCTTGTAATTCTGGTCTTTTGGTGATATATTCTATCAGTTTTTGCTCATATGAGAAGAATTTGAACTCTCCCCCTTTTTTGAAGTACAGCTTTGTTAGATATAGGATTCTTGGCTGACATTTTTTCTTTTTCAGGGCCTTAATACATCATACCACTTACTCTCTCCTCCATGATTTCTGATGAGAGGTCAATAGTTAATCTTACTGAGATTCCCTTGTGTGTGATTATATCATTGAGGAGACATGTGTAGAGAGATCACATCTAAGTCCAACTCCCTCACACTCAGGAGCACAAATCCAAAGTAAGGCCCAATGGCAAGGCACTGAACTCCAGAGCTATCTGCCATGACTGTACGACCTGGGTGTCTCCGGGGCCCTCAAGAGCACCACTACCTATGGTTGTACCTACCTTGGCTGTCTTTGGGATCCTGCTGAGATGTGTGTAAGCACAACCCCTATGATGACCTCCCAACTCATTTTGAAGTCTCTTAGCCTTATAAATCATTTGTCTTTAACATTTTACCCTTTTTTTAAGGTCTTTTTCTGGTTGCATCACCAGCTGATGCTTGGTAGTAATCCCTCAGCTTCAGGGTGTCTCATTCTTGGGAGTCACGTCCCACCCTGGGGTGAAAGTAATTCATTTATATGTTGAGTTTGGCTTAGAAAGTGGCCACATTTGAGCAACATGGAGGCTCTCAGGAGGTAACTCCTAGGCACCCTGCTGCTCTAGGCCTAGTTGAAATTTCAAGCACACAGGCTCATAAGCATAGTCATCAGTATCAAGGGCCCATCATTGGACCATTCTTCTTCACAGGTCTTTGCCCTTGCACTTGGGAGGTTTTTGTTGTTCCATTGGGGAATGCAACATAGCTCTCTAGAATGGGAACTCAGCACTCCCTCAGTTGTCCTGTGAAACTCTACCCACTATGACAATACCCAATGAACATCCAAACATATCTACATACCTTACATGCATGCCCTGGGAAACTCCCTCCCACCTATACATTCTGCCATCAATAATACCTCACACCAGTGCTCTTTCCCTGCCATAGTTGAACACCTCTGTGATCCAAAACTTCTTCATACATAAAGTCTAATATATTGACAAATTCAATTAGTAGGAAAATGAAATAGTAATGATAGATTTTAAGGTTAGAAATAGAATACATAATAATTTAGAAAAACTAAAATAAAGAAAACAATAAATTCATGTATTAAAAATGAAAAACATAAAACCATTTTTTTGTCATTTTGCCTTTCATCACTGTAATAGGTGTTGGCCTGTATGTACAGTGCAAGGCAATCTCTTCCATTTCTTTCTCAGTGCTACAGAGAAAGTCTCAGTGAATTCAGAAATATTGAAATCATACAAAGTAATTTCCCCAACCACAGTGGAATGAAGTTGGAAATCTACAAGTGCCAGAAAACCAGATTAGGAACAAAGATATTGAAGTTAAACAACACACTCTTGAATAACAGTGAGTCAAGGAGGAAATCTCAAAAGAAATCAATAACTACCTTGAAACTAATGAAAATGACAACACAACATATCAAAATTCATGGGATGTAACAAAAGCTGTACTGAGAGGGAAATTCACAGCCATAAATTCATATATCAGAAAGGAAGAAAGAGCTAAAATCAAAGACCCAACTGCACATTTGGAGGAATTAGTAAAAAAAAAAAAAAAAAAAAACTAACCACAAAGGTAGAAGAAAAAAAGAAGTAATAAAAATCAGACCAGAACTAAATGAAATAGGAAATAAGAAAGCACTAGGAAAAAACAAACAAAGATCTGATTCTTTGAGATGATGAGTAAAATCAACAAACCCTTAGCTAGAGTAACAAAGAAAAAAGAGGTAAGATGCAAATACACAAAAGAAAGGGGATATCACCACCGACCCCACAGAAATAAAGAGTGTCATCAGAGGATACATTGAAAAATGATATGCCAGGCAGAAAGACAATTTAGAGAAAATGGACAAATTCCTAGAAATACATAATCAGCCTACATTGAAGAAAGAAGAAGTTGATCATCTCAACAAACTAATCACAAGTAAAGAGATAGAATTAGTCGTGAAATACCTCCCAACTAAGAAGAACCCTGGACCAGATGTCTTCACAGGTGAATTCCACCAAACATTCCAGAAAGAACTGACACTAATCTTGCTTAAACTCTTCCAAGAAATTGAAATAGAAGGAACATTGCCTAACTCTTTCTATGATGCCAACAAAGCTACGGGGTGCAGTGATGTTCAGAGATGTACTTACTGGGTGCAATGGATGTCTCCCGATGATGGGAGAGAGTGTTGCTGTGGGGGGAGTGGGGGGTGGGGGCGGTGGGGTTGATTGGGACCTCGTGTTTTTTGAATGTAATTCGTAAAAATAAATAATTTTAATTAAAAAAAAAGACACCACAAGAAAAGAAAATTATAGACCAATCTCTCTAATGAACCTAGATGCTAAAATCTTCCACAAAAACTTGCTAATTGTAGTCAACAACACATCAAATAAATTATACACAATGATCAAGTGGGTTTCATCCCTGATATGCAAGGATGGTTCAACATAAGAAAATCAATGTAATGCACCACATAATTAGGTCAACAGAAAAAAAATCACATGATCATTTCTATAGGTGCAGTAAAAGCATTTGACAAAATACAGCATACTTTCCTGATAAAAACACTGCAAAAGATAGGACTAGAAGGAAACTTTCTGAACAAGATAAAGGGTATATATGAAAACCCCACAGCTAACATCATTTACAATGGTGAAATCCTAAAATCTTTCCGGGATCAGGAGTAAGACAAGAATGCCCACTATCACCCCTCTTATTTAACATTTTGTTAGAAGTACTTGCTCAAGCATTTATATATTTTTAATCCCATCCAACATGTCTTATGTTTTAATAAGGCCTGTTACTTAACTTTGCACACTTTCTAATTGTTCTTATAGTCACCCAATGTCGTCTTAATATCCTTCATCTCTCTAATCATATTTTAATTCTTTAAATTGTCTTAGGAGAGTTGTGTGGTTTTCAGTGATTAATTTTCTTAAATCCTCTATCTCCTCAGGATGTTTGGTTTCTTCTTTTCCCTAGGCCATCTCTTCTTGTTTCTTAGAATTGCTTGTTATTTTTTGTGGATGTCTAGGTATCTGAATATGTTGGTGAATTTACTCCTATGTCCAGTTTCTCTCTCTTGCCTATTATTTTTTCACAGCACTTCTTTGATATTTGTTTCAACTTATTCTAAGTCTTTAAAATTGCTCAGATTAAATTATCAAAATCATACCAGGGACTTACCAATGTGGTGCAGATTTTCTCACAAGGCGTAGAGTACAGAGTATGAACAGCTGTTTATGTCCATGCAATTTCCAGAATGGCCAGCAGATGGTGCTCACTGGTGTACCTTTCCACTGAGATGTATCTCCCTCTGTTTTCCTGTGTCTGGTTTGACCAGAGCTGAAATTCAAAGTGGGCACTATTGGCTGAATTCACTGGAGAAAATCTCATAGATTCACCCTCCTTTTTCCTTTGTCACACCTGACAGGGAAGAAGATGTCTGTTTCCCTCTCAACCAGCTTCAGTGAGCCAGGGGTGTTACCCCAGCTTAATATATTGTGGTTGGGGAAGGGGAGCCTTTCTAGGCTACTTCAGGGGGTTGGGAACTCATATTTGTTTTTTGGGTTCTTTGTCCCTTTTTCCCTCACCTTCTTGGAGTTGTTAAACACTGTTCTTGTCTGCTGATCCCCAAAGCGGGGCCCTTAGCTAGCTTTTGGTTCTTTCTCCATTGTTTTTGACAGAATTGAGCCCTGCCTATCTAACCCACTGGCATCTTCCCACAATTCCTGATAAAATGTTTGTAACCCAAAAGTAATTGGACAAACAATTGAAAATGGAATATCAAAAGAAGAAATTACCAAGAACATCAAAAATTCTCAGTATCATTAATCTTCCAAGAAATGCAAATCAAACACACAGGAAGGTATCACATCACATTTGCTATAGTGCCTTTAATAAAAAGAATATCAAGTGTCAGGAAGAATGTGGAAAAATTAGATCCTCATTCACAGATGGTACAGATGTAACATGAGAGCAACTTCTTAAAATAATTTTGCATTAACTCCATATGGTGACATAAAGTTCTAATATGATGCAGCAATTTATTTCTAGGTACACACCAAAAGCAATAAAGATGTAAGTTCACCCAGCAAAAGGTACATGAATATTCAAAGTAATTTTCATAATAAATAAAATTGGCAAGTACTCATGTGTGTATTGCCTTAAGAATGGTGAATATAATTTGAAATATATATACAATGGAGTATCATTTGGCAATGAAAAGAAACAAAATCCTAACACATAGTACAACATGTTGAACCTTGAAAACATTATGCTGAGTGAAAGAAACCAGTCTCAGAATAATGCAATATTCAATTTTCTTGAAATATCCTAAATGAGCAAGGGATAGAAATTTGGTTACTGGTAGTTAAGAATGGAGGTGGAGCAGTTTCAGTTGGGGGCAGTAGGAAGTGACTGCTAACAGTAATGGAGTTTCCTTCTGGAATAAGGAGGAAGTTCTCAATTTAAATACTGATGATGGTTGCAGAAATCTGTGGAAAAATAAACATTGTTAAACAGTATGTTTTAAATGGATGAATTCTATGGCGTGGATTTGATAACTTAACAAATATGATAAGAAAAAACAAAGGAAAAAATTGAAGGACATAGAAAACATACAGAATAACAAGGAAGAATATTTGAAACTGCTGCAATTATCTTTTCTGCAAATAGCCATTTGTTCATATTGTTTATGACACTCTCCTTGATGCCTCCATTTGTTCACACACAAACAGGCATCAATTGTTGGGAAGAAACTTTATTAGTAAAACAATACAAGCCCTCATAATGAAGGTGTCAATCTTTAGTGGTGCTTTCTGTGTAGGATTGTTACAACTTCCTCTTAACTTTTTCATGCTGCGTGATAATAATGGGAGGTGCTTCAGAGGATCTCCTGACTCCAATACCTACCAATACTTCTATTTTCACTTTATTACTGGAATCAATCTTTTAAAACAGCATATGTTAACACATTATTTTGGGTAAGAAGTATAGCACTCAGATTGAGAAAATTGCAATCCTAATATACACTTTAATTGCACTTTAAACATTCTCTTTTTGAAAGAATTCCTGTAGGTATGAAATCTCTATTAAAGTAATATCAAAGGTTAAAAATTTGAGAGGCAAAATATACATTTCTGAATTTGCCAAAATGAGAATCATAATCAATTACCTACATAAACATGAATTAATGTAATTAAATACAATGGCTAGATGAAAAATAAAGAGATATATACTTTAAGTCACATACATTAATTTTTCATTGATTAGTGTGGACTACAAACACCGGAAAACATAAAATAAGGCAAATATAACTTAAAAATGCATAATATGATTGACTACATTGTGGAAATATTAAGAGAAAAAAGACTGACAAAAATATTTTGGAAGACAATAATTTGCTTTTAACTATAATGCAAAAATCAACAATTTCACGTTTATAAAATAACCAGATTATTACATACTTCAACTTAACATTAATCTCATTTGATCTTTTTAAAGAAATAAAAGATAAATCCCATAAATGAACTCATGATTTTAATAGAAAACACCATGCTTTTCAACTAAAAATTAACTCAATACTTATAGAGTAATAAAAATAAATTGAGGCCTTGATATGCCTGACTGTCACATGCAGTTTTTCAAGAGGCTTGTCTCATTTATCTTATTATTCTAATAAGAGTCTAATAAGTCTCTTATCGGCCACTGTTGCCACACAATTTTAAGAATTATCTCTTGCTAACATCCATGAAATATCCTTCTAAAGTTGTTTTTAGGAACTTTTGTGTCACTCTCCAATCAATATTTTAAAAATTTTTGAGAGTTGATGTTTTATAATGAAACAATAAATTATCTCTAAAAAAAGAAAACGTGAAATTATTATTTTACTTTGGGCATTGAAAAACAGGCAATTCTGGACTGTGATCACTCAAAATAACAAATAATCTCAACCATTATTTTCACTTCTGTCTGCATGAGCTTTCTGAACTTCAGCACTGAGAGCAGGAGACGACAAAAGCATGAAATTTTCAGTGATCTGTGGAGACAAAAATCAGAATTTGGGACCATTAACATGGCTGAAATTTGGAGGGCAGGGTCCTGGATAAATAAGAATAAAAAGGAAAGGAAGACAGAGTTATAAAGATAAAGAAATATTATTTTTTAAAGGAAAGTTTGGGACCTTAAAGGATAGGTAGGATGATGCAAAGTGAAAAATGAGATCTCCATGAACATGGTAGATATATAAGAGTTATAAGGGGAGATAATTCTAAAACTTCTTAAAGACTTAAGGGAAAAGTTAGAGGAGAAAACTCACTGGATTATATGTGTTGATTAGGTAAACATATCCAAAGTGAAGAGTCAATATTGCAAAGTATCAACTGTCTTAACTACCCCATTAGTAGAAGTTTGCAGGAGGGAATTGAGAAGCACCTGCTAAGTAGAGCCTGATGGGAACCTCTCTAGAGACTGCAACTGGAAAGGCAATAGTATAAAACTCCTAGAATAAAAGGTAGGAAAGCATCTTTGGGGCCTTGTGGTGGGCAGTGGTTTCTTAGACTATACATCCAATGCACAAGTAACAAAAGATAAAAATAAACATGACCTCATAAAATTAAAAAAAAAAAAAAGAAACCAGGCAGTTTTGATTCAGTGAACAACTGTAATAATTTCAAGTTGAAGTAGAAATTGTAGTTTGAAAAGGTATCACCTGAATGCCAAGAACACAAACCTGAATGGATTAAAATCTTTTATGAAAAGAACAGAAAAGAAAACACAGAAAAGGTTAAAAAAGAAAAGGCAAATAGGCTCAGCACAGATGTTAGATTAATAGGAGAAAACTTCCAAGTGGAGAACATCTAAATTGGGTGGGAAAATTGGGCCAAGATTGTTTGAAGAGTGCCTGCTAAGAACCACAGTTCATACACATTCTAACTCTGGGAAGGGAAATCCCATAGGTCAGAATCTGTAAGTTTAAAAAAGAAGCCTCTGGGCCATGGAAGAATGCAAAGCATACAGTACTCTTTAGCCTGCCACTTAGCAGAGGAAAGGGAATCAAACTGAGTAAATCTAATGAGGCTTTCTGAAAGAAGTGGCACAGTAAGAAATGAAACAAACAAGGAGAATTCAGAAGTTTATGATAAAACTTCTTGCAAGACTGGAAACACAAGTCTAGAAAGGAAAGTGAGATTAAAGAGGCTATGGATATGCAGAAAGGTAAAATAAAGCACCAGAAATAAAATCTGATTATAAGATTGACTTCCTGCAAATTTCCCAAACCAGTAACAAGGAAGGAAAATCAATGTCCTTCTCTAGAAATTATAGATGTTATATAGTGGCCATTCTTTTTCACCAAAATCAGCAAACATTTTTCATAAACATTTGTTGGGCAAATTCTCCCAACTAACTTTGGGTTCCCAGGTCACAACCTGTAGAAACATATCATGGTAAAGCAATAATGTAGAAGAATTTCTCTTTATTTTCCCTCCTTTAGGTACAGTCTTTAGTAACTTTATTATTATTATACATAAAGCATATAAATTTCCCTTTGTCCAAAGTAAGTTATGTGTTCTACACTTGGTGTGTAGGAGACTATGCTGTGGTTATTTGTGTGACTGGAAGTTTTTGTGGCTAATGAGCTATTTAGCAGTACATGTATTTTAGAATCCCTGAAAGAATTGTTCCTATTCCACACAAGAAGTCTTCCACGCAGTAGAAACTGGCAAAATGCAACAACTTCAAAAGCACAAATAGAATCTGTTATATCAACCAAGATAAGAATTAAATTTCTTTGATTATTACCTGTAGGAGGATTTCATTCTTTTAATTTCCCTTCTGAGTAATTGATAAGGGAAATTGACAATGAATCACATCTCTTCTGTGAGTTTCATTAGAACTTTTTCAAGGCATGTAATCTTGTAGAAATACAGCATAGCTCATCAGGTTTATGCTGCTAGACAATTTTATGGAATTCAATGCAATATTGAGTGAATTTTCACCTTTTCATGAACTGAGATATTGAAGCTAATATAAGTGGAAAAATCTGTCTCATTTTGAGTATTCGCTCATTTAAATTGACAAGACTCATTTGTTCTTCTAGAATGGCACTCAGAAGAGCAATGTAAAAGAATGGATCAGCCACCTGATGGAAGTGTGGGAAAGGGGCATTGGTCCAGTTTCTTCTATTTCAATGGGGAGGAATTACCTCTTAATAATAACTTTGGCAATTTGCTTCATGCTGTATTCATTCTGCCCTAAAAAGAAGAGTGCCATACCCTATAAGTGCTTTAGTTTTATGCATCTGAAGTAAAAGAGAAGCTGTGTGGAATAAAGGAGTGTTATGGGTTGATTTGTAGACCCTCAAAAGATACATTGACTTCCTAAAGCCAGACTATGTAAGGTGTAGTGTTGTTTGGAAATAAGGTCTTTATAGATGTAATCAAGTTAAGGGGTTTTTCTTTGTTTGGAGGGTTTTAATACTGATTCACTCTATTTAATTGTTACTGATGTGTTGAGATCTATTTCTTCTTGAGTCAATGAATGTAGTTTGGTGTTCATGCAAATTGTCCATTTCACCTGGGTTATCTAATTTTTTGGTATACAATTGTTCATAGTATTTCATGAAACTTTAATTTCTTTGAAGTCAGTACTGCCACCCCTTCATTTCTTATCTTAGTTATTTGTTCCCTCTCTCTCTTTTTTTCTTTGTCAGCCTAGTGAAAATTTTACCAACTTTTTTCAATGTTTCAAAGAATGATCTTTTGAGTTTTTATTTTCTATTTCATTTATTTCCATAATTATAATTATTATTTCCATCTTTTTGGGCATTTTGGGCTTGGTTTAAACTTCTTATTTTAATTTATTTAGCTTGAGTCTTCAATTTGGGCTCTTCTCTGTAAATATTTTTAGAGCTATTTTTTATCCCTCTTTGCACTGACTTTGCTGCATCACATTTTTTGCTATGTCTTTTGTCATTTTTATTCACCTCAAAGTATTTCCTAATATGCCCTGTGTATTAGTCAGCCAAAGGGGTGCTGATGGAAAGCACCAGAACTCTGTCGGCTTTTACAAAGGGTATTCATTTAGGATAGAAGCTTACCATCACAAGACCATAAACCCTAAGCTACTTCCTTCTCTGAAGACTGTTGCCACATGTTGGAGCAAGATGGCGACTGGTCTGTGAGGGTTCAGTGGTCCTCTTCCTCTACCTAAGGCTCCATGGTCCCAGCTCCTTCTGTTCTCAGCTGTAGATGAGCATAAGGTTTGTCTTTACCCCTGGGGCTTGTTTCTTTCTGTGTTTTCTCAGCTGTTCTTGGCTCTGGTCTCTTCAGGCAAGGAGCCTGGCTCTCTCCCAGGGCTTCTGCATCCAAAACTCTAACACTCTAAGACTTTCCTCTGCTGTGTCATTTTCTCTGTGAGTTCCTGCCCACCATCGGTGGAGGGACTCAACATCCTACTGATGAGGCTGAATCAAAGCGTTAATCAGAATTTAATAAAGTAAAAGTGAAACCCCTGAATTTAATACCATTTAATATGCCCAGAGGAACAGACCAATTTACAAATACAATCCAATATCTATTTTTAAAATTCATAAACAATAGCAAACTGCCATACCCTATGATTTCCTTTTGGCATATTGTTTCTTTAAGAGAATTCTGTTTAATTTCCACAAACTTAGGATTTTTCAGTTCTCACTGTTTTGCTTTCAAGTCTAAATATATTGTGATATTTTATGATATAACTACTTTTAAATTTATTGAGATATTTTGTAAACAAATATATAATCTATCCTATATAATGACCCATGTTCACCATAGAAGTATATTCTTCTTTCACTGGGTAATGTGTTCTGTATATGTCATTTATTTATTTATTTATTTATTTATTCATTTATTTATTTATGGAAGGTTCTTTTTTAAATATATTTTTATTTATTTTTAAAAGATACTTAAATTACATAGAATGTTTTATAAAAAATGTAAGGGATTTCCATATGTCCCATATGCCCCACTCCCCACACCTTCCTCCTTAACCACATTAACAACTTCTTTCATTAGTGTGGTACATTCATAACAATGATGAACACATTTTGGAGCATTGCCATTAAGAATGGATTATAGTTTACATTGTAGTTTACACTCTCTCCCACTCAATTCTGTAGGTATGGTAGGATATATAATGGCCAATATCTGTCACCACAGTGTCATTCAGAACAATTCCAAGTCTTGAAAATGCTCCCACACTACACCTCTTTTTTCATCTCCTTGACTTCAGCACCTCCAGTGACCACTGTCCCCACATCAATGATATAATTTCTTTCATTGCTAGAATCACAATAAGTCTATAGTAAAATACCACTGAGTCCACTCTAATCCATGTTTTGTTCCCCAGTTCTGAGGATTCTGGGATGGTGATACCCACTCCACTTCTAACTGAGAGGAGGCCTCCATCCCATATGGCTGTATAGGTCTTTTAGATCCATTTGGTTTATACTACTAAGCAAATCTTCTAATTCTTTATTGAACTTCTGTCGATATATTCTATTATTAAAAATGGGACTGTGAAGAATCCTTCCATTAATGGAAAGCTGTCTATTTCTCCCTTCATCTCTGTCAATTTTACAGCACATATTTTGGGGCTATGACATTATATATATATATATATGTATGCATTATATATATATATATATGTATGTATGTATTTATACTGTTTTTTCTTATTGATTAATTGATCCCTTTATCAGTATATCTTACTTCTTTGTATCTTATGACAATTTTTACTTAGAGTCTATTTCATTTCATATTATATTAATATGAAATATTATTATATACATTATATATATTAATATATATATTAGTGCCACAAACTATACCATTGAATGAAAAGATTACTAATTGAAATGAACATTTTCTCCATCCTTTCACTTTCGACTTTCTCATATCATTGACTTTAATGTGAGTATCTTGAATAGTTGGCTAATTCTGTTTTACTCATTCTGCCATTCTATGACTTTTGACTGGGAGTTTACTCCTTTTACATTTACATTAATTATTGATCAGGCACACCTTTTTCTGCCATTTTGCTATATGATCTTTGTCCCTTTTACCTTCTCTGTCCCATAATTCTTTTGATGATGCCTACTTTCATATCTATTTAAATTTATTTTTTATTATATCATTTTGAATCTCTTTCTCTTTCCTTATGTATATAGTTTTTCTATCTTTTCTTTGGGATTACCATGGGCTTGAATTTGACATCGTAAATCTACAAAAATGTCATTTGATTTGATGTCAAATTAACATCAATAGTGTACTCAAATATAGTTCCTATAACACACTATTCATGTATTACTCTAATCATGGACATTTTCAAAAGAAGAGCCCACCCAATCCAGTACTACAAGGGGAAATACTTCTCTCAGTGAGAAGGTGATTGACTGCAAGGAACAAGCAAGGAACTAGGGTAATCTTCCAAAAACCAGTTCAAAGTGTGCATGTGAGCTAAGATTTTTATAGGTAAAAGATAGTGAAGAAAAACAGATATAAAAACAACCCACAAAAATGTGATCATGTTAGATCTTCCAGGGGTCTTGTGAGGAGCGTACATGTAATTCCTTAGTCCTGCTTTGTTTCAAGCATGTCAAACTTGTCCTTGGTTTCAGCAGCAAATTAACCACAGTTTAGATATTGTTGTGCAGGTCTAAGATCTTCATAACTCCCTTTTAGTTGAATGCTTCAGGAATGTCAGCATTTGGTCTTTCTTGGGAAAGGAGTCACTGATTTACTGAAGGCGTATGTTTCTTCTGATGCCATTCTGAGGCTTTTTCTTTGAGATAGTATCTTACTCCTGTAAGTAAAACTGAGACAGTCTAGTTAAAGTCTTTAAAGTCACTAAGTACAGAGTCAATTTCCAAGATTACATTAATAGAAAAAAGCTCAATTAGTTTTGGGGAAGGGTATTAAAAGATCCATAGCTGCTGCAATGAAGAAATTTTAATAAGTATATTTTCTAGCTATCACCTCCAACTTTTTGTTGTCCTTTTAATGAATTATGTCTTTTAAAATTGTATGTCCCAAGCCATAGCTTTATCATTACTTTGTATGCATTAGCATTTTATAACCACAGAGAAGTAAAAAGTGAAGTTACATATCAAAAATAGAATACACTATTACTGGCTCTACTTATATGGATATCATTATCAGAAGTCTTTATTTCTTTATGCCACTTTGGTCCACCATATAGTGTCCTTTCCTTTCACTCTGAAAAAAACCCTTTAGCTTTGCTTGTTGGGCACATGTAGTGGAGATGAACTCCCTTAGCTTTTGTTAATTTGGGAATGTTTTAAAAACTCCCTCATTTTTTAAAAGGCAATAACACCAGATATAAAATTCTTGATTGGTGGGATGTGCCAATTTAGCCGGTTAATGTTATACAGTTGTTTGATCAAGCAAGCACTGGTTTAATTGTATGGTAAGGATACATCATAGACAAATTATCCATTGTTTAATTGCATCTATGGCTGATTATTACATCTAAAATCAACTGAGGGGATTGCTTTCATCAATGAGAGGTATCTCATCTAATCAATTGAAGTCCTTCAAAGAAGTGATTTCAGTAGTCAGGGAAAGAATTTCTATCTCTACTTCAGACAGCTAGCTTCTCCTGGGGAACTCATTGTAAGACCATCAGAGTTCCTGCTTGCAGCCTGCTCTTGGGAATTCAGACTCATGCATCATTATAGTCATTTGTGAAAACTTTAAATAATCTCAATATATACAGATATCTCCTGTCAGATCTGTTTCCCTATAGAACATTGATTAATTCAGCTTGATACTGGGAGTGTTTCTTAGGATTTTCTATTTCTGCAATTGGATCTCTATTCTGATTAGAGTCAAGGCACTAATTATTCTGTTTCCAATAATCCAGAGAACAGAGTGTCAATGGTGTGAGTTGGCAATAGAGAGGCAAAATATGACTTCTGGATAAAGCTACTTCCATGTTTATAAGAAGCAAGTCTCTTGAAGAGGATGCTTTTGACACCTTAATGGAGTTTTGTGGAATTCAAAGTTACAATGACATTTGCTGTTTTTTCCTAAATATGCAAACATAGCTGAGTAGCTTCCCAATCTTTCATATATGCCTTTAAATTTGCCCTGCCCACAGCAATTCTAATCATTGATTGGAGGCAAAGACTACCAGGGGAACACACAGACTATACATCAGTATTAGTAGTACATCTAGTAGAGGAGGCCATACAAGCAAGGTTTGTGGGGCCTGAAGGGATGCTCCCATAGCTGAGCCTGAGCAAGAGTCCCATTGATGGCAACCTTGGACCCAAAACAAGTGAGCATCATCTGCTCTCTCTCCATCCTCCTGCTTAGGAGTGTTAGGTATCACCATCAACTGTAAACCTGTATCAAAAAGGCCTAAGAAATGAAAGTGTCTCTCTCCCACTTTCCAGCTGAACACTAACCTTTGCACAGAGCCTTCATTCTGCTGGAGAAAATAGGTCTGCAGTGGAGAAATCCCAACCAAAAGCCTGTGAGTCCCTCTGTTCCAGCCAAATGTTCAAAGGGAGAAGTGCAGGGAACAGCTTATGAGCCAGTCACAGAGGCCACCATAGTGGGGATGCCAGTGGCACAATCTGTTTTGTTTTTTTTTTTCCAGAAGGGATGTGGTCAGAGGGAGCAAAGATTATGGCTGAGATACTACTTTCCAGGCAGAACTCCCAGGGTGGCACAGGGCCAGGCACACCAGGGTTCAGACCTTCCTATAAATGACAACACTCACAAAGCTATGGCAGGCAGCATAGACATCTGTCCTGCTGGCGATGACATTGCTTTTGAGCTGGAAGCAGCTTGGTGATGGTGGCGATGATCTACCTGATCATGATGGCGTTGGTGGGGCCTGGTTGCCACTTTTGGCTTCTCTATACCTGCAGTTTTACCTTGGAAAGCCCCCTTGTGGCAACAAAGGAACACACAAAAGAGGCCCCACCATTGCCCACCATGAAGCCAAGCATATACAGCGTGGGCCACGTGGCCCTGTGGTCACCAGACAACAGCCTGGCAGAGACACCTCCACCAATGTAGCCACCTCTGATGTAGCTGCTGCTCAAATGTGTGCAGAAAGGGCTTCCTGGGTGTGGGACAACATGTGTGTGGACAACCCCTGCCACCTTTGTAGCAACCACCATTGCTGTTGATGCTAGTTGCTCTCAGGACACTCTGATGGGGGTAAAGGATGTAACTTCCCTCCTCATAGTGAAACTCTCCTTTACTAATTTTAACAGGATTACATTTTTAGTGTGGAGAAAAACTAAGTCTCTAAGTTCTCTTTGGGCCGTGTGTAAATGCTCTACATTCTTTTTTTTTTTATGATGTTTCAACAATTTCCTGGCAATATGATATCTACCACAACCACAGACTTCTTAGCATTGCTCAGCTAATGGGTTCCCCTGACTTTCTGTGATTCTACTGTTTGGGGGGCCTTAAGGAATGAGGGGAGAACTCTTTCAACAGCCTTTCTCAAACCTGTCCATTGGATGGATAATTGGACCCATCCCCATGTTCTGCCAGAATGTCAGGGCTAAAGATCTGGGTCAGTATTCCATCTGACAACATCAGACTTAATCCCTACACCACCAACTTTCCCAAGAATGTCCCTCAACGTCATTAGTATTTGCCCAGACCCACTGGCATGGCTGAAGAAATGTCTTGGGATCCACTAGCATTCCTCCAGAGAACTCCACGAAGGATTAAGCTAGTTCCTCCCATAGGTGCTCTACAGAATCTCCAGTACTTCTGCTTTTCCAAAACTGCATCATGCTCAAAGTCTACCCTGCTCAATGAGTCAGTTTGTCAAGAGTCGAGTGGAGATGCCAGGCATCAAAGGTAGACAATTTAAACAAGGCAAAATTGAAATGGAAGTAAGCAGTAGAGCCTTTACTCACTTACTGTGATAGTATAAGCAAGAAGGTAATCTGAGGAAAGATTTGGACTCGACGTTGTTCCATTATTTTTTTGGGGGGGGGGCGGGGGTTTGAATTGTCTGGCTTTATTTAGCATACAGGTAGTTAATTATGGTAATAAATTAATATGTACAGTTACCCAGAAATGTTGGGCACTTTCCAAGGAAAATGTCTCTGAGGTGTACACTCAAGGGTGTGTAGAACTCCAATCCAACAGTGTGGGAACCTCAAGTATTTGAACAGTCTCTTCCTCGGGAATTCATGATTTAAGTCGTATGAGTTTCCAAGGTTTCATATGCTACCGCAGTTCCTACAAGCCGCCCAGTCTGACATTTCAGAACTGAGTTCAGAAAGCGTCTGATCCATTCACCTCAGGAATCCAGACACTGTCAAAGATCACAAGTTACCAAGAGGCAGCGCCTGGGCTACAAGCAGGTTCTCAGAATTCTCCAGAAATGTTTGTTGGTTTCAATAAGGCACATACATCATGCAGAACTCAAGTTCTATCTAAAACGACCTTGCTTTTACTTTCTGTCTAATACAGGATTGAATCCTGATTTTTTTTTTGTGGTTGACAAATTCAGCGAGTCAGCAGCTTTGGCAACAGTCATTCCCACCACTGCAGGTTATTGCAGATCGCCAGGGTGGTTTTCTCGAAATTCTCCTGGACTGTGCCGATGTCGGGAGCTTTCCCTTCCGTCCTTCTGTGCTGCAACAGCCCCACATCAAGGTGTCTGTTCTTGTCTGAAATTCAGCAGCAGTGGGGGTGGGAGCTCACATGGCATCAATATCTACAACCCATCAACATTTGCATTTGGGGCCGTTCCCTCCAGGAGGTTATCACGTATCCCAGTCACTGGTTCTGAGACCAGCTTTTGCAAAGTAGTTGTGGATTACTTCAGGGGTGTCAGCATCCCACAACTGCAGTGAGATTTCTCAGCACAGGAAGAACATGCCACATGATGCTCCACGATGTACCACGGTGAATTATTGTCTCAGCCTAATCGCCGCACATAGCCAGGCTGCAGCAGGCAGAAGGCTACCTACTTGTTTTAACTTAAACCCCCAGCAAATATGGGTAGCACATTTATTAATAAGTAATTGAAAGTTCAAATTCTAGCAAGCCACTTTTCTCTTTAATTGCAGGAGTCATTTCCCAAACAACCTGCCAGACAATGGTTCATTTTTTCAACTTTTATCTATACACAGGCAAGTTGGATATATAAAGGGGGCTTTTGAATTTCCATGTAAGTGATTCTAATTTTGTGCTACTTCTGAGCACTGGAGCAAAAGACAACGAATGGCCTATCTGTACAAATTCATTTTTCTCCAGGGCAGCGTTTCTCTGTAAGAGCGCAGGTTATGGAACATGAAATAGGTTCCCCTGGGCAAACTCTGCAGAGGCTCCACCTTTTAGGAGGAGCGACACAATGCACTAATCAAGCTGAAAGCATCACCTCCAGCCATGAAAACTATTAACCCCACCTGGGGTTCAACTTCATTAGCTTTTTCTAAAAAGCAACAAACAAAACCCAGATACAGAAATGCTATTTGCTCTGATCTGGCAAAATCATGCAACATCTCATTTACTAAGTTGCATGTTTGGCTCCTCTCATTTCTGTTATTAATTTTGCTTCCCTTGGCTTCTTGTCTTTTGATCTTGCCCTGATTTTCAAGGAACATAGAAAATGTTGAAAAGGAACTCGATATTCTTTGACCATTTCACTTTATTACTTTATTTTCTTACTCACTAACTGTTTAGCTCTGGAGATACTGTACCTCACTGCATCTTCTCTTTAATTCCAGAGCACGACGCACAAGAAGAGAGGCCTGCTTAACAGAACACGCACAGCTCTACATCGAGGAGAGGCCGGGTGCTGGAACTGCAAACGCGGTGCTGCCAAGGCAACCAATGTTCTTAGGTTTAGAATAGCAAAGGTGAGGTCAAATTTCAAAGGCAGGGCTAATCTTAATAATCATAATAACCCAGTAAAAACACAATCCCTTTTTTGTCAAGGAATACTAATGACTTTGAGGTAGATGATTCTGTTATCAGATACTGAAGTAATTAAGTTTAAGACACAAAAAGGATACAACAGAGGGGAAAGAAGTACTGATTTGAAATTATCTTTTCAAAAAATTTGGATGGAAAATTGAGAACACTTGGAATTCAAAGTTCTTTGCATAGGAAGTCTGGTATGTCACTCTGGGGACTGCTACTTGAACTAAAGGTGAACGTGGCAGCTGATGCAAAGAATCTACTCTGTGACAGGATGAAAAACCACAAAAAGGGTGTCCTCTTGGGGAGATCCGTCACTGTGTGCTTGATTTTTCCATCTCGGCTCGTTCCCAGCTGTTCGACTGGATTCTTAAGCCTTCTTCAGCAGTTAACCAATTCTTTGTTGGTGGAAGGTGCTGGGATTGTTTCTCCACACATAAACTGATCTTTGTCATAAAGCACTTTTATAATGAGAGAGCAGCTAGGACATGGTGCCACACCTTCCCCATTCTCCAGATCTTCCTTGGTGATGGAGAAGTTATCTCCACACGGGCAGGGGTAGAAGGACGTCTTGGAGTCCTCGTATTATTGGAAGTCTTCGATCTCCACCTCCTCGTGAAACACCGCCATTGCCTCTGGCTCCAGCCACAGGGCGGGCGCCGCCCTCGGCCCAACTTGGCGGCCCCGTTGTTCCATTATGATGCTGAAGGTGCCCCTGGAGGAGGGGCAGATGGATCAGCACAGTCATGGGGATCAACTCCGTGCTGAGGGAGCACCTGACAAAAGGCTCCTGCAGTTTTGATTTTTAAATATAAACATACATTTATTGCAGACAAAAACCAGAAAAAAATCATTATGATAGTGAAAGTCGTTAACTTCATTTACAGTGCAATTGCTAGGAACTTACAGATATCATTGGAAGAAAGCATTTCCACAGCAAATAAATGAACCAGTTAATAATGACAAAAGAAAAATTATGGATATCAGACTACTTCATGATTCTAATCATTACAAAAATATTTGGTAAAGAGCATACAGGTCTGTAAATTTGTATTCACTTCCAGTTATATAGTTACTTATAGGGCAATTAGTAACCCTAGACAAGATATTTTACTTAACTACTCCTGCAGTTTTATGGTCCCTGGTGTAGGGATTTAAAATACTGAGTAATGAGGACAGGAGAAATTGCCCTCAAGGTCTTCTGCTCCCACCATTAAGGAGTTCTCATCTTAGGCACCTGAGTAAGACCTAGTTTTGGGGTCCCTGAAAAGAGGTTCCTAGTGGAGGCACCTGGAATTGGAATGCAGAAATGCTCAAGAGCAAAACTGGCCATGGGGCCTGAGACCTTGACTGAATCCCATTCAGACACTGCAGTGCACTGGCTTGGCAACAAATCTGGTGAGGTGAGGGCAGCTTTGCTATGTGGACTGTCAGGTAAAGTCTTTGTAATTACCCATGGTCCGGCCAGAACAGAACACTCACAGGTTTAACCAGGAGCTGGACTCCTCAGAGGTATCAAATATTGATGAAACTGGATTGCATATATCAGAAATCAGGGACACATATAATTCAAGTTTGTTTTTACATTAATCTCAAAAAAATTAATAAATATTGTCTTGACTATTGAATAAAATTTAACACTGAATTTAATCCACATTTAGCAGGGGATTTGGAAAGGAAGAATATATTATATTCCAAGTCATACTTAGAGTTAAACCTATCATTTTAAAAATAGTGCAAAAGCAATCACCTCGGAATCCTAGAGATTTATCATGTTTATCTCCTTTTTCATGACTGTTTCTTCCATCATGCAGGTAACCACTCTCTTGATGGGAAATGCAGGCCATAGTATGTGTGTCTGCAATTTAATAAATAAAGCTGAGTTTGGACCATTATTCAAAATATCAGATGATCCTTCTATAATGCCCCATTCTATAGAGCCCTTGTGAAGTTGGGAGATGTTGGGGTATGATGGATTCCCCCATGTTCTTGGATGTTACAAAAAAGAAATTAAGAACATGCCATAGGGTAGGCCAGTTAAGAGAAGTTCATTGAGAAATGGGAGAACAGAACAGAAACAGGAGAAAAGTACAGAATTACACACCCCCAGATGTAGGTTTGGGCTCCTCTAGGCAGAGAGGGAGAGCTTTTTGTCTTGTGGGGCTACTTTTACTAAGTCATTATTCACTCTCCCCAGTCCTGGCTGTTTGTTGTTTGCTGTTCTGATTGGTTACTCCACCTGTCAGTTCTCAGGGTCCAATGGTGAGGCCTTTTGGAGGCATCCGGGTTTCCCATTGACCCAAACAGTACTTCATGACAGGAGTCTGGCCTGGGTTTCACAGCCGCGTTCTCTACCAGGTCTCAGCTGTGTCCATCTTCCTTTTTCCTAAACTATCCTGCTTCACTTGTAGGAGGGAATTATTGTGTCCCAATTCATTACTCACTGAATGGGTCACATGATGTTCTTTGTCAATGAAATATGAGTAAAAGCAAGGAACATGGATTTCAGAGCTAACTTATGTGTATGTCTTCACAACATCTTTTCATTTGGCCACAAGAACCAGTGATGTTCCATATACAAGCTGTTCCAGTTGCCTGGACAAAGAATGTGGATGGTGTGTAATAAATTCACAGCCAACACATAATGGAACATGTGTAATAAAGTAGAAAATAATCTTTCTTGCTCTCAGCATTGAAAATTAAGAGTTATTGCAACTGCAAACTAACATAATAATAACTGAGTGATGCAGTATCAAACAATACTCCACAGCTCCTGTACCAACTTATACACACACCATAATATATGTGTAGTTCCTTTTGCTCCACCTACACATTAACAATTAATGTTTCCAGATATTTCTTGCAACCTACTGATTTTTAAAAATTATTCTAGATATAATTACTTTATTTACAAATATTCAGATTAACAGCATTTTTAAATGATTCATTTATTTATTTCTACCCCTTCATCATTGTTTGCACTCAGTGTCTGTTCGTTGAGGCACCAGGAACTGAACCCAGGACCTCCTATGTGGTAGACGGGCACCCAACTGCTTGAGCCACATCCAGTGCCCCAAGATTAATAGCATTTTGTTACATCAAATGGAGAGTACAGCAGCCTGAATAATTCCTTCTGTCGTAAAAACAATAAGACCCATTGTAACTAAATTTAGGAATCAGTGCACCTAAACAAGAAGCCCCGGTCTTGAGTCTGTGATTGCTACCTTATATCCCAATGAGAGGGTGGTTTGTTTTGTTTTTGTAAATATATACACCTACCAGCAGGCCATGGTCCCTGGGCAAGTCCCTTGTGATGCAAAAGTGCAAGCAGAGTGGATCACTATCAGTCTTTAACAGAATATGCGAATCTTCTTCAGGAATCTTGTTTTACAAAAAGCTGAAGAAAAAAAAAAGATGAGTCTACAAATGAACCAAATCCTATTTTCTGTGCCTTCCAGTTGTGGCTTTTATTTATCTCCAACTGTATAATAAAACCCAGAAAGACGTGCTTTTACTTTGTCTTTCATTTTTTGCAACCTACTGAATTTGTGGCAGTACCTCATTGTAATTATGCTTTTTATTTTCCTTCAGTATGAATGGTTCAGGACTTATTGTCATGTGGAAATGAGATAAGGATTTTAAAATTTTTGCTGAATATCTGTAATCCATCATTTTAGCTTACATTGTAAAATCAAGATTTACCACACAACTTTTAAACATTTATTTATCCTGCCTTTCCATCTATTAAACCATCATTGTATCTTTGTGTATTTTTAAAACCTTTCTTTGCTTTTAGTATTAAGCTGTAAACATCATTATTTTTCACTCCTAAACATATCAGAGTGTTTATCATTAATTGAAGTTAATTATCTAGTATGTTTATTTTAGGCAAATTCTACAACAAATGCATGCATTGTAAATTCTTTCATTTAAACCTGACCCAAAAATCACCACTATACACCAAACCCCTATAAAATAGAGCATTTTTACCATCATTGCAGTGAGTTTCCTCTCTCCTTTCTGGTTAATCCTCAAAAAATTTCCCCTTATTCAGGGGCAACTACTGGTCCACAATTTATTTATTTTATATTTGTTTAATTTTTCCTGCCATAAAACTATATAAATTACATCATGCTATCACCACTTTTTGGTGCAATGTGCTTTTTTTGAAAACTCAAAATAATACTTGTCAAATACATCGATAGTGTTGGTTGTGTTAGTTGTCTATTACTTTAAAATTTTTTGTATTATTCTGTTGCATAAGTAAACCATTATTTTTCTGTTTTTCTCTGATGCACATCTGTACAACTTGCACATTTTAGTTAATATGAACCTAATAACTATAAAAATCTTGTATAATTTTCTTTTGGATGTATTCATCCAGTAATTTTGAGTACATAATTTTATGAGAAATTTCTCAACTTTTTTTGAATTATTGTAGGATCTTAAATACCAAAAAAATGCATAAGATGTTATATTGAGCAATATCACAATCATGTGATGTTGGTCTGATTATTAATTTATAAATTCTGGAGTTGTGTATTACCATACAATTATGGTTTTCCTTAGCATTTCCCTTGAAAATATACCAAGGTGGAACACATACTGAGCCATTAAACAAGTATCCATGAATTAAAGACTTAATTTTGCATTATGTTCTCTAACCACAATTGCATTAAATTAGACATCAAAAACAACAAAATAATTGGAAATTTAATAACATAAATTTACC
This sequence comes from Dasypus novemcinctus, assembly GCF_030445035.2. NCBI lineage: Eukaryota > Metazoa > Chordata > Mammalia > Cingulata > Dasypodidae > Dasypus > Dasypus novemcinctus. Next base: position 2,999,692 of record NC_080700.1, read on the forward strand.
AAATTTGTGGGTCAAAAATAGAAGAAAAATGTGAAATATTTATATTTTTTTCATGGAACGATAGTAAAATAAAATATACCAAAGATGTGAAATAAAATTAAGGAAATCCCTACAGAGAAATTTACATATGTTAGTGCTTATTCTTAAATAAGAGAATGTCTGAAAGCAATGGCCTACAATTATCTCTCATAAATCCAGGAAGAGAAAAACAAAGTGAAGCTCCATAAAGTAAAAAAGAAGAAAATAATTTTAAAAATTAAGAGTGTCCAAATTGATGTTATATAAGGAGAAAAAAACAAAGAAAAGGTGACAGAAGCAAAGGATTTTCTTTGAAATAATCAATTAAGTAGATTACCTCCTTCCTTGATGTATCAAGAATAAAAAAGAATGGAACAAATTACAAATGTCACTAATTAAATATGGGTTATTAGTAAAAGACAGCCTACAGCAAAATATGCTTTCTGCTTAGAAGGCCTATTAGGAAAGGAATGTTATAGAAACAATTAACAAAAATACTTGCCAATAAAATTTGAGTTTCAAAGGAATTTAGACTTTTAGAGAACTTGTGTCCTCCACATGGGCATGCAAGTTTCCCCAAATGTAATGAACTTAATGATAAGATTGATGTTGATATTGAAGGGATTCCTGTGGCTTCTCTGAGTCCTTGCCCAGTGCAGAGAACTGAAATCCACCCTTCGCTTGACACATAAGTGAAAATGTTTAGGAAGTCAGCAGAGGTCAGGAGAGCAAGTCTCAAATCTGCCTCCCTGAGCAAAAGAGGCAATGGTGTTTGTAAGAATTAGACAAAGAGAGGTGGGGAGAGGGGCTACTGACTGAGTCCACCTGCAAACTGGGGTCTGCAATGTGGGCATCAGAGGAGGGAAAAGTGAATTCATAGCCACTTTTTTTGCCCACTGTGGTTCTGTTCATTAAAGTGCCCTTGGTCTCAGGCTTCTCCATCCAGTGTATATTTTCTTAGGGGGAGAAGAAAAACAGGAGCTTGTTAGGGAGTGAGAAACAGTAAATTGCTAGGGAGTGGAAAACAGAAAGCTACTTTGTGACTAAATACACTTTTCATGAATAAGTAATGATGCACAGCTCCATGCAAGAATTTACAGGAATGAGATTATATAGCTAAAACTAAAGTATCCTTTGTTAGCTCAATCTAAAAATTAAAGCTCTCCTGGGACATATATCATATGACTGCTTTCGTTCCTTTCAATTTTAATAACTGTGAATTATTTTGGTAATATATAGCAAAATACATGGTATTTGGAATATCTGTATCACTATGTGATATTTTACAATTGAAACTTCATGATGTTATGAAATCCTGCATGAGTAGAATATATACTCAAAATGCCTTAATAGAGCAATGAATTTAAGTATTACAGAGTATGAAAAATTGTTAATATCACAGATTAAAAATTGCAAGCATCTTTAAGAAATCACCATTTGCTGACTTTTGGTGTAGCATCAGAAGAATATGACAATTTCTGAAAGTGTATGAATATACTCCTTTAATTTTGTAACCATATATTTGTGTGAGCCCTTATTTTCTCCATCTTTTTGAACAAAGAAAATATTGCAATGGTTTAAATGAATAAGCCAATATGAGAATCCAGTTCAGTTCTATTAATTCAGAAATTAAAGAAAGTTTAAAAACGTAAAGAGGGATTTCTTCTTCTATAGATTTGGTTTCTAATTACTACTCACCAAACTTCAACCTGGCTTTTATAACTCTGGTGATAAACTATAGCGATAGAGAGAGACATCTGTTTTGAGTCTTCATTTCCAAGATTTTCCACAGAGTTACTTAGCCTCTCACATATTATACTTCTCTCCAGATTGCCAATCATTAATAAAAAAAATTCAGAGCAATAATTATTGACTCCTTCCTTAAGAAAGTCTTCTTAGGGGTAATAATTTGCATTCTGAAGGAAACCTAACTTTAGCGATCACAGCCTATGTGTGAAGACTACAAGAAACATTTGATGAGTGAGTCCCACTCTGCACCTCAGTCACTTTATTATTTTTTTAAACATATTTTCCTTTTAAAGTCAATTTTAGAGTATTTCATTTCTTAAGTTTAGTAGCTGGTCAAAATTTATTTTTATTTTTTCAGTTATTTTCCACATAAGGTATTCCTTAATGCCATAATGTTAGTATTCAGTTGTTAGAAAATGATTTTTTTATGGCTAAAAAGATTTTATGTATTTTCTATATGAGAAAAAATGACATTTATATTCTGATACAAAATTGGAAACATATTGATTTGCCTATGAATTTGGAAACAAAAGAATAGATTGTTAAATTTAACCAAAAAAAATATTTACTAATTTTATTTCAAAGAAACATCACTACAGGTTTAATTTATCTCAAGGGTACAGAGAAAGAATTCTTACCAAGCAGAAGTTGAAGGAAAGCTGGTTCTCCTGACATTGAGATTATTAGTTAAGCAGGCCTCATGGGAGGTATGACCCATAAGTGTCCTTACAAAAGAAAAAGCTTGTATATAAAGAAACAGAATGGTTGTTAAATGGCTATCTACCTGCTAAGGGATTCCATAATTTTATTCAGTGAAAGAAGAGGCAGGATCATGGATATTGGCCATCTTTTAAATATTGCAAAGATATATTCATGTAAAAGATGAAAATCTCTCACCTTTCAGATATATTTGTATATTATATTTGATTTATTTCTTTGATATTACCAATTAATAATTCTCTGATACAAACTGTCATGCATCAAGATAACTGGCACACTTAATTATTTCTCCCCCTCTGACACACTTTTGCTCATAAGGTAGATTGGATTTTTCTGATTCATTGTTAACTTTGTTATTTTTTAATATAGTTTCTGAAAACCTGTCTGTGAATATACAGTCTGACTCAAAATATTGGAAATACATGGATACCAAAATTCCCTTGATATTGAAATAGCAGAAGCAACAAATATGAGATATTTCTTGAGCCAGATTTAAAAGTAGAGCTAAGAAATTTACAGGCAAAAAAGAGTTATGGTAGCATTTCATGGAAATCTATAAAAATAAATAAAAATCAATATTAAAACATCAATGGAAATGTAAATTTCCAGTGTAGTTTTACAATGAGCAATTTCTGATATTTATTTGCTGGATATTATAAAGTGGTCATACTGTATGCTGATCATTTTAATACGTAACTATATATCATCTTTTTGAAAATAGACAAGGCATTAGCAATCCCACTCATGCTATTGTCCACATTTTAAAATTGAGATGTAAATGCTTCCTAAAGATCCCTGAGGTATTAAGGTATAGAGGATAAACCCTGAACTCTCCGTGTGGCTGTAACTATTCATTTGACCATCTGGTACATTTTGAAGGAGAAGATGTGCATAATTAAACATGATAATTCCTATAGACCGAGGAGAAAGATGCAGTCTAAAGAGATGGAAGATAGGAGGGAGACTTTAATGATCAAGGCCTAATGCATGATTCTGATAAACCAAACACTTAAAAATATTAAAAAAACAAGGTGTACATCTGGGTTAATTCAGTAACATGCACCATAGGTCATTTGTAGTCACCTTAACAAGTGAGTAATGTTTTCATAGCTAATAGGTTATCTGCTTAACATAAATTCTTTAGTTTAGAAATTTAGAATATTAGAAGGAAATACATAAAATAAAGGATATTATAGAAAACAATTTGCACAAAATATTTTGCAATAAACTAGAAATTCATCTGGATAAAACTAATGTAAATGAAGCAACAATTTTATTACTATATGTAAAAAAGGTCACAAAAACTGAAAAATGTATCTGGAAAGACAAGGCATTTTATATAAGGAAAATATGAATAAAAGAAACTCTTGAGGTGGCAGACTTGGCCCAGTGGTTAGGGCGTCCATCTACCATATGGGAGGTCCACAGTTCAAACCCCCAGCCTCCTTGACCCGTGTGGAGCTGACCCATGCGCAGTACTGATGTGCGCAAGGAGTGCCGTGCCACGCAGGGGTGTCCCCCGCATAGGGGAGCCCCACGTGCAAGGAGTGCGCCCTGTAAGGAGAGCGGCCCAGTGCAAAAGAAAGTGCAGCCTGCCCAGGAATGGCGCTGCCCACACGGAGGGCTGACACAACAAGATGACACAACAAAAAGAAACAGATTCCCGGTGCCACTGATAACAGAAGCAGACAAAGAAAATGCAGCAAATGGACATAGAGAACAGACAACCGGGTTGGGGGGAAGGGGAGAGAAATAAATAAATAAATAAATCTTAAAAAAAAAAAGAAATTCTTAACATGTATAATTATAATTCCATAAATCTAGGATTCTGACAAGTGAAAATTGAATAGTACTAAAATTCTACTTCAATATAACTAGTTTTAGCAATACAGTAAAGTATAATGCAGAAATAAGATTTCTTTATGCTTCAAGACAAGCACAATTTAATACATTATAGTTAGCATAATTATTTATGAATGAGAAGATTTCTGCAACCTAGAAAATCATATAGGAAAGAGACTTGGACAGAATGTGAACCCTTCACTAAATATTGGAATTCGTGCTAGATGTTGAAAGGATGCTATGTTTAGGAGGATTGTCAGCTGGAATGATTAGATTCTTTGTGCAGGTGAGAAGGTTAACTAGAGTGATGACAAGTGAACTCAAGATATACACTTCCATCTAAATCAAATACAATTTTATGGACACTGTCACAAAGAAGGAATGAAATAATTCATCTACATTTCCTATAAAGCATCTAAAATTAAAGAATGTTGACGAATAATCATTTGTCTTATTTGGAATAAAATCTCAGCTGATCCTCAGAACTATTCATTAATTTTGTTACAGAAAAATTTCTATGTCATATTGCCATAGATGGGGAGATAAAGACATCCTTGTTCCCTGGTACATGAAGAAGATCCAGTAACAGCTATGTAGTAACAGTATGTAGAATCCTCCGGTCTATATATAAACTTTGTCACAAGACATGTCTGCTTTAATATTTGATATTGTAGAAAATAAGAATATAATCACAGAATATATTCAAGGTTGGTTTTAGGTATATTTTAAGAAATACTGTAAATGTGGCTTAATGATTAAAGATTGTTCAACTTTAAATCTCCTAGGAAATATTTAAATCTGCTTAGATTTTATTATATCATGAGTGTTGTTGTTACAATAGTTCAGCAGATTTGGGGTAGAAAATGAAAAAAGAAACTTGTGTATTTGATTTTTAAAGCCTGCCATTTCTTGATTTCCTATATTCTGATTTCTAGGTTAGAAGATTCACCATGATGACAATGTTTGCTTAATTATTTGCTGACATTGTGAATTGGTTACATTTTGCTCTTCAGTGTTATCTTATAATTTTGTACTTTGCCTCCCAGGTTGACTGCAGCATATAAAGTACACATTAGCAAACTCACCATCTTCACAGAATTCGTCCTCATGGATATCTCAAGCTCCCGGGAGCTGTAAGTTGTGCAAGGTTTGCCATTTTTAGTGATTTATCTGGGAGCATTGACTGGGAATCTTGTAACTATTACTGTTATTGTGACTGATCCACATTTACACTCTTAACTGTATTTCTTTACAGGAAATTCATCCCTCATAGATCTTTGCTGCATTTCAGTTACTGTTCCCAAATTCAGTGTGAATTCTCTGGCAGGCAGTGCATTAATTTCTCTCCTAGCATGTGGTGCTCAGATTTCCCTGTTTCTTCTCTTTGGATCCACAGAATTGGCCTTCCTTGTGGTGATGTCCTGTGATCGCTATGTCACCATTTGCCACCCTCTGCACTATGGGCTCACCATCACCCCACGTCTGTGCACACAGGCACCTGGTGGCTCATGGGCAAGTGGTTTGGTGTATTCTTCTATTCACACAGGCTCTATATTCAGATTTCCCTTCACAGGGTCAAATGTGAACTATCAATATTTCTGTCATGTGCCTCAAATTTTGAGGATCTCATCTTCAGATGTTCAGTTTTCTGAGTTCATTATCATAGTTATAAGTATAGCTATAAGTGTATTATGTTCTGCTTTATTGTTTATATCATACATTAATATATTTTCAATAGTGTTTAGCATGCATTCCATGGAAGCCTGTAATAAAGTCTTATCTACCTGCACTCCACAGTTGGCAGTTCTACTTATATTTACAATTTCTGGAATTATTGCTGCCTTAGGTCCCAATGCAGATAAAGCTTCTTAGCAATCTGTTCACAGGCATGTTCTACCCCATGGTGCCCCCAGTTATAAACCCTCTCATCTATGGTCTCTGGAACAGAGAGATTAACACTGCTATCAGGAGAATGTCCCACAGATATTTTGAGCTTCCAAAGAGGGCTTTGTTTGGTTAAAAAAAAAAAAAAAACTTAAAAATCCAATGTCAAAAAGTAGTTTAATTTATATTTTATATATATATTTAAATTTGAATTTTTCCCTATGAAATTCTAAAGCCATCTGACCTGTACCTATCTTGTCATTAACATGTGACAGTAAGCTAAAAAACCATGTCATAATTTTTCATTCTCAATTATATATTTGTGTAATTCATACATTCTTCTTGAAAAGACTTCCAAATTCCAAAAATGTTTTGGAAAGTTATGATGGTTTAGAGGAAAAATCAATGTATAGTATCATAAGAAAAAGATCATGCCTTCTATATCAATGCCTAAACAGGTGCTGATGCTTTTTATATATTTCCATGGCACTGGATATGGCACTCTGGAAGAAAACATTGAGTATTTTTGTTTAGAGAAACATCCTTTGTAAATTGCTCTCCTTGATTCATTCATATGCATCTGTCTGCTCAAAGTATACAGTAATTGGAACTAAGAAACAACTATGGATTAGAGGACTCGACATAGGTATAGGATAGAGACTTGTTAATTTTTGGAATACTTGAGATTTGTTTGCTTCATTCAAAAGGAATCATATAAAAACCCTGCCCTTTAACACAGTAATTTGCAAGTAATAGGTTTTATTTATCTCTGTGTAAAAGATGTATGTTACTCTTGTTTCATTCAAGCTTCTGCATGAAGTAAAACAGGATTCACTAGTTATAAAATGGAATAGATATAGCAATAAATGGTACCATAGTTGCCTGCAGAACACCAGTCTTGCTAGTATTATGTGATTCACTTCCCAAAAGTAAGATATAAAAGTCATACTCTCAAGATGGAAAGAGTTTTATTTTTCTGATTCCTAAAGGCTTAGCCAGGATTCCAACAGCCTAAAAATATATTATACTATATATGTCTTAAAATTTAATTCTTTGATGGCTTCCTTTTTTATTAAAATTTTTTTAATTAAATTGTCTTTTTATAAGTACATAGATCACAAAAATGTTACATTAAAATATAAGAGGTTCCCTTAACCCCACCCCCAAGCCCCCACTCTTCCCACATTAACAACCTCTTTCATCATTGTGGCACATTCGTTGCATTTGGTGAATACATTTTGGAACACTGCTGCACTGCATGGATTGTAGTTTACATTGTAGTTTACACTCTCCCCCAGTCCACTCAGTGGGTTATGGCAGGGTATGTAATGTCCAGCATCTGTCCCTGCAATATCACTTAGGACAACTCGAAGTCCCAAAAATGCCCCCACATCTCATCTATTCCCTCTCCCTGCCCTCAGCAACTACCATGGCCACTTTCTCTGAATCAGTGCTACAGTTTCTTCCATTACTAGTCACAATAGTTCTATAGTAGAATACAACTAAGTTCACCCTAATCCATATTTTATTCCTCCATCCTGTGGACCCTGGGTTGGTTAAGTCCACTCCACTTCTACATTGAGAGGGGGCTTAGATCCCACATGGTTGATGGATGTGATTTTCCTACTTGAAGTTGTAGGCACTCTTGGTTCCCAGGTGTGTTGGTATACCCATCTTCACCTCCCTGTTACAATGGCTTCCTTTTTAACTCCCAAGAGCCTATGTAGAAAATTTGTACTTTGTAGAAACTTAGGCTCATTTATTTTTCAACTACAACTTGTACAATTTACAAAGTTTCATTATGGCTCAGTATGGATTATTTGATATAGAAGCAAGAAGTAATAATCCTAGGAAAATTCTGAACTTTGCTCATATTCATCCAGTGTCTGAAATATATACTTATATTTTTAATATTTTGACAATTGAGGGAACCATAATTTTCCTTCCTAAAATTTAGTTGTTCCTACCTGCGTTTCTTCTTTCTGGTTGTTTTCTGGGTAAAGGCATCACTGACTGATTTTATATCCAAGTAAGAACCTTACAAAGATTAGCTATGCCCTTTTAAATCATTACATGTGTGAATATGTCTTTATATCTCAGCAGTCTTATTTATATTTGTTTATATTCACATGTATAATTTCCCCCAAAATTAATTCCCTCCAGATATTTAACTTTTTAGATCCATTGAATTCTATTTCTCAGTGGTTCCTGGTAAAAATCTAAGTCTTCAGATTCTTCTTCTTTCATTCTTGATATTATATGTTATTTTATTTTATGAGTTTCTTGATATTCAATATTTCTAAATGTGCGTTTTAATTGATGTGCCTGGCATGTAGTATGCTATCTTAATCAGAACACTTAAGTATTCTATTCCTGAAAATTTTTCTGTGGGTTTTATTTATATAATATTTAATCACCAATTTCATTTTTATCTCAGGAATTGTATGATCATTTATTCTGTCCATACTTTCAACATATTTTTTTATAAATATATATTATGAGTAATATTCTTCAAGGTTTCTTCAAATATATGAAATGAACTTATTAAAGAAATTCTATACATGTCTTATATATAATATCCCTTAGTTCTTTTTCTCTCTTTAGTCTGTAGTATATATTTCTCATAGCACAATGCAGATGCATTTATCTCTTTGAATGTATTAATTAGACATCTTAAAATATCACACTTTCTCATTTAGTGTCTCAGCATACTTGTGACCACTTAAAAGTGATTTATTTATGTTTATTCTCATTCAAAATCCCAATTTCTGTCACTGCTTTCTACCAAGCATTCCTTGAGAGGGCTTCATGGATTCCACCACCTTCTCCCATACATGCCCCACAGAAACTTCTGGTTTTCCAGAACAGAAACCGTGCTTAATTGTTTACCTGGTCACCTATGCTATTTTTATTAAGAGCTGAGGTCAGCTGACAGGTATCAAATGTAACTGATTTGAATACTCAAAGCCAAAATGGTAGTAACAAGAGTGGCCTTTAGTTATTTACTGTGATAGTATAAGCAGGAGGGTAAACAGGAAAGACATGGACTGAACCCTGTCTCATTGTGCTGTGGAAAGCTGTCCCTGGGGGAGGGACAGATGGATCAGCACAGACATGGGGATCAACTCACTGCTGAGGGAGCATCTGACAAAAGGCTTCTGTGGTTGTATGGATCCAGGAACTAGGAGTTTAATATACTGAGTACTGAGAAGAAGAGGGTGCCCTCAAGGTCTCCCCCACCTCCCTCCAATTAGGATTTCTCAGTGAGGCACCTGAGGAAAGCCTGGGTTTGGGGCCCCTGGTCAGAGGCTCCTAGTGGAGGCACCTGGGATGGGAAGGCAGCTGTGCTCAAGAGCAAGGATGGTGAGGGGTCCTGAGTCCTTGACCACAACTTCCTTCAGGGACTATAACACACTGCCTGGGTGACTTCTGCTGCGGTGAGGGCAGCTTCACTTCTGTGGACTGTCAGGTAAAGCTTTTGTAATTGTCTATGGTCAGGCATGAAAAAAACACTCATATATTTTAACTGGGGGTTGGACTCCTCAGAGTGAACAAATATTGATGAAATTAGAATCAATACATTTCAGAAATCAGAGACAAATGTAATTCAAGCTTTTTACAGTTACCTCAAATAAATGAATAAATATTATTCTAAATTTGGTGACTTTGTTAGACAAAGATTAATACTAAATTTTTTAATCCATATTTTACAGGCGATTTGGGCTTTACTCTGCTAATCAGAAAATAAGAATGTATTATATTCCAAATCACAGAGTTGAACCCATAATTTTGAAAATAATCCTAATGTAACCACTTCAAAATCCTAAAGATTTTCTGTGTTTATCTCCTTTTTCTCACATTTTATTCCACTGTGAAGGTAGCCACTCTCCTTACTGGAAGTGCAATGTCATATCATGTGTATCTGAAATTTAAAATTATAAGCCTAGTTTGGATCATTATTCAAAATATCAGTGTCCTTTGAGATGCCCCTCTCTGCAGTGTCCTTGTAAGAGTGAATTATTATATAATGACCTAATTCATTACTGCCAGACTAGGCTGCATGTGTACATTTTTATAATAACTTCTCATTCTGCCACAAGAACCAGTAACATCCCATATACAAGCTGCTCTGTCAGCCTGGACAAAGAATGTGAATGGTGCACAGAAAGTCAGAGTCAAAACACATGGGACATGTCATAAGTCAAAAGTTAACTTTGTTCCTTTCAGCATCAGGAATTAAGACTTTTTGGTGACTGCAACCTAACAAGGTCATAGCTGACTAAAAGAGTAATAAACAGTTTTGCAAAACTTCTGTTCCAACTTATACACACTCACCAATAATCTAAGAGCAGTTCCTTTGCTCCACATCCTCAACAAGTGGTGTTTCCAGATTTTTTTTTTTGCAATCTATTGAATTTGTTGTATTACCTCATTGTAGTTATACTTTGTATTTTCCTTCATTATAAATGTTGTTAGGTGTAAATGATATTTGTGCTTCTTTTTTGAAATCATTTTTTAGGTCTTGTAAGTGATATTTATTTTCACTCGATTTATGGAGTAGGTTTCTGTGCTCTTGTTTTGCATCTACAACAAAAATTCTTCATCTTAATGCAACCAAATTCACAAAAAATTTCCAGTTGTGTTTTTATATATTTTTCCTCCTTCTCCTCCTTCTCCTCCTCTTCTTCCTTCTGTAATTCTTTCCCACTTTAATGTTCTGAAGATTTCTTCCAAAATGTTATAATATTATTTTTCACACTTTATTCATCAATCTACTTAGAGTTGATTTGGGATAGGTGGGAAATATGAATATGATTTGAATTTTCAAATATTTTTTATCCAATTTTCCTGGCACCATTTACTAAAATATATATAGTATTCCTATTCTTAAGAGAGCTGCATCTTTAATTACTTGAGTCTTCTTATATGTACCTTTTATTCTATTGCACTGTTTACTAGTCTACTTTTGTCCCTGTGGAACAATGTTTAATTAGTATTACTTGATAGCAAGATTTCATGTGTTAATTAAAATCATGTAACTTTTTCTTCCTATAATTACTTAGATTATTTGCTTTCATATGGATTTTTGGATCTACATGTCAAATACTAAATTGATTTGCTGAGATTATTATTCTGGTATCATTTTTAAAGTAATATAATTTATATCTTTATAATATCGAGTCTTCCAATCCATAAATATGGTCAATTTCTTTGTTAATTTAATTCTTCTATAATAACTCTCAATTAAAGTTATAGTTTTATACACGAGGTCTTGTATAGATTTAGTATATTATATTGCATATATTTCATATTATTTTCCTATGTATATATTTCATAATATTTTCAATTGTTTCATTTAAAATTACATTTAATATTTTTGTTAATTGTTTCTAGGTATTTGATATTTCTTTGAATGCTTTGAGCATCCTTTCAAATCTATTCAATTAGTATTCTAACAATATTTGCACAGATTCTTTTTTTCTTTCACATTTCCAGGTATTAACATTCTTAATCAGTCTCCTTGGACTCCTTATATAGAATCTTCATACATTTCTCTGAGTTCACTAATTAGTTGTTTACAAACTTTTTATTAGAACAGTGTGGATTTACAGAAAAATCATAGAGAAAGAACAGAGCTCACATACCACTCTAAATTTACATAAACAGCTTTTCCTGTTACTAATAATTTGCATTAATGTTGTACATTTTTAACAATTGTTAAACTGATATTATTGCAATTATATAATAAACTATAGCCTAAAAAGTAAGATTTACTGCTTCTGTTGAACATTCTAATTTTCTTTAAATTTTGTTTATATATCTATTTCCAAATTAATCATTTCAATAAATTTTAAGTGTACAGTTTGGTGGTGATGAACACATTCATAATGTACTCCATCACCACCAACAATTTCCAAAACATATCCATCATCTCGGCTCTCAATTCCCCTTCCAACCATACCCCTGGTAAACTGTGTTCTAATTGCTAATTTCTGGCTTTTTGAATTTGCATATGTGGGATCATAAAATATTTGTCAATTGTGGTTGGTTTATTTCTTCCAAAATAATATCTTCAATGTCCATCTGTGTTGTAGAATATAGAAAAACTTCATTTATTTTTACAGTTAAATAAAATCCCATTGTATGTATATGCTACAGTTTATATAATCAGGCTTACATTGATGGGTATTTGGGTTGTTTCCACAATTTGGGAATTGTGAATAATGCTACTATAAACATTGCTGTGCAAATATCAGTTCAATTCCTTGTTTTCAATTCTTTTGTGTATATACCTAGGAGTGGTGTTGCTGGGTCATATAGTAATTCTATACTTACCTTTCTGAGGAAACATCAAACTCTTTTCCAGAATGGCTGCACCATTTTACAAGATCAAAAACAATATACCACGTCTCCAATTTTCCCACATTTTTGACAATATATATTTTTTCATTTGCTATATTGTAGATATTCTAGTGAGTATGAAATCATATCTCATGTTGGTTTTGAGTTGCATTTTCCAAATGGCTAAAAATGTTGACTGTCTTTTCATGTGCTTATTGACTATTTGTATATATTTTTTGAAGAAACGTTGATGTCATTTGTTGTGGAGTTGTAGGATTTCTTTTATAATGTGGATATGAACAATTATCATACATGTCCTTTCCAAATATTTTCCCCATTCCATAGGTTTTTTCACTTTCCTTTCACAGTCATAATACACAATTTTTTTTTTAATTTTGATGAGGTTTACGTATTTTTCTTTTATTGCCTGAAGTCTCATTTATATACCTATGTTTTCTCTTTTGTTCCTCATGCTTTTGTTGTAAAGTCTAAGAAACCATTGCCAAACACAAGATCCTGAAATATTTCCTTACAGTTTTTTCTAGGATTTTTTAAAAGATTTTGGTGCTTATATTTACATCTTTGATCCATTTTGAGTTAATTTTTGTATATGGTGTAAGGGAGGTGTACATTCTTTTTTTGCATATAGTCATTTTTTTCTAGCTCAATTTGTTGAAGAGAATGTTCTCCCCAATTGAGTGGACTTGGCACCCTTGTCAAAACTCAATTGGCTATCCTCCAGAAGTGGAAAGAAGACAGGCAGTCTTCCGGTGCATAATGGAAGAGGTGGGGCACAAGATGAAAGGTATACAGGTGGCTGGTGAATGGGGAACTTACTGGGCATGGGGGAACTGCCATAGCCAAGGGGAAAGCAGCACCCTGGTGCAAGGAAGGGGATCTTTTGGGGTACAGGGTTAACCAGTGGGGCTGTGGGGCACAGGAGGCTGACAAGGGGGGGCAATTGCCAGAAACGGAAGGAAGTGGCAGTGCCTCAGGGTGAGTAGCACTTAAGTGGCCAGTGAGGGGCACCTTTCCAGGTATGTTGGGAAGTGGTAGGCACACAGGGCATGTGGACATGCTAGCCAGGTGGGCTTTGCTGGGAGTAAGGGAAAGAGCCTGGGTAGGTTGTGAGAGATGCATCACTGTCATAGGCAGGGGCAGGCAGACACAGGGAGAAAAGAATCAACTGTGTTCAGATTCTGGAGCCAGGTGACCACAGTACAAGATCCAGGAAGAATCAATGATATGGGGACTAAGAGAGGCCCAATGACTTTTTTTGTGCCACTTTCAGGGTCCATGGTCTGGTTTTACCAGTTAAACACAGGCAATACTAAAAATTTAAAGTTATTTCAACAAAGTATCAAAAACCAGAATTCACATAAATCCAAACAATGACAATAAAAAATAGTAGAGAGAAACTAACAGAGCAAACTCATCAAAATAAACACATGCCCTACACATCAGCAAAAAGTGACAAGCCATGCTAAGAAAAAGGAAGATGTGGCAGAATAAAAAGAACAAAGTAAAAAGACAGAGGAAACATAATTTGGAACAACTTTTTAAGATGTCCATTAAAATCTCCTAAGACAAAAAGGAAATGAAGGAAGAGACAAAGGATATTAAGACACTGGGTGTGCATACAGAAGGAATTGTAAACATACATAGAAAAATAACAGACATTATGGTAAGGAAGGACACAACAAAATAAATAACTACGGGAAACGGACTTGGCCCAGTGGTTAGGGCGTCCGTCTACTACATGGGAGGTCCGCGGTTCAAACCCGGGGCCTCCTTGACCCGTGTGGAGCTGGCCCACGTGCAGTGCTGATGCGCGCAAGGAGTGCCGCACCACACAGGGGTGTCCCCCACATAGGGGACCCCATGCGCAAGGAGTGCACTCTGTAAGGAGAGCCGCCCAGCACGAAAGAAAGTGCAGCCTGCCCAGGAATGGTGCCGCCCACACTTCCTGTGCCGCTGATGACAACAGAAGCGGACAGAGAAACAAGACGCAGCAAATAGACACAGAGAACAGACAACCGGGGGGAGAGGGGGAATTAAAATAAATAAATAAATCTTTTTTAAAAATAAAAAATAAATAAATAAATAAATAACTATACAATAAGTGCACACAACTGCAGAATTGAACAGGCAGAGGAAAGTATTAGTGAAGTAGAAGAACATCCAAAATCACACAGAAGAATAGAGAAAAAATGGAAATAATTGAGCAGGATCTCAGGGAATTTAATAACAGCAAGTAATTCACAAACATACACATTATGGCTGTCCCAGAAGGAAAAGAGAAGGGAAATGAAAAGGGTCAGAAGGAGAGGTTTAGAAAATAATGGCTGAAAACTTTCCCAACTCTTATGAGGTTCAGAGAGGTACATATCCAGGAAATGCACTCCAAACAGAATAAACTCTAGTAAAACTTCTCAGAGACACATATTAACCAGATTGTAAAATGTGAAATATAAAGAAAGAATACTAAAAGCAGGAAGTGAAAGGCAACCCATCAAATTCAAGGGATATGCAATAAGATTAAGTGCTTATTTCTCATCTGAAACCATGGAGGAAGAAAGGCAATGGTTTGACATATAAGTACTGAAAGAGAAAAACTGTCAGCTAAGAATTCTATATCCAGCAAAATTGTCCTTCAATAATGAAGGAGAGATCAAAATACTCAAATATAAACCAAAATTAAGAGAATTTGTCAAAACAGAGTCCTGCCCTTCATGAAATATTAAAAAGTGTTCAACAGACTGAAAGGAAAAGATAGGAGAGAGTGGTTTGGAGGACAGGGGAGAAACAAAGATTATTAATAAGGGTAACTAAATGGGTAAAAAGGGTAAAAACGAAAAGATATGACATATAAACCCCTAAAGATAAAATTCTTGATGTTAATAATGTTTTTACAATAAAAACATTAATGTTAATGGATTAAGCTCCCCAATTAAGAGGCACAGACTGGGAGAATGGATAAACAAATATGATCCAATTATATGCTGGCTACAAGAGACTCACCTTTGAACTAAAGACACAAATAGCTTGCAAGTGAAAGGGTGTAAAATGATTTTCCATGCAAATTGTAACCAAAAAAGAGCTGAGATAGCTATAGTAATATCAAACAAAATAGACTTAGAATTCAAAATTCTTATAAGAGAAAAGAAAATACATTATATATTAATAAAAGGGGCAATCTACCAAGAAGAAAGAAAAATCATAAATAATATGCACCTAACAAGGTGCACCAAAATACATGAGGCAAACACTAGCAAAATTCAGGGGAGTAAAAGATGCCTCAACAATCATTGTGGGACCGCTTCAGTATACCGTTATCACTCTTAGACAGAACATCTCAAAAAGACCTTAAAAAGAAAGAGACCTTGAATACTACATTAGCAGACCTAGATTTAAGAGACTTTTACAGAATATTGTAATACAAAGGAGCAGGATATACATTATTCTTGAGCGCTCTAGTATCATTCTCCAGGATAAACCACTTGCTAGGCCACAAAGTCTCAATGAATTTAGAAAAAAAGAAATTATATGAAGCACTTTCTCTGACCACAACTGAATGAAGCTACAAATCAATAAAGGAAGGAGAACTGCAAAAGGCACAAACATGTGAAAGTTAAATAACAAGCTCAAAATGTCAATAGGATGAAGAGAAAATTGTTAGAGAATTCAGTAACTACCTTGAAACAAATGAGAATGCAACATTTCAAAATTTATAAGATACAGCTATATCAATACTGAGAGGGAAATGTATAGCCCTAAATTCCCTACATTTAAAAGGCAGAAAAAGATAAAAACAGAGACCTAATTGCACAACTGGAGGAACAAGAAACATAACAACAGACTAAACCCAAAGCAAGAAGAAAGAAGGAAATAATAAGATTAAAGCTGAATTAAATGAAATTGAGAATAAAAGAAATGCTAGGAAGAATTAACAAAGGCAAAAACAGGTTCAGTAAAGATGAATAAACATGACAAACCCTTAGCTAGACTAACAGAAAAAAAGAGAAGATGCACATAAAATCACAAATGAGAGAGAGGTTATCATCGCTGAACCCACAGAAATAAATAGTATCATAAGAATCACTTCGTCCAACAATATGGGAAATTTAGATGAAATAGACAAATTTCTGGAAACATACAAGCAACGTACATTGATGAAACAAGAAATACAAGAACTCAACAGACCAATCACAATTAATGAGAGTGAACTAGTAATGAAAAGCCTTCCAACCAAGAAAAGCCAGGAGCAGATGACTTCACAGGTGAGTCTACCAGTCATTTCAGAAAGAACTAACATGTTTCATGCTCAAACTCTTTCAAAAAATAGAAGGGGAGGGAACATTACCTAACTCATTCTACAATGCCAACATCATCCTCATTCCAAAGCCACATAAAGATGCTACAAAAAAATAATAGAACAATTTCTCTAATGAACTTAGAGGCTTAAATCTTCAACAAATTACTTGCTAATCAAATCCAACAGCACATTAATTGAATTGCACCCTGTTTCAGTTTGATATTTTTTATGAATTCCAAAAATAGATATTGAATTGTGTTTGTAAATGGGTCTGTTTCTCTGGCATATTATATTGTATTAGACTCAGAGGTTTCACTTTTACTTTATTAAATCAAGATTAGGGCTTTTAATTGACAATGCCATTAGGGCTACTGTATGCCCTCTTTTTTGAGTCCCTGCCTACAGCTAGCCTACAGCAGTGGGCCATACACAAGAATGCTGAATCAAGGACAGTGAATTAAATACATGGAGAAGGAGAACACAGAGTTTATTTTGGACACTGGAACCCCAAAGAGAGAGCTGATATTTTGCAGCTGAAGAGAACAGAGCCCTGAATAGCTGGGAGAGCCTTGAAATAAAATGATCCGCAGGGAGAGAGAAAAGAATTCTGCTAGCCTACAGCTGAGATTGGGGTGAGCTGAGAACATGGAGACTTAGGAGGAAAAGGAAATCTGAACCCTCATGGAGACCAGCAGGCATCTTGCTCCAACACATAGCAACAGGCTTTTGTGAGGAAACTACCTTGTGAATATAAGTTTTACCCCCCAAAAATACCCTTTATAAAAGTCAACACATTTCTGGTCCTTTGCATCAACAACCCTTTGGCTGAGAAATACATATACCATGATCAAGAGGGTTGGGTTTTGTCATTGGTATGCAAGGATGATTCAATGTAAGAAAATCAATTAATATCATACACATGCCATATAAACAGATTGAAGGGGAAAAATCACATGATAATCTCTATAAATGCAGAAGAGGCATTCAACAAAATACAGAATACTGTTTTGTTTTTTTGATAAAACACTACTAAAGATAGGATTAATAGAAACTTCCTCAACATGATAAAAGGCATATATGAAAAACCTACAGCTGACATCATACTAAATAGTGAAATGATAAGGACTTTCTCTGTAAGGTCTACAAGAAGACAAGGATGCTCACTGTCACCACTTTTAATTGGCATTTTATTAGAAGTGTTTACTTGGACACATAGGCAAGAAAAAGAAAAAGCATCCAAATTGGAAAGGAAGAAGTGAAACTTTCACTATTTGCAGATGACTTGATCCTATACCTTAAAATTCCTGAAAAATCCACAACAAAGTTTCTGGAGCTGATAAACAAGTTCAGTAAAGTGGTGGGATATAAGCTCAATGTGCAAAAATCAGTAGGGTTTCTGTACACCAGTAATGAGCAATCTGTGGAGGAAATCAGAAACAAATTTCATTTACAATAACAACTAAAAAATCAAATATCTAGGAATAAACTTAACTAAGTATGTAAAGGACTTGTACACAGAAAATCACACATCATGGGAAAGGAGATCAAAGTAGACCTAAATAAATGGAAGAATGTTCCATATTCATGGATTGAAAAACTCAGTATCTTTATCTATCCTAGCAAAATTAAAAGAAAAATGGATTTCATGCAATCCCATTGCAAGTTTCAACAGCATTATTTGCTGAACTGGAAAAGCCAATTATCAAATTTACTTTTCAGGGCATGTGGCCCAGAATAGCAAAAAACATCCTCAAAAGAAAAAAAAATGGAGAAATCACACTACCTGACTTTGAAGCATACTATAAAGTCACAGTGGACAAAACCGCATGGTATTGGCACAAGGATAGACATACTGATAAAGGGAACCAAATAGAGAAGTCAGATTTAGATTTATGTATGGCCAACTGATAATGCCACCAAGACCACTCAACAGGGAAAGAATAACCTCTTCAACAAAAAATGGTGCTTGGAGGACTTGATATCCATAATATAATAGTTTGATACGGTTTATAAATTCCAAACATCAATATTGTAATATGTTTGTAAACTGGTCTGTTCCTCTGGACATTTTTGATTGTATTAACTTCAATGGATTCTCTTTTACTTGATTAAATTATGATTAGGGCTTTGATTGGGTCATATAAGTAGGATGTTGAATCCCTGCCCCCTTGATGGGTGGGGACTCACAGAGAAAACAAGGCAGAAGAGAAAGTTGGAGTTTTTATGCTGGAGCCCTCTGAAGTAAATACACAGTGAAGAAGAAAACAGAGAATCAGATACATGAGGAAAGAGACATGGCAGAGGCTTCAGGAAGAGAGATGAGCAATTCACCTGATAGTTTACAGCTGGCCTTGTGAAGTGATCAGAAAAGCTGAGCCTGGAGAGAAGTGAGCCATGGGAAGAGAGATGACCTCTCTAAATTACAGCTGAAAATGGAAGGGGCTGGGACCCTGGAGCCTTAGGAGGAAGAAGAAAGCTGAACTCTTACAGAGACTTGCAGTCATCTTGCTCCAACACATGGCAACAGACTTTGGTGAGGGAAGTAACTTTTGCTTTATGGCCTTGTGACTGTAAGCTTCTACCTCAAATAAATGCCCTTTATAAAAGCCAACAAAGTTCTGGTACTTTGCATTAGCACCACTTTGGCTGAGGAAATAATGAAAAGAATATCCAAAAGAATGAAAGAGAATCACTTTCTCATTCTGTATACAAAAATTGACTCAAGATGGATCAAAGACATAAATATAAACCCAAGACATAAAGATCCTGGAAGATAATATGGAAGCATTTACAAGATCTGGTAGTGGGAAATGGTTTCACAAATGTTATACCCAAAGGACTAAGAATGATAGAAAAAAATAGATAAGTGGGACCACCTTAAAACTGAAAAATTTCCTGCTTCTAAGGAGTTTTCAAGAAAGGGAAAAGGCAGCCTATTGATTGGGAGAAAATACTTGGAAATGACCTGTGTAATAGGGCATAATATTCACCACATATAAAGAAATTTTATACCTCAAAAATGTAAGGATAAAACACTTACATAATGGACAGACAACTACAAGCACTGGAGAGGATGTGGATGAATATGAACACTCCTCCACTGCTGGTGGTAATGTAGACTTGTGCAGCCACTGTTAAAGGTAGTTTTGGCAGTTCCTCAGAAAGTTAAGTATAGGATTATGATATCACCTGGCAATCCCACTACTAGGAATATACCCAGAGCAATTGAAATCAGGGACACAAACATTGGACACCCTTGTACATTGCAGCATATTCACAACTGTGCAAAGTTGAGGAAATAATGAAACAACCCAAGTGTTCATAAATGGATCAATGGATAAACAAAATGTGGCATATATGTACAATGGAATATTACTCAGCTATAAGAAGAAATGAACTCTTGACATATGTGACAACATAGATGAATCTCAAAGACCTTATGATGAGAAAAGTAACACCATCTATTAATGCTTATACTTATAAAATTGAAACTTAGCCTAATAATATATATTGCCTAAGAGTTAACTCCTGAAAACATCCTTGTTATTCAAATGTGGATTCTCTCTAAAAATTCTTTTAAAATAATGTAAAAAAAGAAAAGAAAATTAATGCTAAAATCAAAGACTTAACTACATACTTGGACAAACTAGAAGGAGAACAGCAAACAAATCCCAAAGCAAGCAGAAGTAAAGAAATATAAATATTAGTTTCATAATATTAGTTTCATAAATAAATGAAACTGATAACAAAAAATAATAAAGAAAATTAAACTAAAACAAATCTAGTTTTCTGAAATGATTAATAAAATTAACGAACCTATAAAACTGACTACCAAAGAAAAAAGTAAGAAGGTGCAAATAATTCGGAGCAAGAAAGGTGTCATCACACCTACCTCACAGAAATAAAATGGATTATAAGAGGATGCTATGAACAAATGTGTGCCAACAAATTAGACAACTTAGATGGAATGGACAAATTCCTAGAAACACACAAAGAAGAATAAAGAAGAAATAAATAGAAAGAGAAGACCTCAACAGACCAATCACAAAGATATTGAATTACTCATTAAAAACCTCCTAACAAATAAAAGACCAAGGCCAAAATGATTCAAAGGCAAATTCTAAAACTCATTCCTAAAAGAAAAATATGAATCTGGTTCAAGCTCTTTCAAGATATTAAAGAAAGTGAGTTGGTATAGCAGAGTGGTGGAGCACATGCTTCACATGTACAGGGTCCCAGGTTCAGTTCCCAGGACCTCTTAAAATTTTTGAAGAGGAGGGCATATTACATAATTCTTTGAGTGAAAATAACATCACCTAATACAAAAGATAAACATATTACAAGAAAAGTAACTTACAGACTAATCTCAATAATGAACATTGATGCAAATATTCTCAAGAAAATACTTGCAGAGGAGAGGTAAGGTGGCATCAGAATAAGTGCACCCATATCATCTCTCCTACAAAAAGTGGCTGAGTGGGGGCAAAGTCCTACATGAGTGAACTTTTTTATGAACCCACAAAGCAGGAGGCTTCTGGGCATTGATCTGGAAAGACCAAAAAGAGTGAATGCTAAAGGTAAAACCATGAGTTTCTGGTGCTTGAGGCTGGAGCTGTGGCAAGGCAGGACTGCAGTGTTCCCTGACACTTGCTGGTCAGTTATTTGGAAGTGGCAAATTCTGAGAGTGGGAGGGTTCTGGTGAAGAGTGGAGAGGAATCCTCTGAGTGTGGGTTCTATTATCTCGACCCCCTTTTCTGAGCTTTGAGGAGCATACCAGCTGGCTTGTGGAGAAATCAAGAAGAGGGGAGAAGTGAATCTGCTGAGGCAAACTTATTTACCTAATGTCCCTGGGATAGGGAAAATTGGTCTGAAGAAGGTGGAGTCAGGCAATTGTCATATGCAACTCACCTCAGGGAGGCGAACAGTAGGAAGTGCTTAATAAGCTTCCCAAGAGCATATTTAGGGTTCTTAGGCAAGGAGTGGGTGCTCTTTCTCAAAGAGATTGAGAGTCATTTTTTTCTGTGGTCAGTTAATTCACCAGGGTTGTGTTTGAATTTCAAAAGGGAACACACAGGAAAGTTATTGCTTCCTACTGCCAGCAGTTAGAAAAAAAGGGGGTGGGGATAATGACAGATTCCTAATTAGCAGTTTATCCAATTGCAAGGGTCAATCCCGCCCCAGGATTGAAGAGCTAATCAACCCAGCAGGAACGTTTGACTCAGCGGAGGAGTCTCTATTTCAATCCCTGGGTCTCTTAGAGCAGTGACCCACTGGGATATTAAACATCTAGCTGATACTTTAGGGCAGTGGAAACTATCCTGGTCTTAGCTTCCCTTTAGTCTCTTACTTTACCTTAAAAAAAAAAAAAGTTACTTTTGTTATATAATTTTACTTAATTTACTCACTGAAAAAAACCTTCAAAAAATGCTTTGAGAAAGCTGCAGGGTAATTGATAAACACTGACAACCTGATAAACTCCACAGGGGCTTAAGAGGTAAGTCTGTTTACTTTTAGTGTTTGACTGCTTGTTTGTGGGTTTCTCTGTTATTTCATTTTCTTGTCTACTTCCTCTCCCCTCCCCTTTGTAAATTAGGTGCTGCCAGCTTGTTTCTTTTTTGCTCTTTCCTCTTCCTCAATTTCCTCTTCTCTGTGTGTACTGGTTTTGCTACCAACAATCTCTTTTCCATCCTAATTCTTTCTATAGTTCACCCTATGTTGTTGCTCTTATGTTCCACCTCTTTTATTTAGTCCCCAATTTTTCTGGCTTTTTATTTCTAGCACTTCTATTCTGTTTCCTAAATTTTATTTATTTTTTATTCATTTTTTAAAAATATTACATTAAAAAAATATGAGGTTTCCATTCACCCCACTGCCCCCACCCCACCACACCCCCAAAGCAACACTCTCCCCCATCATCATGACACATCCATTGCATTTGGTGTGTACATCTCTGGGCATCACTGCACCTCATGGTCAATGGTCCACATCATAGCCCGTACTCTCCCAAGTTCCATCCAGTGGGCCATGGGAGGATCTACAATGTCCAGTAATTGTGCCTGCAGCACCACACAGGACAACACCAAGTTCCAAAAATGCCTCCATATCTCATCTCTTCCTCCCATTCCCCACACCCAGCAGCCACCATGGCCACTTTTTTCCACACCAATGCCACATTTTCTCGATTACTAACCACAATAGTTCATGAATAGAATATCAGTAAGTCCACTCTAATCCTTACTGTATTCCTCCTTCCTGGGGACCTGGATTTGGTTGTGTCCATTCCGCATCTATGTCAAGAGGGGGCTGAAATTCCACATGGATACTGGATGAAATCCTCCTGCTTTCAGTTGTAGGCACTCTAGCCTCCATGGTGTGGTGGTTGACATTCTTCAACTCCATGTTAGCTGAGTGGGGTAAGTCCAATAAATCAGAGTGTAGGAGCTGAAGTCTGTTGAGGCTCAGGGCCTGGCTATCATATTTTCAGTCCAGAGATTCAGATCCCCTAGATATATCTTAAACCCCAGCACCAACTACAATTCCAGTAAATTAATAGGAAAGGCTTGTGAAAAGAGATCACATCTGAGTCGAGCTCCATCACGCAGAAACACCAACTCCCAAAGAAGGGCCAACTGACATGGCAGTGAATTCCATCTGCCATGACCATAAAACCCGTGGGTCTCTTTAGCCCTCAAAAGAATGAATACCTAGGGTTGTATCTACTTTATCTGTCTCTGAGACTCTGCTCAGGTGTGCATAAGGGCAATCCTTCTGACAACCTCCAGACTCTTTTTTAGAGACTCATAGCCATATAAACTCATTTGTGCTTCCCATTTCCCCCTTAATTTAGGTCAAATAGCATTTTTAACTCCTGTTATTATATGTAGACAGGGATATTCTGCTGGCCTGCATTGAACCTTTAATTCAAGGTCATTTTCTAGTTACATCATCAGCTGGTACTTGGTAGTGATCGCTCGGCGCCAGGGAGGACCATCCCCGGGTGTCATGTCCTATGCTGGGGGAAGGCAGTGCATTTACATGCTGAGTTTGGCTTCGAGACTTGCCACATTTGAGTACCACGGAGGCTGTCAGGAGGGAATTCTTAGGCACAGTGCTGCTCTAGGCCTTGTTCTTATTTTGGGTGTATAGGCCCACAAGCATAGTCATTAGTATCAGGGGCTCAGTGTTGGGCCCTCATTCCTTCCTGGTCCTTACCTTTGCACCTGGGGGACTGCTGCTGCTCCCCTAGGGACCATGATAGAGACCCCCTGGCCAGGAACCCAGCACCCCCCCAGCTGTTATTTTTAATTGTTTCCACTATGAGTCTATCCAAACATTTCTATGCACCCTGTACACATGCCCTGTATAACTCCCTGTCAACCATATGTCCCCTGTCAATAACATCCCTTACCAGTATTCCTCTGCTGCCATTGTTGAACCACTCTGTGATCCAAAACTTCCTAAAAAGTGAAGCCCAATATAATGCCAGGTTCCCTTAATAGTAAAATGGAATATAGTGATGAGTTTAAAGGTTAGATATAGAATACATATTGATTTGGAAAAATTCTACATCCTATCTTTTTATTTTCTTTTTTCCTAATTATTAAGCTTCTCTTCACAAGAGCCATAGATCACAGTAATTCATATATACAATATACAGTACTCCCACATATCCAATATAAAACCTTTTCCCTTTCACAGTGATAATCTTTTAACATATTCCATATTTACTGAAACTGATGTACAGATATTGAGACAATAGCTTTCAAACAAGGTAACATTTGTGTTTACATTGTGGTTTATACTTTAGGCTATATAATTTTCTAAATTTTTAGTTATCCTATGTTTTACATTATGGTTTACATTATTAGTCTGTGGCCCCCTATATGTTTTTGGTGTAATATTACATGTTTTATATCCATCCTTGTGTACTCTTGTGAAACACTTCTATTGCCCACACAGTTATGTTGGTTCCATCTATTCAATATCTATTTCTCCCTCCCCTTGGGGCCCACAGTGACAGTCAATCTTCATTTCTTGAGGAGCCATGTTCAGAGATACTTGCAAAAGTGTTGAGGGCTTGACTTGCTCAACTGCCCTAATGCCCTGAGAGCCACCATTTCTCTTGAGAGATACAGTTCCCTTTTTGATGGCATAGTCCTCCCCAGGATGTGGGTATACCTTCACTCTCACCAAATGGTTCTCTACCCAATGGTACAACCCACTCTGACAAAATGAGCATTCACACACTCCTAGGAGTCTGTCCTGTGTCAGATTATCCCCTTTAAGTATCTTAAACAGGTAAATTTCCTAATTATATTTTGAAAAGGTTTTCTCAGCATTATACTCTCAACCAACACCTGACAATCTCCTATGTTCATAAGTTGCCCCACCCTCCCCCCAATTTCTTGAGCAATATTACCAATCCGCCCATCCCTAGCCCCCCTCAAACCCTCAATGCCCCACCCAAAGGTAACCCTATGCCCCCATTTTATCCCTTCCTTGTACATATACTTACCTCCAGCTTATCATAGATTTCACCCATGTAGATGTCAGCTTATATCCTTCCTCTATCCCCCATTTCCTGTAAGCCTATCTTCCAGGCACTAGCTCTCTGAGGCAGCTTGGTTTACTTATTTCATATCATTGAGGTCATGTAGTATTTGTCCTTCAATGCCTGGGTTGCTTCACTCAACATAAGGTTCTCAATATTCATCCATGTTTTCACGTGTGTTTGTAGTGTATTTATTCTTAAAGCCGAGTAGTATTCCATTGTATGTATATACCACATTTTATTGACCCACTCATCTGTCGATGGGCATTTGGGTTGATTCCAACTTTTGGCAATAGTGAACAATGCTGGATGAACATTGGTGTGCATGTATTGTTTTGTGTCCTTGTTTTCAGTTCTGCTGGGTATATACCCAGCAGTAGAATTGCTGGGTCATATGGCAAATCTATGGTTAGTTTTTTGAAAAACCGCCAAACTGTCCTCCAAAATGGTTGGATCCTTCTGCATTCCCACCAGCAGTGGATGAGTGTTCCCATTTCTTCATATTCTCTCCAGCATTTGTATTCTCCTGTTTTTTTCATAGCTGCCAATCTTATGGGAGTAAGATGGTATCTCATTGTAGTTTTGATTTGCATTTCCCTGATAGCTAAAGATTTGGAGCATTTTTTCATGTGCTTTTTAGCCATTTGTATTTCTTCTTTGGAGAAGTATCTGTTTAAATCTTTTTCCCATTTTTTCCAATGGGTTGTTTATGTTTTTATTTTCAAGATATAGGAGTTCTTTATATATGCAAGCTATAAGTCTCTAATTGGATATATGGTTGCCAAATATTTTCTCCCATTGTGTAGGTTCCCTTTTTCCTTTCTTGACAAACTCCTTTGAGGTGCAGAATGCTTTAATTTTGAGGAAGTCCCATTTATCTATTTGTTCTTTTGCTGGTTGTGCTTTTGGTGTGTTGTTCATGAAGCCATTTCCTATTACAAGGTCTTGTAGCTGTTTCCCTACACTGCTTGCCAAAGTCTTTATGGTCTTGGCCTTTATATTTTGGTCTTTGGTCCATCTTGAGTTGATCTTTGTATAAGGTGTGAGATGGTAATCCTCTCTCATTCTTCTACATATGAATATCCAGTTCTCCAGGCACCATTTGTTGAATAGGCCATTCTCTCCAAGTTGAGAGGTTTTGGTGGCTTTATCGAATATTATATGGCTATATATATGAGGTTCTATATCAGACCTTTCAATTCGATTCCATTGGTCTATGTGTCTCTCCTTATGCCAATACCATGCTGTTTTCACTACTGTAGCTTTGTAGTATGTTTTAAAGTCAGGTAGTGTGATTCCTCCAATTTCGTTTTTCTTTTTCAATATGTCTTTGGCTATTCGGGGTCTCTTTCCTTTCCAAATAAATTTCATAGTTAGTTTTTCCAGTTCCTTGAAGAAGGCTGTGTTGATTTTTATTGGGATTGCATTAAATGTGTAGATCAGTTTTGGTAGGATAGACATCTTAATAATATTTAGTCTTCCTATCTATGAACAAGGAATATTCTTCCATTTATTTAGGTCTTCTTTGATTTCCTTGAACAGTCTTGTGTAGTTCTTGGTGTATAAGTTTTTTACATCTTTAGTTAAATTTGTTCCTAAATATTTGATTTTTTTATTTACTATTGTGAATAGTATTTGTTTCTTGATTTCCTCCTGATCTTTCTCATTATTGGTGTACAGAAATGCTACTGATTTTTGTACATTGATCTTATAACCTGCAACTTTACTAAACTCATTTATGAGTTCTACAAGCTTTGTTGTAGACCTCTCTGGGTTTTCTATGTATAGGATCATGTCATCTGCAAATAATGAAATTTTTACTTCTTCCTTTCCAATTTGAATGCCTTTTATATCTGGTTCTCACCTCAGTGCTTGAGCAAGTACTTCTAAGACAATGGTAAGTAGAAGGGAGAGAGTGGGCAT
Source organism: Dasypus novemcinctus (assembly GCF_030445035.2). Classification (NCBI taxonomy): domain Eukaryota; kingdom Metazoa; phylum Chordata; class Mammalia; order Cingulata; family Dasypodidae; genus Dasypus; species Dasypus novemcinctus. The sequence continues at coordinate 3,027,036 of NC_080700.1, forward strand.
CCTTGTCTTGTTCCTGACTTTAGAGGGAAGGATTTTAGGATTTCTCCATTTTAAATGATGTTGGTTGTGGGTTTTTCATATATACTCATTATCATGTTCAAAAAATTTCCTTGTATTCCGATCTTTTGGAGTGTTTTTATCAAGAAAGGGTGTCGTATTTTGTCAAATGCTTTTTCTGCAGCTATAGATATAATCATGTGATTTTTTCCCTTCAATCTGTTTATATGGTGTTTTACATTGATTTTCTTATGTTGAACTATCCTTGCATACCTGGAATGAATCCCATTTGGTCATGGTATATAATTCATTTAATGTGTTGTTGAATATGATTAGCAAGTATTTTGTTAAGTATTTTTGCATCTAGGTTCATTAGAGAAATTGGTCTGTAATTTTTCTTTCTTGTGGTGTCTTTGTTTGGCTTTGGTACTAGGGTAATGTTGGCATCATAGAATGAGTTAGGCAATGTTCCTTCTGTTTTGATTTGTTGGAAGAGTTTCAGCAGGATTGGTGTTAGTTCTTTCCGGAATGTTTTGTAGAATTCACCTGTGAAGCTGCCTGGCCCTGGGCTCTTCTTAGTTGGAGGTTTTTAATGACTGATTCTATCTCTTTACTTGTGATTCGTTTGTTGAGATCATCAGTTTCTTCTTTCATCAATATAGGCTGCTTATGTGTTTCTAGAAATTTGTCCGTTTCCTCTGAATTGTCATTTTTGTAGGTATATAGTTTTTCAAAGTATCCTCTTATGATAGTCTTTATTTCTGTGGGGTCAATGGTGATATCTCCTTTCTCATTTCTTATTTGGTGTATTTGCATCTTCTCTCTTTTTTTCTTTGTTAGTCTCGCTAAAGGTTTGTCAATTTTGTTGATCTTCTCAAAAAACCAGCTCTTGGTCTTGTTTATCTTTTCAAGTGCTTTCTTATTTTCTATTTCATTTACTTCTGCTCTTATCTTTGTTATTTCCTTCCTTCTTCTTTCTGTTGGGTTACTTTGTTGTTGTTTTTCTAATTCCTTCAAATGTGCAGTTAGTTCTTCAATTTTTGCTCTTTCTTCTTTTTTGATGTATGAATTTATGGCTATAAATTTCCCTCTCAGTACTGCTTTTGCTGCATCCCATAAGTTTTGGTATGTTGTGTTATCATTATGATTTATTTCAAGGTAGTTATTAATTTCTTTTGAAATTTTCTCTTTGACCCACTGTTTTTCTAAGAGTGTGCTGTTTCATTTCCATATCTTGGTGTGAAATCTGGGCCTCTGGCCCTTGCAAATTTCCAGCTTCACTCCACTGTGGTCAGAGATATTATTTTGTATGATTTTGATCTTTCTGAATTCATTAAGCCTTTCTTTGTGGCCTAGCATATGGTCTATCTTGGCGAATGATCCATGTGCCCTTAAGAAAAATGTATATCCTGCTGTATTTGGGTGTAATGATCTATATATGTCTATTAGATCCAGCTCCTCTAATATACTGTTCAAATATTTTGTTTCTTTAGTGATTCTCTTTTGAGATGTTCTGTCCAGAGTTGATAATGGTGTATTAAAACCCCCCACTGTAATTGTAGATGCATCTATTCTTTCACTTAGTTTTTCCAGTGTTTGCTTTATGTATTTAGAGGCACCCTTGTTAGGAGCATAAATATTTATGATTGTTCATTCTTTTTGAGAGATTGTCCCTTTCACTAATATGTAGTATCCTTCTTTGTCTCTCACAATTGTTTCACATTTAAAGTCTATTTTGTCTGATATTAATATAGCTACTCCTGCCTTTTTTGGGTTATTGTTTGCTTGTAAGATTGTTTTCCAACCATTCACTTTCAGCCTCCATGAATCTCTGGGTCTAAGATGTGTCTCTTGTAGACAGCATATAGATGGGTCATATTTCCTTATCCAATGTCCCAGTCTGAATTTTTTGATAGGTGAGTTTAATCTGTTGACATTCAGTGTTATTACTTTCAAAGAATTATTTATGTTAACCATATTTTGATTGGACTTCTGTTTGTCATATATTGTTTTTTTTCTTCTCTTTTTGTCTTTTTTGTTGCTCTTACACTCTCCTCCAACTCTGCCTGCCCTGTTTTTTCCTTTCTTCCTGCAGAACTCCCTTTAGTATTTCTTGAAGGGGAGCTTTCTTGTTGGCATACTCTTTCAATTTCTGTTTATCTGTGAATATTTTGAACTCTCCCTCATTTTTGAAACCTAGTTTAGCTGTGTAGAGTATTCTTGGTTGGAATTTTTTTTCTCTTAGTACCTTGACTATATCATACCACTGCCTTCTTGCCTCCATGGATTCAGAGAAGAAATCAGCACTTAATCTTATGGAGTCTCCCTGGTATGTAATGATTTTCTTTTCTCTTGCTGCTTTTAGAATTTTCTGTTTCTCTTGAGCATTGGATAATTTGACAAGTATATGTCTTGTGGTGGGCCTGTTGGGGTTCATAATGTTTGGGGTGCGTTGTGCTTCTTGGATATGTACATCTGTCTCTCTCAGTAGATTATTTCCTGCAATACCCCTTCTGACCCCTTTCCCTTCTCTTCTCCTTCTGGCATGCCTATAATACATATGTTTGTGTGTTTTGCATTGTCATTCAAGTCCCTAAGTCCTAGTTGGATTTTTTTCTGTCTTTTTATGGATCAATTCTACTATCTGTTTGATTTCTGATGTACTGTCTTCCACATCGCTAATTCTCTCCTCTGCCTCTTCTAATCTGCTGCTATTTGCTGCCAGTGTATTTTTGATTTCTTGAACTGTGGTGTTCATTCCCATCATGTCTGTTATCTTTTTGTGTATGTCTGCAGTTTCCTCTCCAAGTATTTTCTTCATATTGTTAAACTCTTCCTTTACTTCATTAAGTTTGTCTCTGATATATGTTCTAAGTTCTTTAATTAATTGTGTGAAGTTCTGCTCCCCTTCCTGGTTTTTAGTTTGTTCAATGGATTCAGCCATGTTTTCCTGATTACTGGTTTGGTTTGTAGATTTTTGTTGCTGTCTGGTCATCATTTTATCTTGACAGGTTTAATCAGTTCCTTAGCTTCTTTGTTTAGTCTTGGGGATTAATTAGCTGTGGTTCTTGCATAAGTATTATATCTTCTCTTTGTCACTTTGTTCATCTTATTCTAATTTCTTGTTGCTGGCTGAGTTCACTTTGAGGGAAAATATTAGGGCCAGGGAAAGGCAATTGTGTAAAAAAGGAAAATGTGTAAAGTAGTATTGGTAATAAATATTAACAGAGCAACAATATGAGATCTGGGAGGATGGGTTTTAGACTCATGTAAGTTGTGTAGAGTTATAGCAGTAAGTGGAGTACCTATAATGAGGTAGTAGACTGAATATGGGAGAAATATGGTATGAATTAAAAAGCCAGTGTTTTCATGAGAGAGGGAAAGAGAAAAGAAAGACAATAGTATCAAGAGTGGATAAAAGACAGAAAACAAAACAAAGGTATTAGAAATTGAAAGTTAGACAATTTGCATCCAAAGAAAGGGAGGTGGTATGTAGGAGAGACAGTAGATGATGGAGGATATCAAGATGTGGGGGAAAAGGGATAATGTAGGTGGCCAGAATCAATTCACACAGAAACAAAGTAATGGAGGATGAGGAAACCCAGCAAATGTGAGGTGTTCCCTGTAGCACCTATTGTATAATTAAGATTAAATAAAATAAGAAGAAAAAGAGGGAAAAGAAAAAAAGAGGAAAAGAGGGGGTGGGCACAAAAAGGAGGGAAAAAAGCAAGATAAAGAAAAGAAAAAAGTGAAAGAAAAAGAAAAAGAAAAAAACTAAAAAAATGAAAAAAGACCTTGGGGGATACAATGGGAGAAAAGACTTGGAGATAATGCAATATTAGCAACCAGGACAATAAAAAAGAAAAGAAAAAAGATCAAAAGGAAATAGAAAAAAAAAACAACAAAACAAAACAAACTGCAAATGTCGAGGGCTAGGACAATCAAGGACCTCAGATGGACCTCAGGGCATGGTGGATTCAGGGATTGGAAGTCTGTGATATTGCAGACTCAAGAGGTGTGAGCCTCTGGGGTATGGACCACCAGGGTTTAGGGGACTCAGACCTAGCAACCTCAAATCTGGTTAACAGGGAGTCTTAGGACACCCCAGTGCAACACAGCCTTCAGGGATCCCCACAGCTGGGTGCCAACCCTATGGGGGGGGGTCACATCTTCAAACTCTGACCTCTGTGTCAGAAACCCAATATTCCCCCTCTCACAAGAGTCTCTTCTCTTGCTGTGTCGCCAATTCGACTTCAGGACACCTCCTGCCCTGCAAGTCCCCAAAACAGCCTGCTGGGGGTGCATCTTTATTGTGACCGATTTAAGGACCACTGCAGATCTGCAGCCAGACCTAGGGGGTGGGGCTCTAGCCAGAAGCGCTGACTTCCATGTCAAAAATCCAAAATTCCACACCTCGCAAAAACTCTGTCTCTGTCTTACCAAATTGGTTTCCTAAGACCTCCTGCCCTGCAAGCCCCTGAATAGCCTGCTCAGGGCTTATGAATTCCCCAGCACCGCAGAGCCTCCAGGAATCACCACTGCTGTGCTGCCCACCCAGGGGGGGAGTGTCCTGCACGCAGCCCCTATCTCTGTGTAAGAGAGCCTCAATTCTACCTTTTACACGAATCTTCTCTGTCACCGTCCCACCAAATTGATGTCCAGACACCTCCTGCCCTGCAAAATCCCAAAACAGCCTGGTCCTGAAGATTTTCCAATGCTGCCCAGCTGCTTCTTTGCAGGAGAGACTATAAGGTGAACTCACTCAGACCCCTAACTTTCATTAACTCTGTTTTTGTCCTTTTTTTTCCTCTTTTCTTTCCTCCTCATCACACTGGTCTTTTAATTCATAATACATTCTTCCCTATATTTAGTTTCCCATTTCATTGTAGGTACTCCACTTTTTTATTCCTACAACTCTACATAACTTACATGAGTTTAATATGCATTCTCCTATGTCTTCTACAGTTCTTCTGCTAACTTTTACTATTAATATTACTATTATACTTTTTCCTTTCTCACCTCTTTTGCTTTCCCTCACCTAATATTTTTCCTTCAAGGGAATTTAGACAACAACAAGGAAATAGAATGAGAAGAACAAAGCATCAAGGAGAAAACTTTACACAGAGACAAAAACAGCAACTAAATAAAACCCAAGACTAGAGGGGAAATCTAATCAACTGAACAAACCCATCAAGGTAAAATTATGATCAAATAACAAAAAATTAAAAACCATTCCAATAATCAAGAAGATATGCTCCAGTCCAATGAACAAACTAAAAGCCAGGAAAAGGAGCAAAATATCAAACAACTAATCAAAGCTGTCCAAATGAATATCATGGACCAACTTAACGAAGTAAAGGAAGAGATTAAGGATATTAAGAAAACACTTGGAGTGCATACTGAAGTAATTGTAAACATACACAAAAAGATAATGGACATGATGGTGATGAATGACACAATCAAAGAAATTTAAAAAACACACTCTCAGAAAATAACAGCATATTTGAACAGGCAATGGAAAGAATAAGGGATGCGGAAGAGAGTATATCTGAAATCAAACAGATTGTAGAATTGATAGATAAAAAGATAGAAAAAATACAGCAGGGACTTACGGATTTTAATGACAACACAAACACACAAGCACATGCCCTATAGGCATCCCAGAAGGACAAAAGAAGAGAAAAGGGACAAAAGGAGTGTTGGAGGAAATAATGGCTGAAAACTTCCCAAACATATAGAAGGAGGTGAATATACATGTCCAGGAAGCACAGCACACCCCAAACAGTATAAATCACAAAAGGTCTACTCAAGACATATACTTATCAAATTATCCAATGCTAAAGACAAAGAGAAAATACTGAAGGCAGCAAGAGAAAAGAGAACCATCACACACAAGGGAAGCTCAATAAGATTAAATGCACTAGGCATCTTTGGGGATGGAGCTGCCCTGGATGGTGCTTCAGGGGCAATCACCGGACATTGTAAATCCTCACAGGGCCCACTGGATGGAATGGAGGAGAGTATGGGCCATGATGTGGACCATTGACCATGAGGTGCAGAGGTGCCCAAAGATGTACTTACCAAACACAATGGATGTGTCATGATGATGGGAATGAGTGTTGCTGCGGGGGGGGGGGGGGGAGAGGTGGGGGGGTGGGGTTGAATGGGACCTCATATATAAATTTTTATTGTAATATTATTACAAAGTCAATAAAAAAAAATTAAGTGTTGATTTCTCATCTGAAACCATAAAGGCAAGAAAGCAGTAGCATGACATAGTCAAGGTACTAAAAGAAAAAAAATTCCAGTCAAGAATACTCTATCCAGCAAAGCTGGCAATCAAAAATCGTGGAGAGTTAAAAATATTCACAGATAAGCAGAAACTAAGAGAGTATGCCAATAATAAACCTGCTTTTCAAGAAATAATAAAGGAAGTTCTTCAAAATGAAAGAAAAAACAGGAGAATAATTAAAAACACAAAAAGAGAAATAAAAACATCTGACATACACAAAAACAACCGTCAATTCCTTGACGGTAATAACACTGAATGTTAGTGGAATAAACTCATTAGTCAAGAGACACATATTGGCAGAATGGATGAGGAAACACGACCAATCTATATGCTGTCTACAAGGAACCCACCTTAGACTCAAGGATTCAAGGAGAATGAAAGCGAATGGCTGGAAAACAATCTTACAAGCAAACAATAACCAAAAGGCAGGAGTAGCTATATTAATATCAGAAGAAATATATTTTAACTGCAATACTATTGTGAGAGACAAAGGTGGATTCTATATATTAATTAGTAAATGGGGTAATCTTACAAGAAAAAAGAACAATCATAAACATTTATGCCCCTAACCAGGGCACCTAAAAATACATGAGGCAAACACAGAAAAAATTAAGTGGAGGGATAGATGACTTTACAATTATAGTAGTGGACTTAAATCCATCATTATCACCATTAGACAGAACATCTCAATGGAAAATCAATAAAGAAACAAATGCTTTGAATAATATATTAGAGAATCTGGACCTAATAGATTATACAGAACACCCAAATACAACAGGATATACATTCTTCTCAAGCACACATGGATCATTCTCCAAGAGAGACACCACATGCTAGGCCACAGAGAAAGTCTCAGTGAATTTAGGAAGATTAAAATCACACAAAATAAATTCTCTGTCCACAATGAAATGAAGCTGGAATTCTGTAAGGGCCAGACAACCAGATTAGCAACAAAGATATGGATGTTAAGCAACACACTCTTAGACAAACAGTAGGTCAAGGAGGAAATCTCAAAAGAAATCAGTAACTACCTTGAAACTAGTGAAAATGACAACACAACATATCAAAACTTATGGGATGCAGCGAAAGCTGTACTGAGGGAAATTCACATCCATAAATTCATATATTAAAAAAGATGAAAGGCTAAAATCAAAGACCAACTGCACATTTGAAGGAATTAGTGGAAAAAAAGAAAAAAGAAAATAAAGCCAAAGGGAGAAGAAAGAAAGAAATAACAAAAATTGGAGCTAAACTAAATGGAATAGAAATAAGAAAGCACTAGAAAAAATAAGCAAAATAAAGTACTGATTTTTGAGAAGATCAATAAAATCAACAAACCCTTAGCTAGACCAACAAAGAAAAAAAGAGAGAAGATGCCGATACACAAAATAAGAAGTAAGAAAGAGGATGTCACTACTGACCCCAAAGAAATAAAGAGTATCATAAGAGGATATTTGTAAAACTATATGCCAACAAGAAGGATAATTTAGAGTAAATGGACAAATTCCTAGAAACTCATCAGCAGCCTACATTGAAGAAAGAAAAAACTGATGATCTTGAAACACAAATCACAAGTAAAGAAATAGAATCAGTCATTAAAAACCTCCAGGGGAAAAAAAGCCCAGGACCAGATGGCTTCACAGATGAATTCTAGCAAACATTCTGGAAACAACTAACACCAATCTTGCTTAAACTCTTCCAAAAAATTGAAATAGAAGGAACATTATCTAACTCATTCTATGATGCCAACATTACCCAAATACCAAACCCAAACAAAAATACCACAAGAAAGGAAAATTACAGACCAATCTCTCTAATGAACCTAGATGTTAAAATCCTCAGCAAAATGCTTGGTAATCATATTCCAAAACACATCAAATGAATTACACACCATGACCAAGTGGATTTCATTCCTGGTAGGAAAGGATATTTCAACATAAGGAAATCAATGTAATACATCACATAAACAGATCAACGGAAAAACATCACATGACCATATCTATAGATGCAGAAAAAATACTTGACAAAAAATAGCACACTTTCCTAAAAAAAAAGAAAACACTGCAAAAGATAGTAATAGAAGAAAACTTTCTGAGCACCATAAAGAGTATATAAGAAAAACCCACAGCTAAAATAATTTACAATGTTGAAATCCTAGAATCTTTCCCTCTAAGATCAGGAAAAAGACAAGGATGCCCACTATCACAACCCACCCCCCCCATGTAACATTGTGTTAGAAGTACTTGCTAGAGAACTGAGGCAAGAACCAGATATCAAAGGCATCCAAATTGATAAGGAATACGTTAAAATTTCACTATTTTCAGGCCACATGATCCTATACATAGAAAGCCCTGAGAAATCTAGAACAAATCTTCTCGAACATATAAATGAGTTCAGCAAAGTCATAGATTATAAGATCAATGTGCAAAAATCAGTAGCATATCTATAAACCAATAATGAGCAATCTGAGGAGAAAATGAAGAAAAATATACCATTTACAACAGTAAATAAAAAAAATACCTAGAACTAAATTTAACTAAAGATGTAAAAGACTTATACACAGAAAATGACACAACACTGTTAAAGTAAATCAAAGAAGATTTTTTTAAATGGAAGAATATTTCCTGTTCGTGGACAGAAAGACTAAATATCATTAAGATGTCTACCCTACCCAAACTGATCTACAGATTTAATGCGATCCCAATAAAAATTAACACAGCATTTTTTAATGAACTGGAAAAATTACCTATGAAATTTATTTGGAAGGGAAAGAGGCCCCAAATAGCCAAAGACATATTGAAAAAGAAAAAAACGGGAGTAATCCCACTACCTGACTTTAAAATACACTACAGAGCAATAGTGGTTAAAAAGGCATGGTGTTGTCACAAGGATAGATATACTGACCAATGGAACCAAATTGAGAGTTGTGATATTGAGCCTCACTTATATAGTCATCTGGTATTTGAGAAGGCCACCAAACTCACTCAGTTGGGAGAGAATGGCCTCTGCAACAAATGATGCTTGGATAATTGCTTATCTATATGCAAAAGAATGAGAAAGGTTACAATCTTACACTCTATTCAAAAATCAACTCAAGATGGATCAAATATCTAAATATAAGAGCCAAGACCATAAAGACCATGGAACACAATGTGGAATGCATCTGCAGGATCTTGTAATAGGAAATGGTTTCAGGAACTTCATACCTAAAGCATGAGCAGTGAAAGAAACAATAGATAAATGGGACCTCCTCAAAATTAAAGCCTTTTGCACCTCAAAGGAGTTTATCAAGAAAGTGAAAAGATATCCTACCCAATGGGAGAAAATGTTTGGTAACCATGTATCCGATAGGAGCTTAATATCCAGCATATATAAAGAAATCTTTTATCTCAAAAATAAAAAATCAAACAACCCACTCAAAAAATGGACAAGAGATTTGAATATATGCTTCACCAAAGAAGAAATACAAATGGCTTAAAAAGCACATGAAAAGTTGCTCAACATCACTAGCTATTAGGGAAATGCAAATCTAAACTACAATGAGATACCATCATACACCCATTAGACTGGCAGCTACTAAAAAAAGAGGACTACAAGTGTTGAAGAGGATGTGGAGAAATTAGATCCCTCATCCACTGCTGGTGGGAATCTAGAAGGATCCACCCATTCTGGAGGACAGTTTGATGGTTCCTCAAAATCTAGCTATAGATTTGCCATATGACCCAGCAATTCCCCCGCTGGTATATACTTAGAAGAACTGAAAAGAAGGACATGAACGAGTAAATACACACCAATGTTCACAGGGGCATTATTCACTATTGCCAAAAGTTGGAATCAACCCAAATGCCCATCAACAGATGAATGGGTAAATGAAATGTGGTATATGCATATAATGGAATACTACTCAGCTGTAAGAAGGAATACAATATTAACACATGGGATAGCATGGATGAATCTTGAGTGCCTAATATTGAGTAAAGCAAGCCAGGCATTGAAGAACAAATACTGCATGACATTTCTGATATGAATTAAGCAAATCAAGCTGTCTCAGATAGCTAGAGACTATAATATAGGCTTACAAGAAATAGGGGAGGAGTGGAAAGTTGTGAGCCAATGTCCACATGGGTGAAATCTATGATAAAGTGGAGGTAAGTAGTTGTGCAATGAAGGGATAAGACAGAGGCAGAGAGATACTATTGGGTTGACTTTGCAGGCTTCAAGGGGGCCTGGAGGGCCTGGGAGGATGGTTCAGATGGTCCATGGAATGGGGGGGAGGGTTGAGGGGAGCACGTGAACATGGGAGATTGTTGGGTATGTGGTTGAAACTACCATGTTGAAAAAAGTCTTTAGAATAAGAAAGGGTACTGGTTTAAGGTGTTTGATTGGGGACATCTGGCACAGGATACATCTGAGGCAGGTTTATAGGGAGTATGTGAGTGCTCGTCATGTCATAGTATGTTATATCAGTGGATAGAGACCCGTACAATGAGTGGGAAGGTGTTGCACCTCCATCATGAGGAGGCCTGATGTTCTCAAACAGAGGGGTGGGTATCTTGCAAGAGCATGGGTGGCTCCCAATGGAGGATGACAGACTAGTGTGTCAAACCTTCAGCATTGTGCCAAGTATCTATGAATCTTGTCCTTCAAGCAGTGAAGCTTGGTTGTCACTGTGGGCCTGAAGGGGAGGGATATAGAGGAATAGAATAGTTGGAAGAGGGAGTAACTTGGGGGCAATGGAAGTGTTCTGCATGATCCTGCAATGATGGATAATGGCTGTGTTAAATGTCACCAAAATTTATAAAACTGTATAGTCTAAAATATAAACCATAATGTAACACAAAATTTATAAAACTGTACAGTCTAAAATTTAAGCCATAATGTAAACCATAATGCAGCCAAGGTTGATAGCTATGTTTCCATATTTGTACGTCAGTGCAGCAAATATAAAATCCACATGTAAAAAGATGATTGCTGAGAAATGGGGGAAAGCATTTGATGTTGGATATATCAGAGATCCTGATATTTTATAAGTGACTTTATTGTGACCTAAAACTTTTTTGAAGACATAATAAAAAAAGGGAAGAGGTTGTAGACACTGAGGAAGAAATGGAACAGATTGTCTTGCCACTGTACATACAGGGCAACACCTATTGTAGTGATGAAAGGCAAAATGTATTAGTCAGCCAAAGGGGTGCTGATGCAAAATACCAGATATTTGTTGGTTTTTACAAAGGGCATTTATTTGGGGTTGGAGCTTACAGATGCCAGGACATAAGCATAAATTACTTCCCTCACAAAAGTCTTATTTTCATGTGTTGGAGCAAGATGGCTGCTGACATCTCTGAGGGTTTAGGCTTCCTGGGTTTCTTCCTTCCAGGGTCTTGCTTCTCTCTGGGTTCAGAGTTTCTCTCTTCCTGAGGATCCAGCTTAAGTCTTCAGCATCAAACTCAAACATCAAAAACCCCTAACTCTGTCCTTTGCCATGCCTTGTACCTGTGAGACCCCACCCACCAAAGGGTGGGAACTCAATGCCCTACTGGCACAAGAGGTTTAAATAATTACTTAATCAAGTAAACCTCTGAATCCAGTATAATCTAATGTGCCAAGAGGAAATGATCACTTTACAAACATAATCCAATATTTCTTTTTGGAATTCATGAATAATATCAAACTGCTACATTGCCTAAAAATTTTTATATTTCTCATTTTTAATGCCCCAATTTATTTCTTACTTTTATTTTTTTCTAAATTATTTTGTATTCTCTTTCTAATCTTTAAACCTTTCATTACTATTTCGGATTAATTTTCCTATTAATTGAATTTAACAATATAAGAGACTTTAATTTTGAAGACGTTTTGAATCACAAAGGGGTTCAACTATTGCAGGGGAGGAGCACTGATGTTGGGTGTCATTGATGGGGGATTCATAGGTGGGAGAGAGTTCTCCAGGGCATGCATATACCTTATATAGCTATGTTCAGATGATGATTGGGTATTGACATAGAGGGTAAAGTATCACACAACTGAGGGAGTGCTGAAATCCCATCCCAAGAAACTGTCACACTCCCCAATGAGCAACAACAATCCCCCAAGTAAGAGGGCAAATTCTAGAAAAGAAGGGTGGTCCAATCATATGCCCTTGTTACTAATGATTATGCTTATGAGCCTGTGTCCATGATATTTCAACTTGACCTAGAGCTGCAAGTTGCTTAAGAGTTATCCCCTGAGAACATCCATGTTGCTGAAATGTGGCCACTCTGTAAGTCAAATGCAGCATGTAAATACATTATCTTCCCCCCACTGTGGGACATCACTCCTGGGGATTAGCCTCCCTGGTGCTGAGGGATTACTGCCAAGCACCAGCTGGTGATGTAACTAGAGAAAGACCTTGAATAAAAGGGGGAAATGGTAAAGACAAATGAGTTTATATGACTAAGAGACTTCAAAATGTGTTGGGAGGTCATCAGAGGGGTCACACTTAAGCACATCTTAGCAGAATCTCAGAGACAGCCAAAGTAGATACAATCTGAGGTAGTGATGTTTCTGGGAGCTACAGAGATACCCAGGCCATACAGTGCTTTGCCAATGGGACATACTTTGGAATTTGTGCTCCTGAGTGTGATGGAGTTGGACTCAGATGTGACCTCTCTCTGAATACTTCTTCTGTCACTTTCCCAAACCTGTGGTTGGTGCAGTGGTTGGTTTATGCTCAGGAGACTTGAATCTCTGGACTATCTATGTGCCAACTGGACTCTGAGCCTCAGCAGGGTTGAAACACTAACTCTCCAGTACATTGGACTTACCCAGGTCAGCTAACAGGGAGATGATGATGGTCAACCGCCACACCAGAGAACCAAGATATTCTATAGTTGCAAGCAGGATAATTCCATCCATCAGCCATATAGGATCTAAGGCCCCTCTCATTTTAGAGGTAGAGTGGGCATTGCCATCCCAGGGTCCTCAGTGTGAAATAATAAAATATGGATTAGAGTGGACTTACTGGTATTCTACTATATAATTATTGTGGCTCTAGCAATGGAAGAAAGTATATTATTGATATGGAGAAAGTGGCCATGGAAGTTACTGAAGGCAGGGAGAGGGAAAAAGAGGTGTGATATTGGGACATTTTTGGGACTTGGCATTGTCCAGAGAGGTATTGCAGGGACTGATGCCAGACATTATATATCCTGCCGTAATGCACTGAATGGACAGGGAGAGGGTGTAAACTACAATGTAAACTATAATCCATGTGATGTAGCAATGCTCCAAAATGTATACATCAAATGCAATGACTGTAGCATACTAATGAAAGAAATTGTTGATGTGGGAGGAGTGGGTTGGTGTAGGGAGTGGGGTATATGGGAAACTCATATTTTTTATTGTAACATTTTCTGTTATTCATGTATCTTTAAAAGAAGATAATAAAAATAATAACAGTGTGTTTTGTGTCATTAGTCTTCAAGGAAATTATATATATATAATATATATATTATTTGCAGTTATATGTATATATATATAACCATATATAACTGCAAATAAAATGGCTGCACCAATTGCCTGAGAGAATGTGGAACACTGAAATACTGATAGATTGCTGGAGTGTGTGTATAAGTTGAAACAACTTCCTTGGAAAATCGTTTGACATGTCAGTCAGCTAAAACCAGACTAAGTTGCATTAAACAAAAATTTTAAGTATTGGTGCTGAGAGCAGCAAAGATTGTTTTCTAGTAATGACACTTGCCCCTTGTGTTTAGGCTATGCCTTTGATGTTCACAAACCATATTCTAGTCCTAGACTTTTGGAGAGCCTCTGTATGGATGTTGCAGGCTTTATGGCAGAACAAATCATATATTTAAAGGTGTATGGGTATGTGAGATTTAATTCCACATTTCTTAGTTCTGCTTTCACTGCATTGGCCAAAGAACTTCAACAAGGCAAGCCTGGACTTAATGATTTGGAACATTATAGTCCTCTCCTAAAAGGGGCATTGCAGAGAAAGCCATCTTACTACTCAGAAAGCAATCAGATCTTTTGAATCACAGTGAAAACTAGAAATTATTTATTATATTTTAGTATAGTGATTTTTACTTATAAACCAGAAGGTAAAATTTATGGAATGCAAATGGAATATGATAAAACTTTAGGATTCTGTTTTTGTTTGTCTTGCCTTTTGGCTATTTTTATGAGTTAGGTTCTAAATTTGATTTAGAAAATTATACTTTTTTGATTAACAATATATAACCAATACACCTTCCAAAAAGGTTTAAATTTAGAGTTTTAATCTTGGTCCAACAATCCTGAAATATATTTGCCCTCTATTTCTTAAATATATTTATTCTAATTTCATCAATATTGGCTCAACAGAAAGTACAAATTTCCCTCAGTTAATAAAATTATAATTGAAAACTCTATCACTTAAATTCTCCTCTTACATGGGTACCCAAATGCAATGCATATATATCATTGGCTATTTAGTCCTCTGAGTAATTCTATCCAATAAAGTAGTAATATCAAATATTTAATGAATAAAACACATTCAGTCAAGTCTTATTCCATGTAGCATTAACTCTGTCTTTAAGGGAAAACAATCCAGTTTTTATTTATTATTTATTTATTATTTATTGTCTTTATTTTTTTAATGTTACATTCAAAAAATATGAGCTTCCCCTACTCCCCCCATCCCCCTCACCCCACTCCTCCCCCCATAACAACAACCTCCTCATTCATCATGAGACATTCATTGCATTTGGTGAATATATCTCTGAGCACTGCTGTACCTCATGGTCAATGGTCCACATCATAGTCCACACTCTCCCACAATCCACCCAGTGGGCCATGGGAGGACATACAGTGTCCAGTAACAGTCCCTGCAGCACCACCCAGGACAACCCCAAGTCCCAAAAATGCCCCCACATCACATCTCTTCCTCCCACTCCCTACACCCAGCAGCCACCATGGCCAATTTCCCCACACCAATGCCACATTTTCTTCGATTACTAATCACAACAGTTCATGAATAGAATATCAGTAAATCCACTCTAATCCATACTCTATTCCTCCACCCTGTGGACCTTAGAATGATTGTGTCCACTCCACATCTATATCAAGAGGGGGCTTAGATTTCAGATGGGTGCTGGATGCAATTCTCCTGCTTTCATTTGTAAGCAGTCTTGGCTCCCTGGTGTGCTGGTTGACCTTCTTCACCTCTATGTTAGATGACTGGGGTAAGTCCAATAAACCAGAGTGTAGGAGCTGAAGTCTGTTGAGGCTCAGGGCCTTGCTATCACATGGTCAGTCCAGAGATTCAGGTCCCCTGGGTATACATTAAACCCCAGCACCAACTACAGTTCTGATAAAAGCAACAGGAGAGACTTGTGGACAAAGATGACATCTAAGCCTAGCTCCATCACACAGAAACACAAACTCCAAAGTAGGGCCAACTGAGATGGCACTAAACTCCATCTGCCATGACCATAGAACCTGTGGGTCTCTGTAGCCCTCAGCAGAACCAATACCTGGGGTTGTATCTACTTTATCTGTCTCTGGGACACTGCTCAGGTGTGCATAAGGGCAATCCCTCTGATAACCTCTTGGCTCTTTTTGGAGACTCATAGCCATATAACTCATTTGTCCTTTCCTTTTCCCCCTTTTCTTCAGGTCAAAAAGCATTTTTAACCCCTGGTGTTATATGTAGACTGAGATATTCTGCTGGTCTGAGTTGACCCTTTTATTCAAGATCATTTTCTAGTTACATCATCAGCTGGTACTTGGTAGTAATCCCTCAGCACCAGGGAGGCTCATCCCCAGGAGTCATGTCCCACACAGGGGGGAAGGCAAAACATTTACATGCTGAGTTTGCCTTTGAGACTGGCCACATTTGAGCAACATGGAGGCTCTCAGGAGGTAACTGTTAGGCACCCTGCAGCTCTAGGCCTTGTTCTTATTTCAGGTGCACAGGCTCACAAGCATAGTCATTAGTATCAAGGGCTCATTGTTAGACCTTCCTTCTTTTTTGGTCTTTGCCATTGCACTTGGGAAAACAATCCAGTTTTAAAAGTCCACATCTTAAGGTCAATCGTCTCCATGCATTTACCTTGAATAATTTCAGATCATAAAGAAAAATATATATGTATATTAATTTAGGCAAATATGGCAGATAAAATTACATATCTCAGAAAAAAAAACTTGTTCTTAAAGTTAATTCATTCTTGTGGCTCTGAACTCTTTGTTAATAGGACCTGTCAGAGACATCTTTTTTAGTTAAGGTGTGGTCAACTTATTCAGGATGAAGCTTATCTTGTCACTGGAAACCTTAAATGAGAGAAAGCCACAGGAATGATCCATAAGCAGGAAGTCAGCTGGAACAGGGGAGAGAAAGCAGAGGACCTTGACCTGAGACCAGAGAGCCAGAGCACCACAAGGATTGCCAACCATTAGCACCCACAGACACCTGGAAGAAGCAACCTCCAAACTCTGAAACCATCAGACTGTAAATACTCATTGTTAAGATAACCCAAAATGTGGTATTTGTCATGGCTGCTGGTATCTTAAGACACCATCATTTTCCCTAATAAAGTTGCTGTTTAGTTCATTTAAATGTCTGTTGTCAGTGCAGTAAAAAAGAGTCACATGCAAAAAAATAAAAGGTTACAGAGCTGCTCTTATGTAACACTTAATATATGGCAGAGGTCATGTGTGGTAGTTCAATGACAATAATATGTACTTTTGAGTAAATTTCAGTCGGACAATCATATTGAATAAAATGAAGTTTCACACCTACTTTTCACCCTACACATTCAACAGCAAGTAGATAAAAGAAAAACATATGAAAGTCAAAACTAAAATTAGTTGAGAGACTAACAAGGAAAATGTCTTCAAGTCATTAGGGTAGAGAAAGATTTCTCAGACAAGAATAAATTTAAAAATCCCATATTTCACAATCCATTAATTCACAAGGGGATTTTGTGTTTCTTGCTCTGACAAATGAGTGAGGGTAATGTTTATATTCTGGGACATGAAGATCAACTAAACCAGAGACCATGACTATAACATATTAATGTAGGGAAGAAATTGAAAATAAGGACTGAAGGTGAAGATTAAATGCTCTGGAGATCTCAGGAGTGTATCTCTCACCCTTTGTTAGATGGGTACTCGAATATAAAATTGAATATAAAAAGTGATTTCTTTTCCCAGGGAACAGCAATGTTGATGACTAGGTTGGAAGAAGTTGTTTTCAAAAGAAATATGATATGTTCCTCAATTTTTGAAATAATAAAATATCTGGATATATTTCAGATATTGGAGGAATATGAATATATTTCTGATTATCTACAATTATTAGTTTGGGATAGCATGAGCATGAGGCTCCTGATATTCATTCTCTACATGTTTCTCTATCAAAAAATATATACCGAGCCATAATCAACCTAGTGTGTCCATTTACCAAATGAAGAATGAAAGCTGAAATTAAATTGGCATAACTTCCCAATACTAAAAGTTTTTTCTAATTATGGAATCTAATATGAAAACACAACCTTTATGGCATTCATGGGATGCAATTATGAAAGATACATAAATAAGATAACATATTCTTTAGGAATCACAATGCTCACTCAGGCTATGGAATCAATAAAATAAAATTATATCCATCTTGAGAAAAACAGTTTTTCTTATTCTGTGAAAAAAAATTATCATTATGTAAGCAATAACTGATGTTGTGCAGTGAAAATCTGATACTATGTATTTCTACATCTCACTCCTCTGTTTAATTACTGATTCCTTAGTCTTCATCAAGCAAAAAAGATAAATGAATTGAGCATAACCTATGTCTTTTCAAGACTAGCTTCATGAAGAGAACAAAATCTTCCCAATGATATTCTGTGTTAAGAAACAGGTTACCACAATCCACTTTTCAATGGTGGAAGTTACTCTTCTGGGGTTCTAACTTTAACACAAGTCTAAGTGATATATCCTTATCTTGTCTTCATCAGTAAGATATGTCTTAGTTCTAATAATTTTATTGCTCGGCCAAGACACATGTCTGAGAGTGAATGCAAAGGCTACACTTTAAAAAGTAGGTTGCTCTAACCCATAACATTCCATAATGTCTTCCTGTGAGGAAGTACCCATTCCTTTGAAGTTCTCTTAAAGGTAAAGGTCATTGTTAAGGCAGTGTCATAAAAGGCATAGTATTCCCCGAATGATCTCATTGTTGACTTCACATCAAAATATCCTAAGTACTTTCCAAAACATTTTGACAATATTGCTGCATCACATTGGACTTTGTGAAGGTAAGTCTGAACATGGTACCTGTGTGGAAAGTAGAATTTACAAGCCCACTTGCCTGTATGCAAAGGTATGGGGTAATAAAGAGGCCATAGTGGCAGATGGCAACATAGGATCACAGGACATCACCCAAAGGGAAGGCCAGCTCTGTGGATACAAAGAAGAGGAACAGGAAAATCTGAGTGGCATATTCTTGGAGAGAAATCAATTTACTGCCTGTCAGAGAATTCACAGTCAATTTAGGAACAATAACTGAAATGCAGCAAAGATCTATGAGGGATAAATTGCCTATAAAGAAATTCATTGGAGAGTGTAGATGTGGGTCAGTTACAATGACAGTAGCAGTGAGAAGATTCCCAGTCAGGGCTCCCAGAGAAATCACTAAGAAAAGCAGACCTTGCAAGATTTGGATCTCCCGGGAGGCTGACATATCCATTAGTAGGAATTCCGTGAAGATGGTGAGGTTGTAGATGTCTTCTAATATACCGCAATCTCCCTGTAATCAAAGTGTAAAATGATAACAAGATGATTAAAATGAAGACATATTTTGATTATAAGAGTGAATCTAATTTCATTACATAATTTAAAACCAAGAACAAAATGTACCAGTTATGGAGTTACATGTATATTACTGCAAAATGTCTTTTGAAAATCTGCATGGATGTATTAAGTGATTGGATTCTTATTTTCTTCATCAGCAAATTTTCATTTTAAATATGTTCAGCCCATTTATTTGAACATTATACAGCTATGTCTGACTCACCTCATTGTAAAATCTTCTTCGGATGTCTTGATCTATCCATTGATATTTGAAGGATTATTTTTCCTTAGGAGAATTGAGTTCCATGGAAAGCTATGGTAAATCACTGTTGCTTCTAAATTTCTTAGCTATCATTTACAATCTAGCTCATGTAATATTTCATTTACAGTACTTATACTAGTCATGCCTGAAATTTCAACTAGGCCTAGAGCTGCAGGGTGCCTAAGAGTTACCTCCTGAAAGCCTCCATGTTGCTCAAATGTGACCACTCTTGAAGCCAAACTCATCATGTAAATACATTATTTTACCCCTAGCATGGGACATGACTCCTAGGGATGAGCTTCCCTGGCACTGAGGGATTACTACCATCACCTGCTGGTGATGCAACTAGAAAAAGACTTTGAATAAAAGGGGGAAATGGTAAAGACAAATGAGTTTATATGGCTAAGAGACTTCAAAAAGTGTTGGGAGGTCATCATAGGGGTTGCGCTTATGCATGTCTCAGCAGGATCTCATTGACAGCCAAAGTAGATACTGGTGCTCCTGAGGGCTATGGAGACACACAGGTTCTACAGTTATATCAGATGGCTCTGGAGTTCAATGCCTTGTCAGTGGGCCCTACTTTGGAATTTGTGCTCCTGAGTATGACGGA
This sequence comes from Dasypus novemcinctus, assembly GCF_030445035.2. Taxonomy (NCBI): domain Eukaryota; kingdom Metazoa; phylum Chordata; class Mammalia; order Cingulata; family Dasypodidae; genus Dasypus; species Dasypus novemcinctus. Next base: position 3,047,022 of record NC_080700.1, read on the forward strand.
GCTGAACTCAGATGTGACCTTTCTGTCACTTATTGAACCTGTGGTTGGCACTGGAGTTGGTGTATACTCAGGAGACTTGAATCTGTGGGCTGGCCATGTACCAGCTGTGGCCTGAGCCTCAGCAAAGTTGCAACACCTACTCTCCAGTTCATTGGACTTACCCAGATCAGCTAACAGGGAGTTGAAGATGGTCAACCACCATACCAGGGAAACAAGAGTGCCTACAACTGCAAGCAGGAGAATCACATCCATCAGCCATGTGGGATATAAGCCCCCTCTTGATTTAGAGGTGGAATAGACACCACCATCCCAGGGTAAGAAAGAGGGAGGAATAAAATATGGATTAAAGTGGACTTACAGGTATTCTACTATAGACCTATTGTGACTCTAGCAATTGAAGAAATTGTATGATTGATGTGGAGACAGTGGCCATGGTAGTTTCTAACGGCAGGTAGAAGGAAGAAGAGATGTGATGTGGGGGCATTTTCAGGACTTGGAGTTGTCTTAAATGATATTGCAGGTAGGGGCTGGACATTATATATCCTGCCATAACCCACTGAATGGACTGGGGGAGAGTGTAAACTACAATGTAAACTATAATCCATGAAATGCAGCAGGACTTCAAAATGTATTCACCAAATGGCAAAGAATGTGCCACTGATGAAAGAGGTTGTTGATGGTGAGTGTGGGTGGGGTGGGGGGTAGGGTATGTGGGAACCTCTTATATTTTTTAACGTAACATTTTTTGTGATCTATGTATCTTTAAAAAAAGACATTTAAGAAAAATAAAATTTAAGTATTTACATAAGTACAGTATTCAAGTAATTTTTGTATTATTGTATGTTCAATCTTTTGCATGCAATCACTTATGTATCATCAGCTACTATTTTAAGTCTAATGACCTGTAATAAACACTAGAATCAGAAAGAACAGATACTGTATTAGAATCTATTTTAATATTGGGCAGAAATAATTAAGTACTTTAATGATTTGAGACATGTATTTCAATATCACATGTATTTCAATTAAATGTTCATTAATGATTTTGATGAAGCTCATGGATTAAAAGATAAAAATATACCTGAGTTATGAGGAAGCAAGTTTATCTTCTGTAGCATGAATACTTATTCTGCAAATCTTATAGAGAAAACAAAACATGTGATACTGCCTATTTTATCCCTGAGTAAAGTTCATGGAGTCACTACTCAGACATTCATATTTATTCTTCATCATAGGAATATTTCTGCTTCTTGATTCTTCAAAAACAAGGTTATACTTTATGAAGGGCACACATGGATTATACCTCTCAGAGACACTCTCGAACCAATGATTTCATCCTCCATGGAGGACAGATTTCCTGATTGGTAAAGTTTTTTTGTTTATACCCTTGAGATTAGTTAAATTTGTAGCAGTTCTTATTAGCAGTAAATTTTGCAAATTTTTTTTGTTAAAAATCAAGTGAGTTATTGAAAAATGACATGTTACTGCAATTCAGTAAATGTTCAATTTATGTCTGATTATAGAAACAATATATTTTCTTTACAGCTGATCCACAAAATTGTGCAAAATTATACTTTCTATAGTTTTGGACTAGCATTATCTCATAAAGGAAAATCATTCTGTTTAAAATAATAACAGCAAAAACAATGAATAATCAACTAGTAGTTACAAAATTAAAGCAAGATAACTATTAGAACTGAATTTATAAGGAAAGCAAGTAAAGAAAAAGAGGATGTGGCACAAAGTCAAACTCTTCACAAAAGTGTTTTGAAGAGATCCTGGCATATGGAATGCAATTAATCATGTTAAATTCCCCTTAGAACGTGAGGTACTACCCAAGACACAATTCTGAGAATGTAGCCTCCTTTGTCATTATTCTGAAAATTCTTATTAATAGCTGGCAATCAGATGAGTATCATAACATGGGATGGTCTAGGTAGCTCCAAGAAGTTTGGGATATGAAGGCTCAAAAATAGAAGTTTCCACATAACTGCATAGGATCTCCAAACACGTATTAAATTCAGCAGGGAAAGTTGTTGAACAGAGATAATAAGTAGACTCTATGGAAGCAGAAATCCCCCTTTGCTCTCTATGGAGCAGTCTCGGCTTCACCAGAGTGGTGAACACTCAGCTAGAGTTTCAGCAGATCTTTACCTTTCATCATCATGGCATGCTCTTTTTCTCTGTGAGTGTATTTCAGGGAAAAAAAGAGAAACTGAAGGAATATATACCTTGACAGAGGCTAGAAAGTGTCCCTTGTATGGCAAGGAAAGTTCAGAGTGTAACAAAATAAATAGATAAACTGGGCTGATGTGCTATCTTAAGAAAAATAAAAGGAAAAATTATGGTGAGGCATCTGATAAAGCCATTGTATTATTATTTTCATGGAAACACAGCACTGAAAAGAGGTTAAGAGTAGGCAAAACACTTATAATGTATACTATCTTAGATTCTGTAGAATGTTGAAGACATAAATTAATATAATTCATGTAAACCATCTGTTAATTTAGTTTAAGGAACATTTTGTATTCTAAAAATTATTGAATGCCCTGAAGACCTTATGTTTATTTGGTTTTTATCTATTAAAAATTACCATATTATAAATTAAAACTGATACATTATCAATACTAGCTTTCTTAAAATACTAAAATCTTTATATTTTAATGCAATAATACTTTTAAAAATATTTCCCCAAGCCGAGCTGCCAGAGTCCCGAGAGCACCAGCTCCATGAGGGACTGCTGCCCCAGTCCTCTGACTCCAACTCCACTGCCTCGAGCCCCCTGGACCAAGTGGACACTTTCATCCTTTGAGAGAAGCTCTGTGCTCCTTTCCTCCTGACGCCCAAAACCAGGGTGGCGGTGTCTTCCTCTTCTCGGCTTGCCTGGGGTCAGGCTTTATGGGACCACCCGAGGGAGAGACGGGCTGGACCTTAGGACAGTGTGCCCCGGGAAACCAGGGAACACGACTTCACGGCTGCAGAGTTCAAGTACTTTTCTCTCTACAACGTGTATTCAGCCACCCTGAAAGCAGACTACCAATATCCAGCACTTACTTTACGACCTTCACAAGTTTTTCAGTCATGTTAAGTGTGTCATGTTGGGAGAAAATAAAATTCCCCAAAATGTGGCTGTGTTACTTCAGAGCCTGGCTCCAAGGTCTTCAGGATGCATCGACAGTGACTGGGAAACTGGGAAAATCACGGAAACAATTACAAAATGGGCCAGACGGCGGGGTCCTGGCCTACAGCTCCTGGTGCACAGCGGAGCCGCGGTAAACCCATCGACGTCAGCCACCTGGGGTAGCGGAGTCAGGTGGACGCAGGTGGGACCATCAGTCCCAGACTTCCCACATCCCTGACCGCAGCGACCCCGGGGCCTGTCGGCCTCCAGGCCAGCCTCGGCCCCACCGCCCGAATGGGTCCAGGACAGCCGACTCCACGCCAGAAGCGAGCCGAGAATCCCAGCGCGGAGCCCCTAGGCACGCCAGCTCCCTTCCCACCTCAGTGGCTGGTGAGACACGGCGGACCCTGCGGAGGCGATGGCAACAGTGAGAACCACCTGCAGCACCTCCGGGAGCCTGGGCTCTGCGGCTGCGCAGCGGCCGCCGGGCCCCGCGTGGGAGCAGCACGTGGGCTCCGCCCGGGCTCCTCCTGCTGTCCATCGGCACGGCCCTGGGCTGTGCCGCTTCCTTCTGAACCCTGGACGGGCAGATCATTGGGAGGGCCCTGGCTTGGGTGACTGGAGCTCTTTGGCACAATGCACTCTTTTCTGGAAAATATGAGTTCATAGTGGAAAGAAATCATCCAATGTGACATATTTAATTATAAAATACCCAAATAAATCACATTATTAATATAACATATTCAATCAGAAGGGTCTTTAAGTATTGTGAAGATGTCAAGTTACATGAAGGAGCAAAGTATTCTAAAATTCTAATTTTCACTTGAAACACAAATTTTATCATTAGCAGATAAATGTGTCAGTTGTTTTCATTACATTCATTTTTGAGAAAATGTTCTGTCAAAGAGATTCTGTCTGTAAAAACTCTTATTTTATTCCTGACGTTGGTATTTTGTCTTTATTCTCTTTTCTTACTAAGTTTTTTTCTATTAATATATTGATAAGTTGTATGTTTACAGAATAATCATGTATAAAATACAGATTTCCCATATACCACCCAACCAAAAACAATTTGCATTGGTGTAGGATATTTTTTACAATTGATGATAGCACAATTTTGTAATTGTGATATCATTAATGACCTACGATTTAACTTAGGGTTCACTGTGTGGTGTAGTCGCATGGATTTTTTTAAAAACTCTTCTGTGTTATCATATATAATCTAATATTTACCCTTTAATCTTATTCAGATTATATTTCAGTGCTGTTAATTGCATTCATAATGTTGTGCTACCATAAACATTATCCATTACCAAAACATTTTCATCATTCCAAGTAGGAACCCTCTACATGTTAAGCCTTAACTTTTAATTCCTTATATACACCCTGCCTCCCAATAACCTATAGTTTATATTCTGATTCTATGAAGTTGCTTATTCTAGTTGTTTAAAATCAGTGAGATCATACAATAGTTGCCCTTTTCTGTCTAGCATATTTCACTCAACATAATGTCTACAAGGCTCATCCACATTGTTGCATGGATCAGGACTTCATTCCCTTTTAAGGATTACTATTCCATTGAGAGGCGGGGCAATACAGTGCCTGAGTGAGTGCACCTTACAATCTCTCCTGCAAAGAAGCACAGAGTAGGGTTGGAATCTTGCTGGAGTGGACTGTTTTGGGGGCTTGCAAGGCAGGAGGTGTATGGACGTCAATTTGGAGAAACTGTGACAGAAGCACTGCTTGCTAAATGTAGAATTGTGGGTTACTAGCACAGAGGTTGGCAGTTGTGGGGAGGCAGGACCTTTGCCCCTAGGGCTTGGGCAACAGTGTTCCCTGAAAACTGTTGGTTGTGCAGCAGCGTCCCCAAGCCCTGTGATCCCCAGATGCATGGTCCCCAGATCCATGACCCCTAAGCCCCTACATTCCACAGACCTACATACCCTGAGTCTGCAATATCCTGGACTTCCCTTTCCTGAATCCAGTGCCCCCAGAGGTCTGAGATTACCTTAGCCCTCCAATTTTGGACTGACTCTGTGAGTGGGAGGGATTTGGTGGGAGGTGCAGAGGGGCCAAATGAGTGCAGGTTCAATTTTCTGGTCTCTACCCCCTCATTTTATTTATTTATTTATTTATTTATTTATTTATTTATTTATTTATTTATTTATTTTTTGAGCTTGGAGGAGCATACCAGCTGACTTGGGGAAAGCCTGGGAAGAATGGAGAGGTGAATATGCTGATAAAGCCCAATTTACCTAAACACCCTGGGATAGTATCTTGTTCTGGGAGAAGGTGGAGTCAGAAAATAAACTAGGCCTCCTGTAAAACACCTAAGGGAGATGGACTATAGGAGGTGTTTTCCAAGCTTCCAATAGCATACTTGGGGTTCCTGGTGAGGTGTGGGTGCTCTCTCTCTGGAAATTAAGAGTCATTGTTTTCTGTGCTGAGCTGGTTCAACAAAGACCCACTTGAATCTCCTAACAGACCTCTCAGGCAGCTTTTCTGCTGCCCTGGGAGAGAGGAAAGTGAGGAAGGGAGAAAGGGGAAATGTCAGATTCCTAAGCATTATATTTAACTGCAAAAAGAATTCCTTACTTGAAACTTTGTCTGGTATTTTGTTGGTTTGTCTTGCTTTTTTTCCTTCCTCTTTATCCCCCCGAGGCCCTTTTTTCTTTCTATGTCTCTTTTTTCCTTTCTTTCTTGCTTCCCTTCCCTTTTTGTCCTTTTTTTTCCCTTTCTTTCTTTTCTTTTTTATTTCTTTTTACATTAGGTGCTGCAGGGAGCATTTTACATTTGCTATATTTCCTCATCCTCCATTTCCTCTTTTCTGTGTGTATTAATTTTGGACACCAAAACTATCCCCTGTCCTCTACATCTTTCTATCCTCCATCATTTATTGTTTCTATTACATTACACCTCTCTTTGGACCCAATTTTTCTGACTTTTTATTTCTTTGTTCTGTTTCTGTCTTATATTAACTCTTCATATTATTGTCCTTTCTTTTTTCTTTCCCTCTCTCCTGAGCACACTGGCCTTTTAATTCACACTATATTCCTCCCCATATTCAGTTTACTGTCTCTTTATAGATACTCTACTTTTCTTACAGTTATCTCTCTACAGTGCTTACATGAGTCTAATATCCATTCTCATAGATCTCATGTGGTTCCTCTGTTAATATTTACTATCAATACTACTATTATTCATTTTCCTTTCTTACTCTTTTTGCTTTCTCTTGCCCTAATATTTCCCTTCAAGTGAACATAGCCAACAACAAGGAAATAGAGTAAGAACAAAGTGACAAAGAGAAAACTTAACACACATCCAAAAACAACTAATTAAACCCCAAACTAGACAAAGATGATAAGCAACTGATTAACTCTGTCAAAATAAAATGATGACCAGACAGCAACAAAAAACTACAAACCAAACTAATAATAAGGAAAACATGTCCCAATCCAATGACAAAACTAAAAATCAGGAAGAGGAACAGAACATCGAACAAGTAATTAAAGCTCTCAAAACATATATTAGGGACCAATTTGATGAAATGAAGGAGAAGATTAAGAAAATGAAGAAAACACTTGGAGAGAATAGAGAAGAAATTGCAATCATACACAAAAAGATAATAGATATGATAGTGATGAACAATACAATTCAAGAAATCAAAAATACACTCTCAGCAAATAACAGCAGACTTGAAGAGGCAGAGGAAATAATTAGTGATGTGGAAGACAGTACATCTGAAATTGAACAGATAGTAGAACTGATTGATAAAAAGATAAAAAAAAAAAAACCAGCAGGGAATTAGGGACCTGAATGACAATGCAAAATGTGCAAATATACACATTATAAGCATCCCAGAAGGAAAAGAGAAGAGAAAGAGGACAGAAGGAGTGTTGGAGGAAATAATGATGGAAAACATCCCAAACCTACTGAGGGAGATGGATGTACATGTCCAGGAAGCAATGCACCCCAAACAGCATAAATCTGAAAAGGCCTACCTGAAGACATATAATTATCAAATTATCCAATGCTCAAGAGAAAGAAAAAATTACTAAAAGCAGAAGGGAAAAGAGAACCATCACATATAAATGAGGTTCCATAAGATTAAGTGCTGATTTCTCATCTCAAACCATGGAGGCAAGAAGGAAGTGTTATGACATAGTCAAGGTACTAAAAGAAAAAAATTTCCAACCAGGGAATACTCTATCCAGCAAAGGTAACATTCAAAAATGAGGGAGAGGCGGCAGACTTTTCCCAGTGGTTAGGGCATCCGTCTACCACATGGGAGGTCCATGGTTCAAACCCTGGGCCTCCTTGACCTGTGTGGAGCTGGCCCTTGCCCAGTGCTGATGCATACAAGGAGTGCCATGCCACGCAGGGGTGTCCCCGCACAGGGAAGCCCCACACACAATAAGTGCGCCCCATAAGGAGAGCTGCCCAGCACAAAAGAAAGTGCAGCCTGCCCAGGAATGGAGACACACACACACACAGAGCTGACACAACAAGATGATGCAACAAAAAGAAACACAGATTCCCATGCTGCTGACAACAACAGAAGTTGATGAAGAAGATGCAGCAAATAGACACAGAGAACAGACAACAAGGATGGGGGGGGAAGGGAAAATAAATAAATAAATAAATAAATCTTTTTTGAAAATGAGGGAAAATTCAAAATATTCACAGAAGAACAGAAACTAGGAGAGTATGCCAACAAGAATCATGCACTTCAAGAAATACTAAAGGGAGTTCTGCAGTAAGAAAGAAAATAAAAGAGAGACATTGTAGGAGGAGAGTGTAAAAGTGACTAAAATGACAAAAAGAGAAAAAAATAAATCAAAATATGACAAACAAAAATCCAAAGAAAATATGCCTAATATAAGTAATTCCTTGACGGTAATAACAATGAACATCAATGGATTAAACTTACCTGTCAAGAGAGTCAGAATGGAAGATTGGATAAGGAAAGATGACCCAACTATATTCTGTCTACAAGAAACACATCTTAGACCCAGGGATTCAAGGAGGTTGAAAGTGAATGGCTGGAAAACAATCTTACAAGCAAACAATAACCAAAAAAGGGCAGGGGTAGCTATATTAATATCAGACAAAATAGACTTTAAAAGCAAAAAAAAATTGTGAGAGACAAAGATTGACACAACATATTAGTGAAAGCGATAATGTTTCAAGAAGAAAGAACAATCATTAACATTTATGGTCCTAAGAAAGTTGCCTCCAAATATGTGAGGCAAACACTGGAAAAATTAAGTGAAGGAATAAATGCCTCTACAATTATAATGGTGGGTTTAATACAACACTATCGACTATAGACAGAACATCTCCAAAGAGAATCAATAAAGAAACAAAAACTTTGTACAATATATTAGAGGATCTGGACCTAATAGACATATACAAAACATTACACCCAAATAGAGCAGGATATACATTCTTCTCAAGTGCACATGGATCATTCTCCAAAATAGACCACATGCTAGGCCACAGAAAATGTCTCAATGAATTCTGAAAGATTGAAATCATACAAAATAACTTCTCTGACCACAGTAAAATGAAGCTGGAAATCTGATAGGGCCAGAGACCCAGATTTGGCAACAAGATATGGAAGTTAAATAATGCACTTTTAGAAAACCAGTGGGTCAAGGAGGAAATCTCAAAAGAAATTATAACTAACTTGAAACTATTGAAAATGATAACACAACATACCAAAACTTATGGGATGCAGCAAAAGCAGTACTGAGAAGGAAATTTATAGCCATAAATTCTAACATCAAAAAAGAAGAGCTAAAATTGAAGACCTAACTGCACACTTGGAGAAATTAGTAAAAAAAACAACAAACTAAACCCAAAGGAAGAAGAAAGAAAGAAAGAACAAAGATTGGAGCAAAACTAAATGAAATAGAAAATAAGAAAGCACTTGAAAAACTAAACAAAACCAAGGGCTGGTTCTTTACGAAGATCAATAAAATTGAAAATCCCTTAGCTAGACTAACAAAGAAAAAAAGAGAGAAGATTGAAATATGCAAAATAAGAAACAAGAAAGGAGATATCACCACTGACCCCACAGAAATAAAGACTATCTATCATAAGAGGACACTTTGAAAAACTAATGCCAACAAGAAGGACAATTTAGAGGAAATGGACAAATTCCTAGAAACACATAAGCAGCCTACATTGACAAAAAAAGAAATGATGATCTCAACAAACCAATCACAAATAAAGAGATAAAATCAGTCATTAAAAATCTCCCAACTAAGAAAAGACCTGGGCCAGATGGCTTCACAGGTGAATTCTACCAAACATTCTGGAAAAAACTAACACCAGTCTTGCTTAAACTCTTCCAAAAAATTGAAACAGAAGGAATATTGCCTAACTCATTCAACGATGCCAACATTACTCTAGTACCAAAGCCAAACAAAGACACCACAAGAAAGGAAAATTACAGACCAATCTCTCTAATGAACCTAGACATGAAAATCCTCAACAAAATACTTACTAATCATATTCAACAACACATTAAATGAATTATACACCATGACCAAGTGGGATTCATTCCTGGTATGCAAGGATGGTTCAACATAAGAAAACCAATTAATGTAATACACCATATAAACAAATTGCAGGGAAAAAAATCACATGATCATATCTAAAGATGCAGAAAAAGCATTTGACAAAATACAGCACTCTTTCTGATAAAAACACTGCAAAAGATCAGAATAGTAGGAAACGTTCTGAACCTAATAAAGAGTATATATGAAAAAACCACAGCTAACATCATTTACAATGGTGAAATCCTAAAACCTTTCCCTCTAACATCAGGAACAAGACAAGGACGCCCACTATCACCCGTTCTATTTAACATAGTCTTAGCAGTACTTGCTTGAGCACTGAAGCAAGAACTAGACATAAAAGGCATCCAAATCAGAAAGAAAGAAGTCATAATTTCACTATTTGCAGATGATATGCTCCTTTGTGGTAGACTTCTTAGAAAACCCTAAGAAGTCTACCACAAAGCTTCTAGAACATATAAATGAGTTCAGTAAAGTTGCAGGTTACAGGATCAATGTGCAAAGAAATCAGTAGCATTTCTGTACACCAATAATGAGCAATCTGAGGTGGACATCAAGAAATAAATGCCATTTACAATAGTAAATAAAAATCAAATACCTAGGAATAAATTTAACTAAAGATGCAAAAGAATTATACACAGAAAACTACACAACACTTTCCAAGGAAATCAAAGAAGACCTAAATAAATGGAAGAACATTCCCTGTTCATGGATAGGAAGACTAAATATTATTAAGATGTCTATCCTACCAAATCTGATCTACAGATTCAATGCAAACCAATAAAAATCAACCCAGCATTCTTTAATGAACTAGTGAAATTATGAAATTTATTTGGAAAGAAAAGAGGCCCCAAATAGCCAAAGACATATTGATAAAGAAAAATGAAATTGGGGGAATAACACTATCTGACTTCAAAACATACTACAAATCTACAGCAGTGAAAACGGCATGGTATTGGCACAAGGATAAAGATACTGATAAATGGAACTGATTGAGAGTCCTGATATAGATCCTCATATATACAGTCATATGATATTCAACAAGGTCACCAAACCATCTCAACTGGGAGAGAATGGCCTCTTCAACAAATGGTGCCTGGGGAACTGGATGCCAATGTATAGAAGAATGAAAGAGGAATACCAATTCACATCTTATACAAAAATAAACTCAAAATGGATAAAAGACATAAATATAAGAGCAAGTTCATAAAGACCTTAAAAAGCAATGTAGGGAAACATCTACAGAACCTTATAATATGAAACAGCTTCATGAACTTCATCCCCAAAGCATGAGCAGCAAAAGAACAGATAGATAAATGGGAATTCTTCAAAATTAAAGCCTTCTGCACCTCAAAGGAGTTTGTCAAGAAAGTGAAAAGAGAGTAAACACAATGCAAGAAAACATTTGGTAAGCATATATCTGATAGGAGACTTATATCCTGCATATATAAAGAACTTCTATATCTTGAAAATAAAAAGACAAACAACCTATTTTAAAAATGGGAAGAAGATTTGAACACACACTTCTCCAAAGAAGATATACAAATGGCTAAAAAGCACATGAAAAAAGTGCTCAAAATCATTAGATATTAGGGAAATACAAATCAAAACAACAATGAGATACTATCTTACCCCCATAAGACTGGGAGCTATCAAAAAATCAGAAAACTACAAGTGCTGGAGAGGTTGTGGAAGAATGGAAACACTCGTCCACTGCTGGTGGGAAAGCAGAAGGATCCAGCCATTCTTTAGGACAGTTTGGCTGTTTCTTTAAAAACTAGCAATAGATTTGCCATATGACCCAGCAATTCCCCTGCTTGGTTTATACCCAGTAGAACTGAAAACAAGGACACAAAACAATATATGCACACCAATGTTCATAGCAGCACTATTCACTATTGCCAAAAGTTGGAATTAACCCAAATACCCATCAACAGATGAATAGATAAAATGTGGTATATACATGCAATGCAATACTACTCAGGTATAAGAACGAATACAGTCCAAACACATGGATGAATTTTGAGAACCTTATGTTGAGTGAAGTAACCCAAGCATTGAAGGACAAATACTGCATGACCTCTCTGATATGAAATAAGTAAACCAAGCTGTCTCAAAGAGCTAGAGATTGGAAGATAGGCTTAAAGGAAGTTGGGGGTAGAGAAAGTTTGCAAGCTGACACCTACATGGGTGAAATCTAAGCTGGAGGTAAGTATTTATACAGGAAAGGGATAAAATGGGGGCATATGGATACTTTGTGTGGGGATTTGTGGGCTTGAGGGGGGGCTAGGGAAGGAAAGAAGGGTCAAATGACCCAAGAAATTGGGGGGAGGTGAGAGGAACATTTGAACATAAGAGGTTTTCAAGTATGGGGTTGAAATTACAATGTAAGAGAAACTTTAGGAATGTAAGAAGGAACATCATCAGTTTAAGATGCTTAAGGGGGGCATCTGACACAGGGCAGACTTCTAGGGAGTGTGTAAATGCTCATTTTGTCATCGTGGGTTAATTGGGTGGAGACCCATACAATGAAAGTGAAAATATACCCACATCCTGGGGAGGACTGATGTTCTCAGAGGGAATTGTATCTCTCGAGAGTATTGGTGGCTACCAATGGGTTAGGGCAGTTAAGGACATGAAGCCTTCAACATTGTTTCAAGTATCTCTGAATATGGTCCTTCAAGTAATGAAGATTGATTGTCACTGTGGGCCCTGAGGGGAGGGGGAAAGAGGTATTGAATAGATGGAATCATTCTAACTGTGGGGCAATGGAAGAAGTGTTCCAAAAGATCATGCAATGATGAATATAGGACATCTTAAATTACACCAAAAATGTATAAAAGCCTATAAGCTAAAATGTAAACCATAATATAAAACATAACTAAAAATTTAGAAAATTGTATATTCTAAAATATAAACCATAATGTAAACTCAAATGGAACCATGTTTGAAAGCTATTGTTTCAATGTCTATACATCACCTGCAGCAAATACAATATGAACATGTAAAAAGATCATTGGGGAAAGGAAAAAGAGTTTGATGTTGGATATGTAGGAGTACCATATATTATATATGTAAATTACTGTGATCTAAAACTTTTGTGAAGACAAACTTAATAAGTAGAATTAAAAAAGGATGTAGACACTGAGGAATAAATGGAAGAAATTGCCTTGCCACTATACATACAGGGCAACACCTATAGAAGTGATGAAAGGCAAAACATCAAAAAAAAAAAAGCTTTATCTTTTTTTCATTTTTTGATACTCCATTTTATTTTCACTTTATTTAATTTTTCTAAATTAGAATGTATTCTATATCTCACCTTTAAACCCACCACTATATTCGATTTTACTATTAATGGAAACTGTCAATATATTAGGCTTCATTTTTAAGGAAGTTTTGGACCACAGAGAGGTTCAAATATGGCAGGGGAGGAACACTGGTGTGGGGTGTTATTGATAGGAAAGCAGGGCATGTATACAGGGTACATAAAAACCACTGAGAGAGTGCTGAGTTCCCTGCCAGTGCAGCTCTATCACATTCCCCAATGGAACAGCAATAATCCCCCAAGTGCAATGGCAAAGACCAAAAAAGAAGGATGGTCCAACAATGAGCCCTTGATACTAATGACTATGCTTGTGAGTCTGTGCACCTGAAGTAAGAACTAGGCCTAGAGCTGCAGGGTGCCTAAGAGTTACCTCTGGAGAGCCTCAAAGTTGCTCAAATGTGGCCAGTCTTGAAGCCAAACTCAGCATGTAAATGCATTGCCTTTGCCCCTGCATGGGACATGACTCCCAGGGATTAGCCTCCCTGGGACTGATGGATTACTACTAAGCAACAGCTGATGATGTAACTAGAAAATGACCTTGAATAAAAGGGTCAACTCAGAACAGCAGAATATCTCAGCCTACATGTAATATCAGGTGATAAAAACTGCTTAATGATTTTGGAATTAAGGGGAAAATGGAAAGGACAAATGAGTTTATATGGCTGTGAGTCTCCAAAAAAGTGTCAACTTTACACATGCCTCAGCAGGGCCCAGAGACAGCCAAATTAGATACAACCCCAGATACTGGTTCTACTGAGGGCTACAGAGACCGACAGGTTCTACAGTCATGGCAGATCACTCTGGAGTTCAGTGCCACGTCAGTTGGCTCTACTTTGGAGTTTGTGTTCCTGAGTGTGATGGAGTTGGACTCAGATATGACCTTTCAACACATGCCTCTTCTGTTACTTTTACCAGAACTGTGGTTGGCACTGGGGTTGCTATATATTCAAGAGACCTGAATCTCTGGACTCTCCACATGACAGCTAGGCCCTGCACCTCAAAAGACTTGCAACTCCTACTCTCTGGTTTATTGGACATACCCCAGTCAGCTAACAGGGAGTTGAAGAAGGTCAGCCACCACACCAGGGATCCAAGAGTGCCTACAACTGCAAGCGGGAGAATTGCATCCATCATCCATATGGAATATAGCCCCCTCTTGATATAGATGGGGACTGTACATAACCATCCCAGGGTCCACAGGATGGAAGAATAGAGTATGAATTAGAGCAGACTTACTGATATTCTACTATGGAACTATTGTGATTAATAATGGAAGAATTGTAGCACTGATGTGAAGAAATTGGCCACAGTAGCTGTTGAGGGTAGGAAAAGGGAAGAGACATGATGTGGGCCATTTTTAGGACTGGAAGTTGTACTGCATTGTACTGCAGGAACAGATGGTGGACATTTTATTTCCTGCCGTGGCCCACTGGGTTGACTGGAGGAGAGTGTAAACTACAATGTAAACTACTATCCATGTGGTGCAGCAGTGCTCCAAAATGTATTTACCAAATGCAACGAATGTGCCATGATGATGAAAGAGGTTGTTAATGAGGGAGAAGTAGGATGAGGACAGTGGGGGTTATATGGGAACCTCATATGTTTTTAATGTAACATTAAAAAGAAAGAAAGAAAGAAGGAAAAAAAGAGAGCAAAAATATGTATTCCATTGGATATATATATATATCCAAAATGAGGCACATATATATATATATATGTATAATATGTATACATATATATATGTATAATATACATATATATATGTATAATATGTGCCTCATTTTGCTAACCCATTCATAGTTGATTGACATTTGGGTTGCTTCCATATTTTGGCAATTGTGAATAATGCTGCTATGAACAATGATGTTACAATATCTATCCAAATAACTGCTTTGTAGTCTTTGGAGTAAATACCTAGTAGTTCAATTCCCAGTTCATTTGGTAGTTCTATACTTAGCTATCTGAGGAAGTGCCAAACTGTCTCTCATGGCAGCTACAAGATTTTACATTGCCACCAGCAATGAATTAATGTGCCTATTTGCCCACATCCTCTCCAGCACTTGCTATTTACCATGTTTTCAATATCAGACATTCTAATGGGGGTGAAATTGTATCTCATTGTGGTTTTGATTGGCAATTTCCCAGTGGCTAATGATGTATAGCATCTTTTCATTTCCTTTCTGGCCATTTGTATATCATCTTTGGAGATATGTCTGTTCAAGTATTTGCCCATTTTTAAACTGAGATGTCTTTTGGTTGTTAAATTAAAAGATTTCCATATATATTCTCAAAAGTAATTCTTTATCAGATATGTGGTTTCCAATTATTTCCCCAGTGTATAGTTTGTCATATTACTTTCATGATACAGTCCATTGAGGAATAAAAGTTTTGCTGTTGTTGTTGTTTTGTTTCTTTGTTTTTTTTTCTTTTTAATTTTGATGAGGTCCTAATTTTTCTTATTTCATTTTTTGCTGATGCTTTGGGTTTAATGACCAAGAAACCATTGCCTAACACAATGTTGAAGATGCTTCCTTATTATTGTCTAGGAGTTTTGTAGTGCTAGCTCTAATATTAAGGTATTTGATCCATTGTGATTTGATTTTTGTACATGATTAGTGATAGGGTCCTGCTTCTTTTTTTTTTTTTCCTACAAATGCAGATACAGTTTTCCCAGTACTCTTTCTAGAAGAGACTATTCTTTCCCAATAGTGTGGGCTTTGCCACCTCAACAAATATAAGCTAGCCATAAATGTAAGGGTTGATCTTCGAGCTCTCCATTCTATTCTATTCATCCATTTGTTCTTCCTTGTGCTAGTATCATGCCAGTTTACTTTTTGTGGCTTTGTAATAAGATCTAAGACCAGAAAGTGTAAGTCCTCTAATTTCATTCTTTTTCAAGATGGCTTTAGTTCTTCAGGGCCTCTTACAATATACTTTTGATGATTGATGTTTCCTTTTCTGCAAAGAAGGGTATTGGAATTTTGATTGGGATTCAATTAAATCTATAAATTGATTTTGGTTTTATTGGTATCTTATGATATTTAGTCTTCCAATCCATGAACACATAGTGTTTTCCTATTTATTTAGATCTTCTTTGATTTCTTTTAGCAATGTTTTGAAGTGGTTTTATGGAGATATATTTACATACCACACAGTTCATTAAAGCATACAAACAGGGAAGTGGATGTGGCTCAAGCAGTTGGGCACCCACTTACCACATGGGAGTTCCTGGGTTCACTTCCCAATGCTTCCTGAAAAAATAAAAAGAAGATGAGCATAGAACAAGCAGACAACTAGCACAAAAACAAGGGGGCGGGGGGAGAAAAATAAATAAATAAACAACTGCTGTCAGTATATTCAGAAAGTTGAGCATTAAACACCAGAATCAATTGTAGAACATTTTCATTAATGCAAAGAGAAAAAAAAACTCTCAATCCTTCTATCATTCCACAGGCCCACATAAATCACTACTCTATTTCCATCTACATAGATTTTTTTATATTTATATTTTATACAAATGTGATCATACTATAGGTCGTGCTTTGTGTCTGCATTCTTTCACTTAGCATAATTATTTTTCTTTAAATCTGTGAAGTTTTAGGTTTGCATTAATGTCATGTAAGAAACACAACATTCCCCTATACACCCCTATTGCTAACACTTAGCATTTGTGTGGTAACTGTGTCAAAACTGATGAAAAAACATTAAAATATTACTAACCATAGTCCATAGCTTGCATTAGGTGCTTTTTCTCCATATACAACCCTATTATTAATAATAATACCTTGTAATAGGGAAGTACATTTGTTATAGTTCTTGACAGAACATTTCTATATTTGTGTTATTAACCATAGTTTTCATCCACGACAGAGTTCAATGTGTTATACAGTTCCTTTTTATTTAACTTTTTTAATTGAAATATATCACTCATACATAACATACATAAACAATTAGTGTATAATAATAGTTGTGAACTTACAAAGCAAACATACATAACATCAAACAAACATAACATCTCACCCTACCACCAATAACTTGCATTGTTGTTAAACTTTTTAAACTAATGATTAAAGAGCTTTGTCAAAATATTACTACTAAACAAAGTATTTTCCCCCAACCAATCCTACTATCTTGATCTCATTTACATATGAACATACATAAACAACTAAGTGTGTAGTAAAAGTTGTGAGCTTCAAAGCAAACATGCATAACATCATACAGGGGTCCCATATATCAATCTTCTACCAACACCTTGCATTGCTGTGAGATATTTGTTACAAATTATGAAAAAATATTGTCACAATCTTACTACAAACCATAGCCCTTATCTTATGTTTGGTGTATTTTTCCCCAAATCCACCCTATTATTTTTTAAAAATATTTTTTAATGACAGAAGTTGTAAACTTATAAAACAATCATGCACATGAGCAGAATTCCCAAACAACACCCCTCCATCAACACACCACAATGTGGTGTGTCATTTGCTACAGATAGAATAATATCTGATTATTGCCATGTCCACAGCATACATTTGGCTCACTTTTTCCATACTGCCTCAGTATCAACACAGTACATCTTTCGTGTAGATGTAAGAATATTGTTATTACTACTAACCACAGTCCATAGGTCACTCTAGCTGTATTTTTCCCATGCATCTCCACATTCCCAGCATCGTGTAGTAGTGATATACATTTGTTCTAGCTCACAAAGGACACTCTTGCATCTATACCATCAAACACAATTCTAACCCACCTCTTGGTTTACTGTGCTATCCAGTTCCTAGATTATTCTCAACCATTCTGTCAATCGGCATTTACATAAGTAGACTATCATTTTCAGTCACATCTCCATTTATAAACCAGCTGCCACTTGCTGTGTGTTACCATCTACTCTATACAGTTCCACAATTTTACAGTAAAGATAATTAAAACTTCTACATACATTAAACATCAGTAATCCACTCAGTCCTTCTCTTTAAGAATCCACCACCTACCACCAGGCCTTGAAGATATTTTCCAATAATTTCTTCTAGAAGTTTTATGGTTCTTGCTTTTATTTTTAATTTTTTTAATCCATTTTGAGTTAATTTTTGGATAAGGTGTGAGATAGGGGTCCTCTTTCCTTCTTTCAGCTATGAATGTCCAATTCTTTCAGCACCATTTGTTGAATGGATTGTTCTGCCCGAGCTGTGTGAGTTTGACAGACTAGTCAAAAATCACTTGACCATACCTGTGAGGGTCTGTTTCTGAACCATAAATTTGGTCCCATTGGTCTACTGTGTCTGTCTTTAGGCCAGTACCATGCTGTTTTTACCACTATAGGTAGGTATTATGATTTAAAGTCGAGATGATGGTTCACTTTTCCTTTTTATGATGTTTCTGGTTATTCAGGACTCCTTACCCTTCCAAATAAATTTAATGTTCATGTTTTCAATTTTTTCTTTAATGCTGGTAGAATTTTTATCAGATTGTATTAAATCTGTATATCAATTTAAGTAGAATTGACATTTTAATGATATTTAGTCTTCTAATCCATGAGCATAGAATGTTCTTCCAATTATTTAGGGCTTTTTTTATTTGTTTTAACATTGAGTTGCACTTTTCTGAATACAAGTGCTTTCCATCATTGGTTCATTTTATTCCTATTTGAGTTTAATCTGTTATATTTTATTTTCACCACTCCTTTGACACTTTTAGTTACTTTTATTGATTTACTCTTCATTTCTAGACTCTCTTCCAGGTCTCTCTTTCCTGTCTTTCTTTTCTTTTCAGGCTCTAACACACCCTTTAGTATTTCCTGAAAATCTGGTCTCTTGCTTAGAAATTCTCTCAGTTTCTGTTTATCTGTAAATATTCTAATTTCACTATAATATAAGATTCTCAGCTAGAAGTTTTTCTCTTGTAGCATTTTAAATATATCAGACCACTGTCTTCTTGCCTCCATGGTTTCTGGTGAGAAATCAGCACTTAAAATTATTGGATATCTCTTACATGTTATGCATTGCTTTTCTCTTGCTGCTCTCAGAATTCTCTGTCTTTGGCCTTTGACATTCTCATGAGTATGTTTCTTGGAGTTGGTCTATTTGGATTTTTTCAGATGGGAGTATGTTGTGTTTCTTGGGCAGGGATATCTATGTCTTTCAATAGGGTTGGGAAATTTTCTAACATTATTTCTTTAAATATTCCTTCTGCCTCTTTTCCCTTCTTTTCTCCTTCTGGGACACCCATGACACATATATTTGCATGACTTTTGCTGTCATTTAGATCCCTGAGACCTTGTTGAATATTTTCCATTCTTTTCTTCATCTCTTCTTTTGTATATTCACTTTCAGAGGCCATTTCTTCAAGCTCACCAATCCTTTCTTCTGCCTCTTCAAATCTGCTCTTATATAATTCCAATGTTTTTTTAAAAAATTTCATTGATTGCACCTTTCATTCCCATAAGATCTGTTATTTTTCTATGTATGCTTTCAAATTCTTCTTTTTGCTCATCCAATGTCTTCTTAATATCCTTAATGTCTTTAGCCATCTCATTGAATTTATTAAGGAGATTTATTTGAACATCTATGATTAGTTGTCTCAACTCCTTTATGTCATCTGGAGGCTTATCTTGTTCCTTTAACTGGGCCATAGCTTCCTGTTTCTTGGTGTGGGTTGTAATTTTGTGTTGGTGTCTTTGCATCTGGCTTACTAGAATATTTTTTTCTGGGTGCAGTTTTTCTCTTTATTTAATGGCCTCCTATCATTTCTCCCTTGCTGGTTGTGCAGTAGGAGCCAAGCATGTAGTTGGTGCTCTAAGCTGTGGAGACTCAAGCTGCCCTCATTGCGCCAGGGACCAATGATGCTTCTTCCAACACTCTTCTTTGCCAGGGGTAGGGACAGAATCACAGCTATGTGGAATAATCCACGTGCAGACCAAGACTGTAGTTGCCTATAGAGACTGATGGAGCTTCACATCCCTTTTCCTCATATGCAGTGTGGGTCCAAAATGAATTCAGTTGCCCTGGTAGACTTCTGGTTTTCAGTGTATGCCAGCCAAAGTTCCCTGCAGTTACCTGTATAGGCTGGTGCAGGACTCCTCAGCCTCCTCCCAGCCAGAGGCAGGACTGAAGCCTAGGCTAGGGCTGCAAGCTGATCTGCGTGAAAGAAACTGGTTCCTGCAAACACTGAAAGTTTAAGTCAGCCCATCTTCCCCTCAGGCAGGGGCAGAGTCACAATCATGGCTACTGGGCTCTTTCTGACTTGGGCTCATTCTCACCCCAGCCTTTCCCAGGGCTATCTCTTAGCCAGCCAAGTCTCCCAATCCATAACTGAAATTGGCAGCCAACCATCTCTTCCTCCCCTGCTTCCAGGAAATGGAGCTTTCAATTCCCATCACAGAACACCTCCTGGGGCAGCTCATCCTGCCAGAGTAGGATGATCACCAGTCTCTGTGGCTTGGCCAGTAATTACCCGGAGAGGCTGGTGCAGATCACTGCAGCTTCCTCCCTGCTGGAGGTGGCACTGGAGCCTAGGCTAGACCTGCAATACGATCTGGATGGGAAGAAGCCAGTCCCCACCAGCACTGGGATTCTCAGTCCACCCCGCTTCCCCTTGTGCCAGGTGTAGAGCTAAGATGTTGGCTCCCAGCCTCTTTCTAGCCTGGACAGGCTCAAACCTTAGCTGTTCTCAGGATTATACTGTAGCCCACTGAATTTCCTTATCAGTAGCTGAAATTGGCGACCAAAATGTTTCTTCCTCCCCCATTTTGGGGAAGTGGAGCTTTCAATTCCAGCCACGGAATAGCTCCTGAGGCGGCTTGTGCCTCCAGTGGAGGATGGGCACTGGCCTCCATGGTGTGGAACACTCTATTTATGAGTCTTCTCAGCAGACGGGCAGTCGCCTTCTTCCACTCCCCCAAGGGTGTTGCAGGATGCTCTTCTGGCCTCATGGAGCCCCCAAAAAGGTGCTTCAGCTAGCTCCAGAGAGCTATGGGTGTTTGCTAACTGCCCTGTAGCAGGAGCTGACTCTAGGAGCTCCTTACTCTGCCACCATCTTGCTGATTCTTCTACAGTTCCATTTTTGATTCTATAACTTTCCTTCCAATAGCATACATGACCCAAAATTTGCTCTTTCACCACATTCACATACATATTTTAGCACTGTTTATTACACTGTCAATAATGAGCTATCATCACTTCTTTCCATTTCCAACATTACAATCAACCTAAATAGAAATTCTGCAGAAAATAGCATCAGCTTCCCATTCTTTACCTCCATTCTATCTCCACATGAGCTAGATTCTAGATTCTAAATCTGAGTTGGTTATTATTAGTTGATATTAGTGAGATCAAATAATATTTGTAATTTTGTGTCTGACTTATTTAAGTCAACATAATGACCACAAGGTTAATCCATGTTGTCACATGCATCAGGACTTCATTCTTTCTCACAACCTAATAATAATCCATCATATGTATATACTATATTTGTTAATCCCTTCATTAGTTGATAGATAATCGTGTTGCTTGCATCTTTTGGTAATTGTTAAAAGTGACACTATGAACATTGAAGTGCAAATGTCTAGTTGCATCCCTGCTTTCAGTTCTTCTCTGTACATAACTATTAGTGGGATTGCCAGATCATGTGGCAATTGTATACTTAGCTTCTTGAGCAACCACCAATCTGTCTTCCATAGCCAATGTAATATTTTACATTGCCACCAGCAGTGAATGAGTGCTGCTCTTTATCCACATCCTTTCCAATGCTTGCTGCTTTCTGTTTTCTTAATAGTGGCCATTATAGTAGGTCTGAAATTAAATCTGGTTTTCTTTTGCATTTCTCTAATAACTAGTGATGTTTAACATCTTTTCATGTGCTTATTTGTCATTGTATTTCTTCTTAGAAAATGCCTATTCTAGTCTTTCACCCATTTTTATTGGGTTGTTTGCCTTTTTGTTGTTCAGTTGTAGGAATTCTTTATATATTCCAGAGATTGAACTCATCAGATATGTGGTGTGCAAATATTTTCTCCCAATAAGTAAGCTGCCTTTGCACTTTCTTGACAAAGTCCTTTGAAGTGCAAATGTTTTTAATTTTGAAGAGTACCATTTATCTTTTTTTTCTTTCATTGCCTGTACTTTCCATGTAAAGTCTAAGAAGCTATTGCCTATAATAAGATCTTGAAAATGCTTCCCTATGTTTTCTTTTAGTTTTATGGCCCTGGCCCTTATATTTAGGTCTTTGGTCTATTTTGAGTTAATTTTTGTATAAAGAGTGAGATAAGGGCCCTCCTTTAATCTTTTGAATATGAAAATCCAGTTCTCACAGCACTATTTTGTGAAGAGACAATTCTGTTCCAGTTGGGTGGACTTGACAGCCTTGTCAAATATCAATTGGCTATAGATGTGTCAGTCAATTTTTGAACTCTTAAATCAATTCCATTGGATCTGATGTCCACTGGAAAGACATTTTGATCTTACATCTATCTTTATGCCACTACCATGCTGTTTTGACCACTGTAGGTATGTAATATGCTTTAAATTCAGGAATTGTGAGTCGATTGAGTTCATTCTTTTTAAAGATGTCTTTGGCTCATCAGGGCACATTTCCCTTTGAAATAAATTTGGCATTTCACTTTTCCATTTCTGCAAAGTAGGCAGTTGGCATTTTGATTGTGATTATGTTGAATTTGTAAATCAATTTAGATAGAATTGATATTGAATGATATTTAGTTTTCCAAATCATGAGCACAAAAATGTGCTCCCATTTATTAGGCTGTCTCTGTGTTTTTTGTTTGTTTGTTTGTTTGTTTTGTTTTTTTTACAACAAAAATGAGTTTATTTACAAAAATTACAGTAATTATAAATAGCATAAATTGACAATTTCTCCTGTTCCAGAAACATACGTCAATAGCATTCACTGTGAAATGAAGATTTTTGTTATTCTGAAATATGTCACATATTTAGTGATCCACTGCTTTTATAAAATGCTTTTCTAAATTCCAGGAGGCCTATGAGTAATATACATGGGTTATTTCTCTTAAATCTTATTTCCAGAACTATGTACAAGCCCAACACAACAGGAATAGAACAGGGTTAAGACAGCACTGCAACTGAGTAATTTTTCCTTATCCAGTCAATTTTTATTACTCCCTACATATTCAGTGGATGAGAACTGGAACCATGACTTTGGGCTTTAAAAAGTAAGCCCCCTGTGACTTGTAACTGGTTGCACAGTACTGCTATAGTCAGTACCTACAGCTGGCTGTTCTTACGAGTCTGCAGTTTACATTTCCCTGTTATTGCTTAAGAAATAACTGTACAATATTCACTTCTGTATGCTTTTTGTCTTTTATGCCTGCTTACTCAGGGTCACTACTACTGCTTGAGGAGTCAGTTGACATCACCTCTACATCATCTTCATTTTCTTTATCATGCCCAGGAGGTTCCAAGAAAAAGTCATTACTGTGATTTGGTGGTAACATATTCAATGACATATCATTTGACTGCCACGGATACTGTGGAGCAAGCACATCTGGCAACCTGCCTGCTGCAAGGGCATCTCCTGGTAAATGACCATTCACACCATTAGTGGAAGGATTGTTCATCTGACCCAATAACCCACTTCTCACCTCTAAATCAGTTGCGTATGGTCTTCGTGGGTCCCCTGGGACCCACGTCAGTGGGGCACACACAGCATTACTTGCACTAATCCTGTGTGCATACTTATAGTTATTTCTTCAGAGAAGATAGCACCTTTTCTCACGTTTTCTATTGATTCGAGTTTTTCTTTTGCTTGGTAAACAGCTGTTGCCAGTATTTGTTCTGCTTCCTTTAGTTGTTTCTGTAGTTACTGAATATCACTATCTCTCTTTTCAATTTCTTTTTCTAAAACTTGCATTTCATGATGGATTTTTCCCCGATTAAGAGCCAATTTCGGGAGGGGGCAAGATGGCGGCTGAGTGAACATCCCTGTTAGAGTCTTCTGCAGGGAATCGGCTGGCCGGCGTTGGAGACTCTTTGGGACCGGATTGTTTCGGGATTTTTGCTGGTCCGGAGGTGTCTGGACATCGATTCGGAGGGAAGGTAACAGAGAGGATTCGTCTGTGAAATATACACGGAGATCCCAGCTACCTGTAGAGGATTCCCTTCTTGGGTAGGCGGAGACGAGGCATCTAGCCCCGCTCGGTGGGGCTGAGCCAGGCCGGGCCGCAGCAGCGGACGCCGGAGCCGGCCGCGCTGCGCCGGTGGTGAGCGGGGCCCGGCGGGGCCGAGCCAGGCCGAGCCGGGCCGCGGTAGCGTTTGGAGCCGGGCGGGGCCGGTGCAGGCCCCGGCTGCGGGCCGCGGTAGCGCTTGGAGCCGGGCGGGGCCGGTGCAGGCCCCGGCTGCGGGCCGCGGTAGCGCTTGGAGCCGGGCGGGGCCGGTGCAGGCCCCGGCTGCGGGCCGCGGTAGCGCTTGGAGCCGGGCGGGGCCGGTGCAGGCCCCGGCTGCGGGCCGCGGTAGCGCTTGGAGCCGGGCGGGGCCGGTGCAGGCCCCGGCTGCGGGCCGCGGTAGCGCTTGGAGCCGGGCGGGGCCGGTGCAGGCCCCGGCTGCGGGCCGCGGTAGCGCTTGGAGCCGGGCGGGCCCTGGTCCGGCCCCGGCTGCGGGCCACGGTAGCGTTTGGAGCCGGGCGGGCCCGGGTGAGGCCGCGGCGGGTACGGAGCCGGGCAGGGCCGGTCCAGGCCGCGGTGGCGGGAGGTGGACGCCGGAGCCGGCTGGGCCGCTGTAGCGAGCGGAGCTGGGCGGAGCCAGGCCAGGCCAAGGCGGCGTGAGGAGCCGGGCAGAGCCGGTCCAAGCCTCCGCGGCGGGCGGAGTCGGGCCTGCGGAGGGGTTTCTGTTTTTTTTTTTGTTTGTTTGTTTGTTTGTTTGCTTGTTTTTTTTTTTGTTTTTTTTTTTAATTTTACTTAATTTTTTTTTTTTTTTTTTTGAGCATCTGCAGTACTGGGGAGTTTGTGGGCCCTGGGCGGCCTATTGGGGGTTTGTGGGAAGGGAGGTGCTTGCAGACCCATTTGGGCAGACAGACGGGGGGGTTTTAGGGCAAAGCGGGGGGAAGTTGTTGTTTTAGATAGTGTTACAATTGTGACACGTGTGTACCTGTATCTCTCTTCTCCCTATCCGTTCCCCACCGTTTGCCCATCCTCTTTTTCTTTCTTCCTTTCTTCTTGCCTTTCTTTTTTCTTTATTATAATTAGTTTGTTGTTTTTTTTTTCAGTTTTCTCTTTCCCTCTTGTCCCTCATCTTCCACCTATTTTTACTTTAATTCAAGTATACAATAGGTGCTACAGGGAACACCTCACATTTGCTGGGTTTTCCCATCCTCCACTGCCTCATTTCTGTGTGAACTGATTTAGGCTACCTACACTATCCCCCTTCCCCTGCATCTTGATATCCACTATCATCTACTGTCTCTCCTATATTCCACCCCCCACCTCCCGTTCTTTGATCCACAAAGTGTCTAACTCTTAATTTCTAATACCTTTGTTCTGTTTTCTGTCTATTATCCACTCTTGAAACTATTACCTTTCTTTTCTTTTTCCCTCTCTCATGAAAACAATAGCTGTGTAGTTCATACCATATTCCTCCCAAATTCAGTCATCAACTTCATAAAAGGTACTCTACCTACAGCTATAACTCTATACAATCTACATGAATCTAACCTCCATCCTTCCAGATCTCATATTCCTGCTTTATTAACATACATCACCAATACAACTTAACACTTTTCCCTTGCTTACACAATTGCCTTTCCCCAACACTAATACTTTCCTCTAAAGTGAACTTAACCAACAACAAGTAACAAGAATAAGAAGAAAAAAGTGACAAAGAGAAGATATAACACCTGTGCAAAAATAACAACTAATTAACCTCCAAGAGCAGACAAAGAAGCTAAGGAACTGATTAAATTCGTCAAAATAAAGAGATGACCAGAAAGCAACAAAAATCTACGAACCAAACCAATAATCAGGAAAACATGGCTGAATCCAATCAACAAACCAATAATCACGAAGGGGAGCAAAACTTGGCACAAGCAATGAAAGATCTCAGAACATTTATCACCGACAAATTTGATGCAGTAATGAAAGAGGTTAACAACATGAAGACATCACTTGGAGGGGAAATTGCAGACATACGCAAAAACATAACAGATATGATGGGAATGAACACCACAGTGCAAGAAATCAAAAATACACTTGCAGCAAATATCAGCAGACTAGAAGAGACAGAGCAGAGAATTAGTGATGTGGAAGACAGTACATCAGAAATCAAACAGATAGTAGAAGGGGTCAATAAGAAGATAGAAAAAATCCAATTAGGATTTAGGGACCTGAATGACAATGCAAAACGCTCAAACATACGTATTATAGGCATTCCAGAAGGTGAAGAGAAGGGAAAGGGGTCAGAAAGAGTGTTGCAGGAAATAATGGCTGAAAACTTCCCAAATCTACTGAAAGAGACAGATGTACATATCCAAGAAGCACAGCGCACTTCACAAGTCATAAACCCCAAAAGGCCCACCCCAAGACATATACTTGTCAAATTATCCAATGCTCAAGACAAAGAGAAAATCCTAAAAGCAGCAAGAGAAAAGAAAACCATCACATACAAGGGAAGCTCAATTAGATTAAGTGCTGATTTCTCTTCTGAAACCATGGAGGCAAGAAGACAGTGGTATGATATAGTCAAGGTACTAAAGGAAAAAAATTTCCAACCAAGAATACTCTATCCAGCTAAACTAGCATTCAAACATGATGGAGAGTTCAAAATATTCACAGACAAACAGAAACTGAAAGAGTATACCAACAAGAAACCTCCCCTTCAAGAAATTCTAAAGGGAGTTCTGCAGGAAGAAAGGAAAAAACAGGAAAGGCAAAGTTGGAGGAGAGTATAAGACCAACAACAACAACAAAAAAGACAAAAAAAATATACAAACAAAATATGACAAACACAAATCCAATCAAAATATGGCTAACACAAATAATCCCTTGATAGTAATAACACTGAATGTCAATGGATTAAACTCACCTATCAAAAGATTCAGACTGGGACACTGGATAAGGAAATATGACCCATCCATATGCTGTCTACAAGAGACACATCTTAGACCCAGAGACGCATGGAGATTGAAAGTGAAAGGCTGGAAAACAATCATACAAGCTAACAATAACCAAAAAAAGGCAGGAGTAGCTATATTAATATCAGACAAAATAGACTTTAAATGTGAAACAATTGTGAGAGACAAAGAAGGATACTACA
Organism: Dasypus novemcinctus; assembly: GCF_030445035.2. NCBI lineage: Eukaryota > Metazoa > Chordata > Mammalia > Cingulata > Dasypodidae > Dasypus > Dasypus novemcinctus. The sequence continues at coordinate 3,074,328 of NC_080700.1, forward strand.
TTTTAGTCAAAGGGAAAATCTGTCAAGAAGATCGAACAATCATAAATATCTATGCCCCTAACAAGGGTGCCTCTAAATACGTCAGGCAAACGCTGGAAAAACTAAGTGAAAGAATAGATACATCTACAATTATAGTGGGGGATTTTAATACACCACTATCAACTCTGGACAGAACATCTCAAAAGAGAATCACCAAAGAAACAAAACATCTGAATAGTATATTAGAGGAGCTCGATCTAATAGACATATATAGATCGCTACACCCAAACACAGCAGGATATACATTTTTCTCAAGCGCACATGGATCATTCTCCAAGATAGATCATATGCTAGGCCACAAAGAAAGGCTGAACGAATTCAGAAAGATTGAAATCATACAAAACATTATCTCTGACAACAGTGGAGTCAAGCTGGAGATTTGCAAGGGAAAGAAGCCCAGATTTCACACCACGATTTGGAAATTAAACAACACACTCTTAGAAAAACAGTGGGTCAAAGAGGAAATCTCAAAAGAAATCAATGACTACCTTGAAACAAATGATAATGATAACACAACATACCAAAATTTATGGGATGCAGCAAAAGCAGTACTGAGAGGGAAGTTTATAGCCATAAATTCATATATCAAAAAAGAAGAAAGAGCAAAAATTGAAGAACTAACTGCACATTTGAAGGAATTAGAAAAACAACAACAAAGTAACCCAACAGGAAGAAGAAGGAAGGAAATAACAAAGATAAGAGCAGAACTAAATGAAATAGAAAATAAGAAAGCACTTGAACAGATAAACAAGACCAAGAGCTGGTTTTTTGAGAAGATTAACAAAATTGACAAACCTTTAGCAACACTAACAAAGAAAAAAAGAGAGAAGATGCAAATACACAAAATAAGAAATGAGAAAGGCGATATCACCACTGACCCCACAGAAATAAAGACTATCATAAGAGGATATTTTGAAAAACTATATTCCAACAAAAATGACAATCTAGAGGAAATGGACAAATTCCTAGAAACACATAAACAGCCCATATTGACAAAAGAAGAAATTGATGATCTTAACAAACCAATCACAAGCAAAGAGATAGAATCAGTTATTAAAAATCTCCCAACTAAGAAGAGCCCAGGGCCAGATGGCTTCACAGGTGAATTCTATAAAACATTCCGGAAAGAACTGACACCAATCCTGCTGAAACTATTCCAAACCATCGAAACAGAAAGAACATTACCCAACTCCTTCTATGATGCCAACATTACCCTAGTACCAAAGCCAAACAAAGACATCACAAGAAAGGAAAATTACAGACCAATTTCTCTAATGAACCTAGACGCAAAAATACTTAACAAAATACTTGCTAATCGTATTCAACAACACATTAAACGAATTATACACCACGACCAAGTGGGATTCATCCCAGGTATGCAAGGATGGTTCAACATAAGAAAATCAATCAACGTAATACACCATATAAACAGATTGAAGGAAAAAAATCACATGATTATATCTATTGATGCAGAAAAAGCATTTGACAAAATACAGCACCCTTTCTTGATAAAAACACTCCAAATGATTGGAATACAAGGAAATTTTTTGAACATGATAAAGAGTATATATGAAAAACCTAAAGCCAATATTGTTTACAATGGAGAAATCCTAGACTCCTTCCCTCTAAACTCAGGAACAAGACAAGGATGCCCACTGTCGCCGCTCCTATTTAACATTGTCTTAGAAGTACTTGCTCGAGCACTGAGGCAAGAACCAGAAATAAAAGGCATTCAAATTGGAAAGGAAGAAGTCAAAATTTCATTATTTGCAGATGACATGATCCTATACATAGAAAACCCTGAGAGATCTACAACGAAGATTCTAGAACTCATAAATGAGTTTAGTAAAGTCGCAGGTTATAAGATCAATGCGCAAAAATCAGTAGCATTTCTGTACACCAATAATGAGCAAGATCAGGAGGAAATCAAGAAACAAATACCATTCACAATAGTAAATAAAAAAATCAAATACTTAGGAATAAATTTAACTAAAGAGGTAAAGAACTTATACACTGAGAACTATACAAGATTGTTCAAGGAAATCAAAGAAGACCTAAATAAATGGAAGACTATTCCTTGTTCATGGATAGGAAGACTGAACATTATTAAGATGTCTATCCTACCAAAATTGATCTACACATTCAATGCAATCCCAATAAAAATCAATGCAGCCTTCTTTAAGGAACTAGAAAAACTAACTATGAAATTTATTTGGAAAGGAAAGAGACCCCGAATAGCCAAAGACATACTGAAAAAGAAAAACGAAATTGGAGGAATCACACTACCTGACTTCAAAACATACTATAAAGCTACGGTGGTGAAAACAGCATGGTATTGGCATAAGGAGAGACATATAGACCAATGGAATCGAATTGAAAGCTCTGATATAGAACCTCACATATACAACCACATAATATTTGATAAAGCCACCAAACCCTCTCAACTGGGAGAGAGTGGCCTATTCAACAAATGGTGTCTGGAGAACTGGATAGCCATATGTAGAAGAATGAAAGAGGATTACCATCTCACACCTTATACAAATATCAACTCAAGATGGATCAAAGACCTAAATATAAGAGCCAAGACCATAAAAACCTTAGAAAGCAGTGTAGGGAAACATCTACAGGACCTTGTAATAGGTAATGGATTTATGAATATCTCACCAAAAGCACGAGCAGCAAAAGAACTAATAGATAAATGGGACTTCCTCAAAATTAAAGCCTTCTGCACTTCAAAGGAGTTTGTCAAGAAAGTAAAAAGGGAGCCCACACAGTGGGAGAAAATATTTGGCAATCATATATCTGATAAGAAACTTATAACTTGCATATATAAAGAACTCCTACATCTTGAAAATAAAAAGATAAACAATCCATTTAAAAAATGGGAAAAAGACTTAAACAGACACTTCTCCGAAGAAGAAATACAAATGGCAAGAAAGCACATGAAAAAATGTTCCAAATCTCTAGCTATCAGGGAAATGCAAATCAAAACCACAATGAGATACCATCTTACACCCATAAGATTGGCAGCTATGAAAAAAACAGAAGAATACAAGTGCTGGAGAGGATGTGAAGGAAGGGGAACACTCATCCACTGCTGGTGGGAATGCAGAAGGATCCAACCATTCTGGAGAACAGTATGGCGGTTTCTCAAAAAACTAGCCATAGATTTGCCATATGACCCAGCAATACCACTGCTGGGAATATACCCAGCAGAACTGAAAACAAGAACACAAACCAATATATGTACACCAATGTTCATAGCAGCATTGTTCACTATTGCCAAAAGTTGGAATCGACCCAAATGCCCATCAACAGACGAGTGGATCAATAAAATGTGGTATATACACACAATGGAATACTACTCGGCTGTAAGAACAAACACACTACAAACACATGTGATAACATGGATGAATCTTGAGAACCTTATGTTGAGTGAAGCAACCCAGACATTGAAGGACAAATACTACATGACCTCAATGATATGAAATAAACAAGCTGCCCTAGATAGCAAGAGACTGAACGATAGGCTTACAGGAAATCGGAGGGTGGAGGAAGGATATGAGCCGATGTCTGCAGGGGTGGAATTTAAGACGAGATGGTGGTAAGTATGAACACAAAGAAGAGATAAAAGGGGGGCAAGGGGTTGCCTTTGCTTGGGGCTTTGCGGGTTTGAGGGTGGCTGGGGAGGGACGGGTGGGTAACGTTGCCCAAAAGTGGGGGGAGGGAGGGGTAGCATACGAACCAGGAGAGGGTCAGGTGTTGGTGGAGAGTAAAATGCCGAGAAAATCATATCAAAATATAATAAAGAGAGTTACCTGTTTAGAATGCTCGGAGGGGAGGGTCTGATGCAGGACGGGCTCCTGGGGAATGTCTAAATGCTCATTCTGCCAGAGTGGGTGACACCATGGGGTAGAAACCCAAGTAGTGAGAGTGGGGGTGGACCCACATCCTGGGGAGGACTAATGCCATCCAATAGAGGGAACTGTATCCCTCGAGAGAAAGGGTGGCTCCCAGGGCATTGGGGCAGTTGAGCAAGTTAGGCCCTGAACACTATTCCATCTATCTCTGGAAGTGGCTCCTCAGGAAACGGAGGTTGGCTATCACTGAGGGCACCAAGGTGGAAGGGAAAATGGACGTTAAATGTGTGGAACCAAAGTAAATGGGGGGTAAGAGAGGAGTTTCTTGAGAGTACACAAGGATGGATATAAAACATGTAATATTACACCATAACATATAGGAGATGACAGACTGATAATGTAAACCATAATGTAAAACATAGGATAACTAAAAATGTAAAGAACTGTGTATCCTAAAGTATGCACCATAATGTAAACACAGATGTCACCTTGTTAGAAAGCTAATGTCTCAGACTCTGTACATCACTTTAAGTAAATATGATATGAATAGGGCGTAAGAGTATCACTGTGGAAGGGAAAAGGTTTTCTGGTGGATGTGTGGGAGTGCTGTATATTATATATATACATTGCTGTGGTCTAGGACTCCTGTGAAGAAAAGCTGAATAATTAGGGGGGGGAAAAAAAAAAAAAAGAAAAAAATAGGATGTGGAATTTTTTCAAGTCAACATTCTTTATCTAAGTTCTTTATCTAACTTTATCCAAGTTCTTTTTTGTTTTGTTTTGTTTTTTTTTGTTTGTTTTTTTGTTTTTTTTATTAATTTTTTTATTTTTTATTGACTTTGTAATAATATTACATTAAAAATATATATGTGAGGTCCCATTCAACCCCACCCCCCCACCCCCCCTCTCCCCCCCCCCCAACAACACTCGTTCCCATCATCATGACATATCCATTGGATTTGGTAAGTACATCTTTGGGCACCTCTGCACCTCATATACATTGGTTCACATCATGGCCCATACTCTCCTCTATTCCATCATGTAGGCCCTGTGAGGATTTACAATGTCCGGTGATTACCTCTGAAGCACCATCCAGGGCAGCTCCATGTCCCGAAGACGCCTCCACCTCTCATCTCTTCCTGCCTTTCCCCATACCCTTTGTCCATTATGTCCACTTTTCCCAATCCAATGCCACCTCTTCTATGTGGACACTGGATTGGTTGTGTCCATTGCACCTTTATGTCAAGAGGAGGCTCAGATTCCACCTGGATGCTGGATGCAATCCTCCCATTTTCAGTTGTAATCACTCTAGGCTCCATGGTGTGGTGGTTGTCCTTCTTCACCTCCATCTTAGCTGAGTGTGGTAAGTCCAATAAATCAGATTGTAGGTGCTGGAGTCTGTTGAGGCTCAGGATCTGGCTATCACATTGTCAGTCCAGAGATTCAAATCCCCTAAATATATCTTAAACCCCAACATTAACTGCACCTCCAGCACATTAGCATGAAAGTCTTATGAAGGGAGATCCCATCTGAGTCCAGATTCATCACACATAAACACCATTTCCAAAGAGGGGCCATCTGCCCTGGTAGTTAACCCCATCGGCCATGACCATAACTCCCATGGGTCTCTTTAGCCCTCAAAGGAACCAATATCTGGGGGTTGTATCTGCTTTATCTGTCTCTCTGACTCTGCTCAGTTGTGCATGAGGGCAAACCTTCTGCCAGCCTCCAGACTCTTTTTTAGAAACTCGTAGCCATATAAACTCATTTCTCCTTTCCATTTCCCCCTTACTTTAGGTCAAACAGCATTTTAAAGTCATGGTATTTTATGTAGACATGGATATTCTGCTGATCCACATTGAACCTTCCGTATAAGGTCATTTTCCAGTTGCATCATCAGTTGGTAGTTGATAGTGGTCCCTCGTTGCCAGGGAGGCTCATCCCCGGGTGTCATGTCCCACGCTGGGGGGAAGGCATTGCATTTACATGCTGAGTTTGGCTTCGAGACTGGCCACATTTGAGTAACATGAAGGCTGACAGAAGGAAATTCCCAGGCACAAAGTTGCTCTAGGCCTTGTTATTATTTTGGGTTTATCAGCTCACAAGCATAGTCATTAGTATCAGGGGCTCACTGTTGAACCCTCACTCCCTCCCGGTCCCCACCACTGTACCTGGGAGACTGTCGCTGCTCCCCTAGGGACCACGACAGAGCACCACTGGCCAGGAACCCAGTACCCCCCCTACTGTGGTTTTTAATTGTTGCCACTATGAGTATATCCAAACATTACCATGCACCCTGGACATATGTTCTGTACAGCTCCCTGTCAGTCATATATCATCTGTCATTATATCCAAGTTCTTAATCTATCCTTTAAACTCATCGCTATATGCCATTCCCTAGTAAGGGACCATGACATTATATTGGGCTTCAAATTTCGGGGAGTTCTGGATCACAGAGTGTTTCAACAATGGCAATGGAGGGATACTGGTATGGGATACCAATGACAGGTGATATATGGCTGACAGGGAGCTGTACAGAACAAATGTCCAGGGTGAATGGTAATGTTTGGATATACTCATAGTGGCAACAATTAAAAACCACAGTAGGGGGGGTACTGGGTTCCTGGCCAGTGGTGCTCTGTCGTGGTCCCTAGGGGAGCAGCGACAGTCTCCCAGGTACAGTGGTGGGGACCGGGAGGGAGTGAGGGTTCAACAGTGAGCCCCTGATACTAATGACTATGCTTGTGAGCTGATAAACCCAAAATAATAACAAGGCCTAGAGCAACTTTGTGCCTGGGAATTTCCTTCTGTCAGCCTTCATGTTACTCAAATGTGGCCAGTCTCGAAGCCAAACTCAGCATGTAAATGCAATGCCTTCCCCCCAGCGTGGGTCATGACACCCGGGGATGAGCCTCCCTGGCAACGAGGGACCACTATCAACTACCAACTGATGATGCAACTGGAAAATGACCTTATACGGAAGGTTCAATGTGGATCAGCAGAATATCCATGTCTACATAAAATACCATGACTTTAAAATGCTGTTTGACCTAAAGTAAGGGGGAAATGGAAAGGAGAAATGAGTTTATATGGCTACGAGTTTCTAAAAAAGAGTCTGGAGGCTGGCAGAAGGTTTGCCCTCATGCACAACTGAGCAGAGTCAGAGAGACAGATAAAGCAGATACAACCCCCAGATATTGGTTCCTTTGAGGGCTAAAGAGACCCATGGGAGTTATGGTCATGGCCGATGGGGTTAACTACCAGGGCAGATGGCCCCTCTTTGGAAATGGTGTTTATGTGTGATGAATCTGGACTCAGATGGGATCTCCCTTCATAAGACTTTCATGCTAATGTGCTGGAGGTGCAGTTAATGTTGGGGTTTAAGATATATTTAGGGGATTTGAATCTCTGGACTGACAATGTGATAGCCAGATCCTGAGCCTCAACAGACTCCAGCACCTACAATCTGATTTATTGGACTTACCACACTCAGCTAAGATGGAGGTGAAGAAGGACAACCACCACACCATGGAGCCTAGAGTGATTACAACTGAAAATGGGAGGATTGCATCCAGCATCCAGGTGGAATCTGAGCCTCCTCTTGACATAAAGGTGCAATGGACACAACCAATCCAGTGTCCACATAGAAGAGGTGGCATTGGATTGGGAAAAGTGGACATAATGGACAAAGGGTATGGGGAAAGGCAGGAAGAGATGAGAGGTGGAGGCGTCTTCAGGACATGGAGCTGCCCTGGATGGTGCTTCAGAGGTAATCACCGGACATTGTAAATCCTCACAGGGCCTACATGATGGAATAGAGGAGAGTATGGGCCATGATGTGAACCAATGTATATGAGGTGCAGAGGTGCCCAAAGATGTACTTACCAAATCCAATGGATATGTCATGATGATGGGAACGAGTGTTGTTGGGGGGGGGGGGAGAGTGGGGGTGGGGGGGTGGGGTTGAATGGGACCTCACATATATATTTTTAATGTAATATTATTACAAAGTCAATAAAAAAAAAAAGCCAAAAAAAAAGCCAAAAAAAAAAAAAAAAGAGCCAATTTCATTAGTTCTTGAAATTCCCCATCTCTGTGAATTAACAACTCCAGAATCTGGTTTTCCTCTCCAGGTTGCAGCATCTTTTGGTTTCTTGAAATTGCCAACATTTCTACAAGTTCCCTCGACAGGACCTCCAGGTCATCCAGCGCCTACAGCAGCCGTTCTCGCGTGTTGTTACCCTGGCCGCTCCACCGCCACCTCCGGGCCACTCCTACTCCTTCTCTGAACACGAGGAGGTGGTCATGCTGCCCTCCGGCCAGCCATCCGTGCTTGGAGACTCTCTGTGTTTTTTTAAATCACTGTTTTGTCATTTTCTGCGTTCAAGTCAAGTCCTTGGTTAAATTTATTCCTAGATATATGATTCTTTTAGTTACTATTGCAAAGGAATTTTTTTTTCCCTCAGCATGCTCATTACCAGTGTATAGAAACACGTGTATTATTTTGTATTGATCACGAATACTGCAACTTTTCTGAACGTGTTAATTAACTCTGAGGCCATTGTAGATTTTTTGGAACTTCTATTTTTCTCTTGCTGTTCTCAGAGTTCTCTCTTTGCCTTTGGCATTTCCTATTCTGATTAGTATGTTTCTCAGAGTTTGTCTATTCAGACTTTTTCAGATGGGAGTACGTTGTGCTTCTTGGACATAGGTATCTATATTCTTCAATAGGGTTTCTTCAAATATTCCTTCTGCCTCTTTTCCCTTCTCTTCCTCTGGGACACCCATGACATGCATGTTTGCATGCCTTTTGCTGTCATTTAGTTCCCTGAGACCTTGTACCTTTTTTTTTAATTCTTTTCTTCATCTGTTCTTTTGTATGTTCACTTTCAGAGGCCATTTCTTCAACTCACCAGTCCTTTCTTCTGGGTCCTCAAATCTGCTATTTTATGATTCCAATGTTTTTCTAATTTCACGGATTGCACCTTTCATTCCCATAAGATCTGCTATTTTTCTATGTATGCTTTCAAATTCTTCTTTTTGCTCATTCAGTGTCTTCTTAATATCCTTAATCTCTTTAGCCATCTCAGTGAATTCATTAAGGAGATTTGTTTAAACATCTATGATTAGTAGTCTCAACTCTTTGTAGTCTCAACTCCTTTATGTCATCTGAAGGTTTATCTTTTTCCTTTAACTGGGTCATATCTTCCTGTTTCTTGGTGTGGATTGCAATTATTTTTGGTGTCTTGGCATCTGGCTTACTAGAGTATTTATTCTGGGTGGAGTTTTTCTCTTTAGTCAGGAAGCCCTTTCTCCCTTGCTGGTTGTACAATAGGAGCCAAGGATGTAATTGGTGCTATAAGCTGTAGAGGCTCAAGCTGCCCTCATTGCCCCAGGGACCAATGAAGCTTCTCCTAACTTTCTCCTTTCCCAGGGATAGGGGCAGAGTCACAGCTGTGTGGAATAATCCAAGTCTTGTAGGCCTAGACTGTAGTTGCCCAAAAAGACTGATGAAGCTTCATGCTCTTTTCTGGAGCTGCAGGTATGGGCAGCAATCTGCAGTGCTGGTCCAAGATGACATTTCCACAATAGACTTCTGATTATTCAGTCTGTGCCAGCCAAAGATACCTGCAGTTACCTGGATAGGCTGGTACCAGGACCACCAGCCTTCTCCCTGCCAAAGGTGGGGATGAAGCCTAGTCTAGGGCTGCAGGCTGATCTGGGTGAAAGAAACCAGTTCTTACCATCACTGCAATTTTGGATCAGCCCAGCTTCCCTTCATGCTGGGAGCTGAGTCAAAATGGCAGCCACCAGCCTCTTTCCAACTTGGACAGTTTCACACCCCAGTTGTTCCTAGGTTTTTACTTTAGCCAACTGAGTCTTCCAATCAGTAGACAAAATTAGTAGCCTGCCATCTTCTACCCACTCTTTTTGGGAAATGCAGCTTCCAACTTCATCCACAGAGTAGCTCCTGGGGTGGCTTGTGCTGCCAGAGTAGGATGATCACTGGCCTCTTTGGCTTGGCTGGGTGATTTCCTGGAGAGGCTGGCACAGGTCCCCCCAGCTTTCTCCATTGCAGAGGTGGTGAGGGGGCCTAGACTAGAGCTGCAATCTGATCTGAATGAAAGGAAGCCAGTCCCCCCAGCCATGTGATTTTTAGTTTGCCCTACTTCCCCTCATGCCAGATGTGGTGTTAAGATGGTGGCTACTAGCCTCTTTCTGATTTGAACAGGCTCAAACTTTAGCTGTTCTCAGAATTATACCTTAGTCCACTGAATTTATTCATCAGTTGCTGAAGTTGGTACCCAACCATCTCTTCCTCCCTCATTTTTGGGAAGTGGGGCTTTCAATTCCAGTCACTGAACAGCTCCTGAGGTGACTTGTGCCTCCACTGGAGGATAGGTACCAGCCTCTGTGGCATGGAAAGCTCTCCTTATAAAGCCTCTCTGCAGATGGGCAGTCTCCTCCTTCCATTCCTTCAAGTATGTAGGAGAATGCTCTTCTGGCCTCCTGAAGCCCACAAACAGGTGCTTCAGTTAGCTCCAGATAGCTCTGGGTGTTTACTAACTGCCCTGTAGCAGGAGCTGACTCTAGGAGCTCCTTACTCTGCTTCCATCTTGCTGGTTCTGCTAGGATGACATATTTTTTTCATTCCAGGTTGAAATCCCAGGTCATAAGCATAGCAAGTTTCTGTGGGTACCATGAAATTAGACAGAGTGTACTAAAACTGTCCATAACACACAAAGCCCTCTGAAATTACTTGTTCTTCATCATGCAGAAAGCCTGAATGACTTGAGGAGGGAATGCACTTTTTCAGCCAATTCACATGGAGAGAGCAATAGGTTTCACAAGATATTCTGTGTTAAGGGACATGTTTTTATACTGTACATTTAAATAAGGAGTACAGTGTTAACATGGATCTCAGTGCCATAATAATATTTAAACCTGCAATTTTATTCTGCTATTTTACCTCACATCAAATCATTTTATTATATGGTGCAGACAGTTCTATAATGGTGGATACAAAAATGTAATTTGAATTAAGTTTGCTAATTCAAGCTATTTAATATTCTCATACTGGTTGAGAGTAGCAAGCACCTTGATATCATCTCAAATGTATGGGCACATGTTAGGATACCCATCCAGGGCCTTCTACATATACTATCATTATTTGCTTTTAACTAAAAACACTCAAAACATTATTCAAAAACATTATTCAAAACATTTTAACAATAAGGAAAATGTTTTCCAGAAGAATGCATGAATAGCAAATAAGAACACATTTGAAAAAATTAAGGTGCAGAAATATACAGTACACTGTCATATTTGCAAAAAGAAAATGAAAGTTATGTAGTAAAGAATATGTGATATTTAGCATGGATAGATTCAATTTCAAGAATATATATAAAATATAAATTTAACTTTATTCATTTTTTCTGAAATGTTGAACTAATTTTTTTATTAAAGTTAATAGACCACAAAGATGTTACATTAAAAAATTTAAGAGGTTCCCATATAACCTACTTCCCACCCCCATCCCCCCATCATTTTTGTAAATTGTACTTTTGAAATGTTGAACTTAAAAATCTACTTGGAAACTCAAAATATCTGTTGGGTATTATGTGTAGAGTAGTATAAATCTCTCTGTTCTGCAGGCTGTAGATGATGGGATTTGTGAATGGGAGCACCGTGGTGTAGAACATGGCCGTGAAAAGATTACTAAGAGATGCTTTATTTGTATTGGGACCAAATACAGCAGTCAACAAAGAAATTACAAACAAAATAAGAATTGCTAACTGTGAGGTACAAGTCGATAAGGCTTTGTTATGGGCTTCCAAATAATGCATCCTAAGTACCATTGAAAATTTATCAACAAAGGACTAAAAAGGTTGAACGTATTAAGATAATACAAGTGCTTATAACTTCACACATAAACTTAGAAAATTGAACATCTGAGGAGGAGATCCTCAAAATTTGAGGAACATCACAGAAATATTGATAGATCATATTTGACTTTGTGAATGGAAGCCTGAATATGTTGCCTGCATGGATGATGGAATAGACCGGCCTACTTGCCCATGCGCCACCCGCTGCCTGTGTGCAGACATGGTGTGATGATGAGCCCATAGTGCAGAGGGTTGCAAATGGCAACATGGCAATCACAGAACATCACCACAAGGTAGGCCAGCTCTGTGGCTGCAAAGAAGATAAACAAGAAAATCTGAGAGTCACATGCTAGGACAGAAATAAATGTGTTCCCTATTAAAGAATTTACAATCATTTTGGGAAGAGTAACTGAAATGCATCAATTATCTATGAAGGATAAATTGCCAATAAAGAAATATTTTGGAGAGTGTAGATGTAGGTTGATTACAATGATGGTAAAAGTTAAAAATTTCCCAGTCAGGATTCCCAGATAAATCACTAAGAATATCAGAACTTGCAAAACTTGGAGCTCCCAGGAAGGTGAGATATCCATGAGAAGGAATTCAGTGAAGATAGATTACCCATGTCTTCTGATATGTTTCAGCCCCCCCTAGTCAAGCAATATATGATAAAATATGCTAAAATCTAAGTGGAGAAAATCTCCATGTATCACAAATAAAATATCTCCATTAGTATCAGTTATGTGACTTTTCCTTAGGAATTCAGAATAAAGAAAATGGGAAAAAGAAAGTATTTTGAAATCAATGAATCCATGTATTTATCTTTTTATTTTCTTTCCCAATTGTTCCAATATGTTAACTTCAACATTCATAGGATCAGAGAATCTAAATTCATTAAATGTTTTAAAATAAAATCAAGACCCAAAAACATTTCAGTTTTTGAGTCACAGTTATTCTATTTTAGTAAAATATCTTTTCAGACTCTACCTGGCAACTTCCAGTGATAATAGTAGCTCATTTTCTTCCTTAGTGAATGGTCATCCCAGCAATTGGAGGAGAGGTTTGCACAGTCTACAGATATTTCTGCCAATCTTACATATCAGTTGACTAGGATGATCACTCATATTCCTTATAAACTATTGGATGTCTTATAAACTATTCCTATAACAAATAATAAATGATTCTGATGCTCTTATGAGAAAAATTAATCCAAAGGTGTCCAGATAGATTATATTTCACCACTTTTTAATTTCAGTTGTTCTAATAAGAACATCCATATGAGCACTTTCTTTCTTTCTTTGCCCAACAGACCATAAAGTTTTTATTTGATTCTGATAATAAACAATTCTATTTTTCAGTTATACTGTGTACTAGAATTCCCTCGCTTACATTCTCAACTGCAGAGAGTATCTAAGAAAATCATCCCACCATTCTTCATAAAGAACCCTTCCTGCAATCAGCTGTGAATCCCAATATTCGATAAAGGACTTTTTCCTGTGCAGACGTCTTGCCTAGATGCTTTCCTAGAATATACTGAAATTTCCTTATTTGAAATAACTATTGTAACCATATTTATTTTACTTATTTTGAAATATTCAAAATCATGAATGAATCCTGTTTCTGTATTGATTATCCTTTCAACACTAAAACATTTACTTTGGGGTATAATTTTAAAATATTTAATTATAATAATAATGTAACAATATAAAAATGTTATAATTCAAGGTATTGTTAATATTTGTTTTATATATTTATTTTTAATATTTTTATTGAACTATATCAATCATACATAAACATGCATAAACAATAAAACAATAGTAAAGGTTGTGAAATTATAAAGTAAACATACATAGCACCATACAGGGGTCTCACATATCACCCCTCCACCAACACTTTACATTGTTGTGAAACATTTGTAACAAACTAGGCAAGAGCATTTTCAAAATATTACTACTAACTATAGTCCCCTATCTTACATTTGGTGTCTTTTCTCCCCCAACCTACTGAATTTTTTAAAATATATTTTTATTACAGAGGTTCTGAGACCCCTGTATGGTGTTATGTATGTTTATTTTATAATTTCACAATCTTTGCAAAGCAATCATACACATGTGTAGAATTCTCATATAACACCACTTCACCAACACACCACAGCTTGGTGGAACATTTGTTACAGATGATGAGATAATATCATCAGACTATTACTACCAACCATGGTCCATAGCCTATATTTGGCACACTTTATCTATACACCTCCATTATCAAAACAGTCCATCTTTGGTATTGATGTAAGAAGATTAGAGTATTGCTGTTGACCACAATCTATAGGTCACACTAATTGTAGTTTTCCCATGCTTCTTCACTTTCTGACCACCCTGCAGTAGTCAGGTAGATCTGCTCTAGCTCACAGAAGAAAATTCTTGCATTTGTGCCCTCAACCATAATTCTCATCCTCCTCTGGGTTCACTGTGTTAGTCAATCCCTAGATTATTCTTTAGCTTTCTTTCATTTGAAATCCACTTCCCCAAACTACCCTTTTCAGCCACAATTCCATTTATAAGCCAGTTGCTACTTACTATAATGTGTTACCATCAACTCTACCCACATTTTTACAGTCAAGTTAATTAAAACTTCTACATATATTAAGCATGAGAGTTCTTCTCAACCCTCTTCTTATCTCCAAAAGCACCTGCAGTTACCCAGAGATGCTGGGCAAACACAGTCTATCTCTTGTCTTATTGGAGATGAGGGTGGAGCCACAGATGCCCAATGATTGGGCTTGTGCAGGTCAAATTGCCCAAAGTTGCCCTGAGAGGTTGAGGGAATACCAGCTCCCTCCTATCCTATGAGGACAGAGGTGGAGATGGGCACAAATGCTTTCAACAAACCAGCTCATGTGGGCTGAAAACTCCTACCATTGCCCAGAAAGACCAAGGATACACAGTACCTCTCTTATCCTATTAGCTTGCGGGCATGCAGCCCCAGGTGACCTAGTATTCAGTCTGTGCCAGTGGAGAGCACTTGCAGTTGCCTGGAAAGCCTGCTGCAGGCTCCACCAGCCTCCTCTCTACTGGAAGTGGGGCTGGAGCCTAGGCTAGGGCTGCAGTCAGATCTTGGTGGAAAGAAGCCTGTCCCTAACTTCACTGGATTTTCAGTCAGCTGGGCTTCCCCTCATGCTGGGGGAAGAGTCAAAATGGTGGCTACCAGACTCTTTCCCACTTGGACAGGCTCAAGCCCTAGCTATTTCTATGACTATACTTTAGCCATCTGAGTCCACTAATCTGTAGTTAAGGTCAGTGAACAACAGTCCCTTCCTCCACTACTTATGGGAAATGGAGCTTCTAACTCCAGCCATGGAATAGCTACCAAGGTGGCTTGCACTGGTAGATTAGCATGGGCATCGGCCTAGGTGGCATGGCTTGCAGGTTCCCAGAGAGAGGTGCAGGTCCCCCCACCTTCCTCCCTGCCAGAGGTGGGGTTTGGGTTTAGGCTAGAACTTCAACCTGATGTGGGTGGAAAGAATCTTGTACTTATCAGCACTGTGACTTTCAATCAGCCCTGCTTCCCCTCATGTCAGGGAAGGAGTCTAAATGGCAGCCACTGGCCTCCCTCTGACCTGGACATGCTCAAAGTTTAGTTGTTCCTAAGATTATATTTGAGCCTGCTGAGTCCACTAATCAGTAGCTGGTGTCAGTGCCACACCATGTCTTCCTCCTCTATTTTTGGGAAATGGAACTTCCAATTCAAGCCATAGAATAGCTACCGAGGCAGCTTGTGCCACAGGAATCAACCTCCATGGTGTGGAGGGCTCTACTCATGAATCCTCTCTGCAGATGGGCATCCTCTCCTTCCACACTCTCAAGGATGTTGTGAGACACTCCTCTGTTCTGTTGGGGCCCCCAAACATGTGCTTTAGGTAGTTCTGAGTGACCACCAACTGACCTGTATCACAAGCTGACTCCAGGAGCTCCTTACTCTGCTGCCATCTTGGCTTCCTCTCTGTATTCCATTTTTCTTTACTTCAGTGGCTACTGGAAAATATTTTGGTTTTGTTAATTATTTTTTAAAGTAAATTATAAATATATGCTTTTCATTCATGCCCAAATGTTATCCTAAACACTTAGAAAATATATTTTATTAGGTTTTATATATTATTATATAAATAATTATAAGATCATTAAAATGTATTGAATCAACAGTGAGCTAAGAAACTTTTTAATTTTCTTTTTAACAACAAAAAAATCTGCACTAATTATATTGATAGTAAGCACTGTTACAAATTTAACCCAAGGTTTAACTAAATCTCAAAAGTATAACTACTGTATCCTTACAAATCAGGAGTGAAGAGAAAATTGGTCTCACTGGATTGTGAAATCATCATCCTTCCAGGTCTCCTGAGAGAGATTACCCAGATCTGTGCTTCATAAAGAATGAAAACCAATACAAAGAATCTAGAAGCAAAACTGATCGTATGACTAAGGCTAAATGTAAATCTCCCTGAGATGTGTGACTCAACGAATTTTAATCTGAGAAAAAAAGCAGATCATAGATTTAGTAAAATCTTTATAATTGTGCAAAAAGAAATATCCATGTTACAGAAGATAAATGTAATTCATCATTTACTAGGTATAATTGGATGTTTCAATTCATGTTTTTTCCCTCTAAAATGACTATCAAAAATTCACTGAAATAGCTGTGATATGACTCAAGATGTTTAGCATATGCAATTTCAGCTTTATTATAGGTCATTGGTTTTAAAAATGGTACCCGATGATATGTTTGTGATACATAGACTGGGCTCAGAATATAGAAAATATGTTAACAAAATTAGCAAGAAATTAAACTAGCACAAGCATTACTAAAGAAATATTGTTTGAACTAGATTGTAAATGATAACTAAGGTAATCAGAGACAAAAGTGAGTTAACAATGCATTTCATCAAAATCAATCTAAGTAAGCAAAAATGGCTTCACTTGACATAGTGAAGTTTTTACATGAATAGTTTCTTATATCTATTTGTTGCATCTTAGGAACTAGATATGCTCTATGTAGATTTTGAATATATTATACTTCATGTGTTTAACAATTCATAAAGAATAATTATCCTTCTCATTTTGTTTTTTCTCATATTTTGAAATTGTGAAATAAAGATTTTCTACATATTCTTGAGGTAGTAATGTCCAGAAAATACTTGAAATCTCTCTCTCTTTTCCTCTTACACCCAAGACTATCAATTTTGCCATCACAATGCACTCGGAAGCAGAAGGGAAACTTGAGAATTTGTACAGAACAAGGAGAACAAGGAAATCTGTAAAGATGGAGAGTAGGAATAAGACTTCAAAACAGCAATTACAATGCATGGTTTTGATAGAGGAAATTTTTAAAATCATCTGGAAATCTGGATGTGTCCAACCTGCTCTTAGGTCAATAGTATCAACTTAAATACCAAGTATTGTCTTTGACATTTAATAAAATTCTCTGCCTATAGGACTTTCACTATTAATGAAAGAGAGGTTGATAGAAGTAACGTGCATAACTGAAAGTTTATTAAATAAAATAACTTGCATATAATTTGCAAATATACTGGAAATTCATATGTGTATATTCAACAAAGTGAATTGTGTCAGAATGTCATTACTATGATTATTGTCACAAAAAAGGTAGCCAAATAGTGTACTGCTTTCATTAAATTGGATTATATAAGTAAAATATTAGTAAGATTAAAAATTTTAATGTTCTTATAGATATTTCCCTCTATTCTATGTTTTCCACACATAAAAAAGAAGTAATTCTGAAGTGATACCCCTCAATATTAATTTTAGAGCTGAAAGTATAATTCAGATGGAAAGTTTGTATTTATGGTATGGAGTACTTCAAGATAAGCACAAGTAAAATAGTTTTGTTACTGTAGTTATTTTGAATAAGGATAATTCAGTAAAATCTAAAAAAGCATATAGGCAAAATACCTGGCCAAAAATTAGTTTTTCATCAAATATAGGAATCCATGCCTGAAGAAGGAAGGGTGCTTTGAAGAGGAGTGATGTCCAGTGGGATGTGTTTCTCAGATGCAGTGCACAGGAGGTGAAAAGTTTAACTAGATAGACAGCAAGGGAACTCTGGCACACAATATAACAGTAAAATGGAATTGATTATTATTGGAATTAAATAAAATCATTTATGGACTGTGAGGCAAAGGAAGACAGAAATCATTTACAGGAGTGTCTAATATTACAACTGAAATGAAAGAGTAGTGAGGCATACTCCATTTCAACTCCTTTAGATTAATCATTCTCAAAAGAACTCATAGCAAATGATTAACATTTTTTTATAGGAACACTAAGTCAGCTGACCAAAGAACCTGAGTTGTCAGTAAATATACTAGTCTGATGGTACAAAAACAGCCTCAGCAATAGCTGTGGACTCTGCAAACAAATAGGCTGTGCAGAGTCTCTTTTACACAGTACATCTGGATGACCATTCACAAATGAAGAAAATGAGAAAGTAATCCAGGCACAGTCTGAAAAGATATTTTCCTGCAAAAGTGAATATTTGACTCAATAACTGAAATGTTTATGTCTTGATTTATTTTAAATAATTTAATAAATTTAGATTCTATGATTCTGAGAATGTTAAAATTGATATATTGTGACAGTTGGGAAAGAAAATGAAGAGAAATATGTGCATTCATTCATTTCAAAGTGTCTTTTTTCCATTTACTTTATCCTGAATTCCTGGTGAAAAGCCATATATTGATAACAATAGTGGCATTTTATTTTCAAGTAATGTGAGCTGTCTCCATCTCATTTTTAGCATATTTTATTATATTATACTTTGACATCAGGGAAGATAAAGGTAATTTCACTATATACACAGAATTCCTCCTCATGGATATCTCAACCTCCCGAGAGATACAAGCCTCGTAAGTTCTGATATTCTTAGTGATTTATCTAGGTGCCTTGGCTGGGAATCTTTTAACTTTTACTGCAATTGTAACCAACCCACATCTGCACTCTCCAATGTATTTCTTTATTGCAAATTTATCTCTTAAAGATCTTTGTTGCATTTCAATTAATCTTCCCCAAATGGTTGTGAATTCTCTGACAGGCAATAAATTGATTTCTCTTTTAGCATGTGCCTCTCAGATTTTCCTCTTTATCCTCTTTGCATCAGCAGAGCTGACCTTCTTTATTGTAATGTCCTATGATCACTATTTTGCCATTTGCCACCCTTTGCACCATGGACTCACCATCACACCACGTCTGTGCACACAGGCAGCTGGTGGCTCATAGGCAAGTGGTTTGGTCTATTCTGCTATCCACACAGGCACAATATTCAGGCTCCCTTCATGGAGTCCAATGTGATCCATCAATATTTCTGTGATGTTTCTCAAATTTGAAGAATCTCCTCTTCAGATGTTCAATTTTCTGAGTCTATCTCTTTACCTTTAAGTGCTTGCATTGTCTTATCACTTTCTGTTTTGTTTAAATCTTATTTTGACATATTTTTTATGGTCCTTAAGATGAATTCTGTGGAAGCCCATAACAAAGCCTTATTCACCTGTACCCCACAGTTGGCAATTCTCATTTTGTCTGTGATTTCTTTGTTGACTGCTGTCTTAGGTCCCACTACAAATGAAGCATCCCTTAGTAATCTCACTACAGCTATGTTCTATACCATGGTACCACCATTCATCTATAACTTGTGGAACAAGGAGATGAACATTGCTCTAGGAAGAATGTTCCACAGATATTTTGAACTATCCAAGAATAGTTTGGCTTTATTAATTCTGAAAACTTGGAAAAATTCTGAAAAATTTGAATGAAGTATAATTTATATTTGATATTATGATCTTAAAATTGAATCTATCCCTGCTAATACATGGTTTGGATAATACATACACTTTTGAAATTTCTGTATGCATATATGTTAGTGAGCTATAAGTTTCTATATCTTAGTTTTTTCAAATTCATACTTATATGTAATTCATGAATTCATCTAGAAAAAATATTTACATTGCTTAATGTTTGGATAATATTTCAGATGGTTTTGAGCTAAAAGAAAACAATGATATCACATGGAGAAGTTGAGGGTTATGCCCTTTAACAGGTGCCTATACCTTTGTGACAATTTCAAGGGACTTGATACAGTCAGCTTGGAAGAAAGTATTGAATTTTTTAAATTAAAAATTTCAAATAAAATTGCAATTTGTAGTCATCATTATACAAATATCTGTATGAAGTAATAAAATGGTATTGAGGCACAGATGCAGAATGAGGATGCAAAAAGTTTGTGGCACTGGATTGATGCAAAAGCTGCTTTCCTTTTTGAAAAAATTGAAAATAAGCAGTTGGCCCTCAACACAGAATATCTTTTGTATGTTGGATGCTTTTGATCTCTACATATGATCTGACTAAGAAAGCACATGCCATGCTCAATTCATTCAAACTTTCTGCATAATGAAGGGCAAGTAATTACAGAAGGGAGTGTGTATTAGAGGATAATCATAACATGGCTTGTTTCCTAAAGCTGGGATGCACAGTTGTCTCCTGTTGGCCTGGCAGTATAAATTACAATACCTTTGTATATAAGGAAACTACCTATTGGTACAGTCCTAAGCATATGTAAATATTCACTAGAGGCACTCATATTGTGGTGGGCATGTTTTATGATCCCTTTCCCTGGTTTTATATAACATTCCCTGGTGGGGACAACCTGGTTCCTCCACTAAGACACACAAACACAGAGAAGGCTCTGCACTTAAAATGTCTCTCTGTTTTGGCCATATATTTGGACCTGTTGGCTATGGGACCCCAATGCCCAGTAGAGAAACTGAACTTGGTGTGTTTCTTCTTTGTGTGAATAAAACATTGTTCCATCCAGTGCTTTGTGAGATGTGCATCTCTTGGTGACTCAACACCTCTATTGGGATGGGCTGACATTTCTTTAGATACCTCTTTTTGGACAGACAGATTGGCTATGTTGGCTGGATCCCCAAACAAGCACAGTATCCCATGGTGAAGGATTAATGGGTTGTCAGTTTGTTCATCACAGAGTCATGTCAGCTCCCCAAAGGGGTGCCTGGCTGACTGAGGAGCTGACTTATCTCTGGCTATGTGGGATCTAGTGGGATGTAAGCAGCCTCCCATTAACAGAGAAGAATTAATGTGGTAGATATAGGTGTAGATGATGGAAGTGGGTTGTAGGAAGAATAGAGATATTATACATTGGCTCCTGGCTGCCTGCGCATGTGTCTACCACTTGGCAAATGACATTTGTATCTCAAGGGTTGAAAATGACAAGAGGAACATCTAGGCTCCCTGTGTATGTGATCCACCATTTTGGCACTGTTTGCAAGAACCAGTTGCTAACTACCCTTGGCATTACCAAAATTGAAATTTTTAAAAGAAGTATTTTCTGAGATCAAAATATGGAAGTTAAAAGATAGATGTTGGCAGAAGTTCATGCAGCTAGGTTGGTGCATCTATTTCATGTGAGGACATTGCAGGCTTGGATGTCTAGGGCTGAGTGTTGCAGTACAGAAAAGATGATTCCTGACCCTCTGCTCAAGGTATTTTTACCAGCACTAAAAAGGACAACTGATAGGATAGAGATATAAACAAGCCCAGACCACTTTTAGGTCTGAGTTGCTGGAAGTATGAGAGTTGCATTTGTAACTGCGAGATTTATGCAAAAGTAAAACTGTACATGAAGTTGTAACTGAACTGAAGTAAAAATGATACATACTTGACTATATGTTCCTGTCCTGGGGTAGAATTAGATGATCCTAATTTGGTCAACTTGGAAGAGATCCATTAAAGAGGGCCTGCACCAATTGAAAGAACCATTGTCTTTTTTTCTGTCCATAGGGATGAAGGTGAAAAGTGGTAAGAAAGCTCCACCATAATATCCAACTCTTGGGTGGAAATAACAGGGATGTGTCAGTCTTCTCAACTGAGACAGGCTTGGAAGGACAGGTCTTTGCAGTCCTGAAATGGGAAGCTGCCCCTCTTGAAGGGCCATAAAGGGAACAAAAAGAGCAAACAGGGAAAGAGAAATGAGGAACGTGGCCTAATGGCTGGACAATGTGGCTTTGGTTATTTATTGAAGAGAAAAGCAGAGCAGAATTTATAGAAATTTGTGGGGAAGAACTCAGCCAACATAGTCGGGTTAATGGGGGTTCCCAACTAAGTTAGGTGTTCAGACCCTAATTTGAACCTTAAAGGAAGAAGAGTCTCAAAATGTTGTAGAAGTCAAGAGAGGTTCAATTAATTGCGTATAGAAAGACCAGGACTCAGGAATGATTTTGAGAAGGAAAAAATGATTTTTTTATTTTATTTTATTTTTTTTATTGACTTTGTAATAATATTACATTAAAAATATATATGTGAGGTCCCATTCAACCCCACCCCCCCACCCCCCCCTCTCCCCCCCCCAACAACACTCGTTCCCATCATCATGACACATCCATTGGATTTGGTAAGTACATCTTTGGGCACCTCTGCACCTCATAGACAATGGTTCACATCATGGCCCATACTCTCCTCCATTCCATCCAGTGGTCCCTGTGAGGATTTACAATGTCCGGTGATTACCTCTGAAGCACCATCCAGGGCAGCTCCATGTCCCAAAGACGCCTCCACCTCTCATCTCTTCCTGCCTTTCCCCATACCCATCGTCCACCATGTCCACTTTTCCCAATCCAATGCCACCTCTTCTATGTGGACACTGGATTGGTTGTGTCCATTGCACCTCTATGTCAAGAGGAGGCTCAGATTCCACATGGATGCTGGATGCAATCCTCCCAGAAAAAATGATTTATTGATGCTTGGCCAGACTTGGGAGTTTTTGTTTCAAACCTGAGCCCTGAACAAGATTTTTGAGTCCCTTTTATACAGAGGAAGGGCCAAATGGTTCTTTGTTTCAGTGCTCAATAGGCTTGAATTAGCATATATCTTCCACATCCTAGTTAAGCTTTTAGCATGGACTTCATACATTCTAGATAAGTTTTTAGCACATTTGGTTTGCATTTTCCCTGAATATTTAAAGTCTATAGAGTTTGCATTGCTAAACTGTTTCTCCAAGACTGGAGTCTTGCCATGGTCACCAAGGGCAGGGCTGCAACCTCTCACTGTCCCACACCCATAGGTCAGGACACATACAGCTTAGGTTATCTATGAAGAGATGAACAGCCTCCCACCCACAGCCCACATCAAAGGTACTGAAAATACTTAAAATCCAGGATCACCACCCTCTGAGTCCCTGAACCAAGCTGTGGGAGTTGGAAAATGACAGCTAATAAGGCCTCCCTGTTCCCTGATCAGGACAGTGGAGATGACAATTTTGGCTGTGAGCATGATATGTTAGGAACAGTAACCCCACTTGCCTTACTACAATATAATCCCCTTTGGAAAAAAATAATTAAGGGTGGGGCCAACATCCTTGGGTCCCTGTGGAAGATTGGCAGCCCCATGCTTCTGTTTGGGAAACAGAAAAAATGAGGGGTCCAGAACTTCATGGGGTTCTTAGAACAGGTGCCCAAGTGAGAGTAGTCTCAGTGCCCCTCAGGGACAAGTACAAACTAGTGGCATTTGTGGATCTCTGGGGTGCACATGGTGATCCATGACAGGCAGATGCTCATGCACTTCTGGATGGAGCCATTTAGGTAATTTTGGACACCAATGGCCATATTCCCCACCACTGAGTGCATCCTAAGTGTTGACAGTTTGACTGTCTGTGTCACAAATCAGTAACATCACTTGATGGGTGAGAAGTTTGAACAATAACTATAGGGCAAGTCCACTCCTGCTCACTGCTAGAGTTATTACAGCCCTGCCAGATAGTTCAACAAAAATAGTTCCACCTAGCTGGTGGGCAAAAAAGGATATTAATTTGTCAGTTCTGATTTACTGCAGGCAGGAGTGTTGAGAACCACCCTGTTGTAGATTAGCAGGACAGTCTGCCCTACAAAAAGGACTAAGTAACATGGTGACTGTCACCTTTGGTCCCTGTAGTACCTGATGACATTGCTGTCACTGAGTTGGTGGAAGCCCATACTGGGGATGCTGTTATTGACCTGGCTAATACCTTCTGGCTAATACCTAACTCCCTCTGTGAGTAAGGACAAAGATCAAGATATCTGAAAAATCCCCCAATTTGTCTCCAGTGGGTAAGTCTTAACTTATAACCAGCCCCTATATCCTAAAAGTACTTGTTATCCACTACATGGATGATATCCTCATTGTAGGACTCACAAAAAACTGGCTTAACAAACCCCACAAAACTTCATAAATATTATAACAACTACAGATTTCGCAATCAACAGTAAAAACGCCCAGGACCTTGCCCAACAGATGCAATTTCTAGGGAACATTTGGACCAATAGTAAGAGGAACATACCAGACAAGAACAAACAAAAGTTATTGCCAGTGGCATCTCCCTCTATGGGGACAGCGATTAAAGTAACAGGTTATGAGCTAGAAATGAGATCTATTTGTTACCTAAGTTGATGTCCAGGACAAAGGGCTATTTAAGGCAAAACCAAAAATAAAATTCCTCTGCTGACCAAGCATGCACCCAACAGGTTGTCATGATTGACTGCCGGATCACCACTGAATGGGACATGGAAACCCACATCAGATGCAAGAGTCGGCCAAATCAGAATGAATCACCCTAAAGAAGTAAAAGCCAACAATGAAATATAGTCATGTGACTCTTTCCAATGAGACCAGATCATACAAGGTTTTGAGCTGGGACACATCAGCTGGAACATAGTTCCCATGCATTATGCAGGGTTCACTATAGAAACAGAACTGATAGGAGGTATCTGTAAATATTATGTGGTTTTATATAATTGTTTCACGTGACTTGGGCAGGTATGAGTCTGAATTCAGTAGGGTAGGTTCAAGCCAGGAATTCTCAGGAAGATCCTCAAAGAATTTCCTAGCAGAAGCTTGCTGGTTGAAATAAAGATGGGATTTCTCTCTCCTGATGTCTGAAATAATTTCTCCTTTTAAGGCCTTCAACTGACTATGTGAGGAGTTCCTCATTGCTGAAGGGAATCACCTCAGTTGATTGTAGAGGTAATCAGCCATAGATGGAATGAATTCACTGACAGTTTAAGTCCATGAAATGTCCTCACAGTGCAATTAAGTCAGTGCTTGCCTAACCAAAAAAACTGAGCACCATTACCTGGTCAAATTGACACATGAGCATAACAATCATAACTCAAATGTGTGTGGAATCTTCACAACATTAAATCTTTGTCTTTAGACATGAGTTCCAGTGCTGTCTTTATGCTGTAGACTCATATGCCAGGTATGGGAAAATTCCATGCAACATACAAATGCTGAGGCCACTATTGCTGCCTCAAGGAACACCTATGCCACATATTAAAATAATCCCAATTCAAATCAAACCAATTTACCTCATTTACAGAAGACAGGACCCAAGAATGGGCACATTGCCAATACAAAAGACAGACCTTTCATGCTTGCTATCAACTCACCGAAATAAATGGGGGCAATTAAATAGAAGACTCAAACCAGAACTATGCAATGACCATCAAAAAAAGACAGTGTAGGGATTGTGGGAATATGGCAACAGATTAGACAGATAAGGCTCAGCTCAAGCACAAAAACAATGGAGAAAGAGTGAAAAGCTGCCTGAATGAACTGCTTTGGGGATCAGCATACTAGGATAGTGCTTCACAACTTCCAGGAGAGTGAGGAACAGAGAGACAAAGTAGCTAAACAAACTGTAAGTTTCTATGCCTCCCAGCCACCAGGAAGGAGTCCCCTCCCAAACCCCCAAGATATTAAGTGAGGGTAAAAACCTTGGCTCATTGCACTTCTGTCAATTGTAGCCCTTGCTGGCTGGTCTGGAAATTACATGGACAGAAACTGCTTTTATTTTATTTTTTATTTTTTAAAGGTACTTAGATTATACAGATGTCACATAAAAAAATATAGGGGATTCTCATATGACCCACTCCCCCCACATCCCATATTTTCTCCCATATTAACAACATCCTTCAACAGTGAGGTACATTCATTGTAACTGAAGAAAACATTTTGGAGCATTGCCACTAATTATGGATTAAAGTTTACATTGTAGTTTACACTCTCTCCCACACAATTCTGTAGGTTATAACAAGATACATAATGGTCTGCATCTGTCATTGCAATATCATTCAAGACAATTCCCAAGTCACAAAATTGTCCCTGCATTACACCTGCTTTTCCCTTTGTCCTAAGCACCTCCAGTGTCCACTGTCTCCACATCATTTACATACTTTCTTCCATTGTTAGAATCACAATAAGTTTATAGTAGAATACCAGTAAGTTTACTTTAGTTCATAGCTCATTCCACCATCCTGAGAGTTCTGGGACAGTGATGCCCACTCTACCTCTAATTGAGAGGGGCTGTGATCCCATAGGGCCGATGGATGGGACTCTTGCTCACTGCTCTGAACTCTCACGGTTCCTTCGTATGGTAATTTTCTTTTTTTAAAAAGATTTATTTATTTATTTAGTACTCTAGTACTAATTATAGGTTCAAATAGAAGATTAGAAGAGCCATGTGTAGGGGAACCACAACTGAGTCCAACTCTGCCACATTGGGGGGGCATAAATTCCAAAGCAGATTTCACTGGCAAGGCACCAAACTCCTGAGCTATCTGCCTTGACTATACTGTCTCCATGTCTCCAGAGCCCTCAGGAGCTCTGCTATTTGGGGTAGTATATACTTTGACAGTCAAAGAGATCCTGCTGGGACATGCATAAGCATAACCTCTGGGCTCCCAGATCACTTTTAAGTCTCTTAACCATATAAATTCATTTGTCTTTACCTTTTCACCCTTTTTGTCAAGGTCTTTTTCCAGTTGCATAGGGGTTAATGTTTGGTAGTGATCCCTCAGTTCCAGGGAGGATCATCTCCAGGACTAATGTCCTATGCTAGGGGGAAGGTAATGTATTTCTGTGCTGAGTTTGGGTTAGAGAGAGGCCACATTTGAGCAACAAGAAGGCTTCCAGGAGGCAGCTCTTAGGTACCCTATAATACCAGGCTAAATTTTCATTTTAAGAGTAAAGGTTCATATGCACAGTCACCAACATCAAGGATCCATCAATGGAACATCCTCCTTCACTAGTCATTGACCCTGTACCCAGGGGTTCTTGCTGATCCATTAAAGAATGTGAGAGAGCTCCCCAGGATGGGTATTTGAGATTCCTTCAGTTATTGTGTCACACTTCACCAACCATTACAATGCCCCATGACATTTGAACACATTTATATGTCTTGTATGTATTCCCATGTGAGCTTCCTCCCATGTATCCCCCAACACTGACACCCTGTACTAATGATCCCCCTGACATAGTTATAACCCCTCTATTATTCAAAACTTCTTCAAAAATGAAGCCAATAAAATAGCCAAATATCATTAAAAAGAAAATGAAATATTAATGATAGTTTTGAAAATAAATACAATTTAAAAAAACAAAAATAAGTAAAAATTTTGGATTATAAAAAAATGAAAAAAATATTTTTTTTTTACATTTTGCCTTTCATCACTCTAAGATCTATTATCCTATATGTGCAGTGACATTTTCTTCTGTTTATTCCCCCAGTGTTTTTGTTTCATTTTTCCTCAAAGAAGTTTTAGGTTGCAGAAAAGCCACACACCTAATATAGGGGACTCCCACATACACAATATCCTTCCCTTTTTCCCCCTTCCCATATTAATAACATTTTAAATGTGGAAAGTATGTTTGTTACAACTGATGTACAAATACTGAAACAAGCTACTACTAGAGCCTGGAAGATAGGTTTACAGGAAACAGAAAAGGAAAAGAAGGTTGTGAGCCAACGCCCATATGGGCAAAATATATGGTAAGGTGGAAGTGTGCAGTTGTAGTGGAGGGACATGACAGTGGTGTAATGATTCTGTTGAGTTATGCAATGCTGGTTTGTCAGGAGGGTAGGATGGGAAGGGTGGGTTGGAATGTTCATGGAACTGGGGGTAGGGTTGGGGAAGGAGTAGGTAAACACTGGGGATTACCAGGTACATGGTTGAAACTACAATGTTGGGAATGCTCTTTCAGCAATACGACAAGTGAGGGTTGCTGGCTTGGGGTGTTGGATGTGAGGAACATTTGGGATAGAGTGCACCTGGGACAGGTTTCTAGGGAGTATGTGAATGTTAATCTTGCCATAGTGTGTTATATCAGTGGATGAAGACCCACAAAATGAGCAGCAAGATGGTTGACTCCCATCCTGGGGATGCTTACTGTGTTCTCAAATAAAGGGGTGAGAGTCTAATGAGAGCATGGGCAGTGTCTAATTGGGGAGGAGAAACCAGTGTTTCAAGTCCTTGGTATTGTTGCAAGTAACTCTGAATCTTGTTCTTCAAGGAGTGAAGCCTGGTGGTTGCTATGGGTCCTGAGGGGAGGAGGAGGGAGGAATAGAATAGATGGAACAAGGTGCACTTTGGGGTGATGGAAGTGTTCTATATTTTCTTGCTATGATGGATACAGGTCATGTCAAATTGCATCAAAGTTTATAAAATATATGGTCTAAAATGCAAACCATAATTTAAACCAAAAACTGTTTTTAGAGCTCTCTTTACTGTACCCCGGCAAAAAAGTCTGTACCCTACTAGTAAGTCCTTGGCATGATTTTGATAACTTAAGCTGGGCAATTTTAAAGACTTAAGATATGTTGAACCAAATATCAGAGAACTGTGAAAAAAACTAATAATAGGCAAGAAAGAGAAATTGTCCATCAAAGTAAATTTACCAACATATCAGATACCTAGACATCATCAACAAATTATAAGCCATATTAGGAAACAGGGAGAGATGCCCCAGTCAAAGGAACAAAATAAATAAAAGACATAAGTGATATTAAGAAGACACTGGCTAAGCATAAAGAAAAATTTGATGAGACATTGCCCCATGAGCACTTCCACATATTCGTGTACCTTAGACTCATGCCCCAGGCGCATTCCTTCCCATCGCCATGATTTTCACCGGTTTATATTATATTCTGCCACTTTATTGAACTCATTTATCAAGTCTAGAAACTTTTATGTAAATAATTCAGTGTTTGCTATGTACAAGATCATGTCACTGCAAATAGTGAGATTACTACTTCTTCCTTTATAATTTAGATGTCTTTTATTAATTTTCTTGCCTGGGTTCTTAAGTGAGGACTTCTAAAACAATGTCTAATAAAGTATATACAGTGTGCATCATTGTCTTTTTCCTAGTCTTAGAGGGAAAGCCTTTAGCATTTCACTATGGAATATGATTTAGCTGTGGGTTTTCCATATATACCCTTTAGATGTTGAGGAATTTTCCTTCTATTCCTATCTTTTGAAGTGGTTTTTTAATCAAGAAAAGATGTTGTATTTTGTCAAATTCTTTTTTTTTTTTTTTTTTTTTTTTTAAAGATTTATTTATTTATTTAATTCCCCCCCATCCCCTGGTTGTCTGTTCTTGGTGTCTGTTTGCTGTGTCTTGTTTCTTTATCCGCTTCTGTTGTCGTCAGCGGCACGGGAAGTGTGGGCGGCGCCATTCTTGGGCAGGCTGCTCTTTCTTATCACGCTGGGCGGCTCTCCTCACGGGCGCACCCCTTGTGCGTGGGGCTCCCCTACGCGGGGGACACCTTTGCGTGGCACGGCACTCCTTGCGCACATCAGCACTGCGCATGGCCAGCTCCACACGGGTCAAGGAGGCCCGGGGTTTGAACCACGGACCTCCCATATGGTAGACGGACGCCCTAACCACTGGGCCAAGGTCATGTGACTTTTCTCTGTCAATCAGTTAATGTGGTGTAATACATTGCTTCATTTTCTTATGTTGAATCATCCTTTCATATAGGAGTTAAAAACCACTTGATCATGGTGCATAATTCATTTGACAGGTTGTTGGATTTGTTTAGTATTTTATTGAGAATTTTAGCATCCAGATTCATTAGAGATTGGTCTACAGTTTTCTTTTCTTGTGGCTTTTTTTCTTCTTTATTTTCTTTTAAATGTTACATTAAAAAATGTGAGTTCCCCATATATCCCCACTCCTCTTAAGCATCAACAACCTCTTCATTCATCGTGGCACATTCATTGCATCTGGTGAATACATTTTGGAGCACTGCTGCACCACATGGACAGTGGGATACACTGTAGTCTACACTCTCCCCCAGTCCACCCAGTGGGCCATGACAGGACACACAATGTCCAGCATCTGTCCCTGCAGCACCACCCAGGACAACTCCAAATCCTGAAAATGCATCCACATCATATCTCTTCTTCCCTTTCCCTACCATGAGCAACTACCATGGTCACTTTCTCCACATCAATGCTACAATTTCTTCCATTACTAATCACAATAGTTCCACTGCAGATCACTGGTAAGTCCACTCTAATCCATATTCTATTCCTCCTCCCAAATGCCCATCAACAGATGAATGGATAAATAAAATGTGGTCTATACATACAATGGAATACTAAGCTAAAAGAACAAATACAATCTTGTGGCTTCTTTATGTGGCTTTGGAATTAGGGTGATGTTGGTATCATAGACTTAGGCAATATTCCCTCCACTGCTAATTTTTCTGTGTGAAGATTTTAAGCATGATTGGGTATTAATTCTTTCTGGAGTGATTGGTAGAATTCACCTGTGAGGCCAGCTGGTGCTAGGCTTTTCTTGGTTGGGACATTTTTTGATGACTAACTCAATCTTGTTACTTTTGATTTGTCTGCTGCATTCATCAATTTCTTCTTTCTTCAATGTGGCTGCTTGTGTGTTTCTAGAAATTTGTGCTTTTCATCCAAGTTATCCAGATTGTTGCCTTACAATTTTTGAAAGTATCCTGTTTTTATATCCTTTTTCTTTGGGCTCAGTAGTGATATCACCTCTCTCATTTTTTATTTTATGCATTTTCATCTTCTCACTTTTTTCTTTGTTAGTCTAGGCAAGAATTTGTCAATTTTATCAATCTTCTTAAAGAACCAGCTTTTGGTTTTATTCATTTTTTCTAGTGCTTTTTAAAAATTCTCAATATCATTTAATTCTGCTCTAATTTTTATATTTCCTTCCTTCTATTTGCTTTGGCATTAGTTTGTTGTTCTCTTTCTAGTTCTTCTGAGTGTGCAGTAAGGACTTCAATTTTAGCTTTCATCTTTTTATATATAAGTAATTGTGGCTATACATTTACCTCTCAAAACTGTTTTTGCTGCATCTCATAGGTTTTGATATTTTCGTGTTCTCATTTTCAGTCGTTTCTTTGTAGTTACTGATTTCTTTTGCAATTTCCTCCTTTACTCACTGATGGTCTAAGAGGGTGTTGTTTAACTTCTGTATATATGTGCCTACTCTCTTTCTCTGCTCTTTATTAATTTCTAGGTTCATTCCATTGTAGTCTAAGAAATTATGTTGTATAACTTCAATCTCTCTGAATGTGTTGATACTTGCTCTGTAACCTGTCCCGGCCCACGGGACGGCAACGGAGACCCGAAACCTGCTGAGAAAGAATGGTGGGACAAGAGACTCAAAGAATGACAGCAAGACAGGGTTCTGATCAAACTGCAACTTTATTAAAGGGGGCAAAGTATATATACCCTCGGGAGGGGGAGGAGCAGGGAGTGAGGTAGTGGAGGCTAAGGATTGGTTGTTGCTCTTGCCGGGGAGGGAGGCAGACCTTAGTTTTGCGCCTTGTGCCTGGGCATTATCTTATCAGCCTGGGCAGTGGCGGGAAGACAGAGAACAAAGAACTGAGGGGGAAGAAGAATGAGGAAGTAACAGGGCAGATTTGAGTTCTGCCATGATGTGGGACCCGCCATGTTGTGGTGAACTAATTATAGCTTACTCAAATAGGAAAGTTGGCTCCACTCCAGCGGCCATGCTGCTGGCTCTGCTAAATTCGGTGTGTGCTCATTTTTACTGCCCCCAACAGTAACCTAGCATGTAGTCTGTTCAGAAGAATGAACAATACGTGGTTGAGAAGAAAGTATATCCTGCTATGTTGGGTTGTAAGATTCTGTGTATGTCTATTAGGTCCAAATCCTCTGACTTACTATTCAAGATCTCTGTTTCTTTATTGTCCCTACATCAAGATATTTTGTCTGATGGTGATAATTATTTATTAAGTTTCCGCAATATATATGTAGAGGCATCAAATTATCCTCTTTGTTTTTCCAATGATTGTTTCATGCATTTTTGGGCACCATGGTTATGTGAAAAATATCCATGATTGTTCTTTCTTCTTAACAGATTACCCCTTTTATTAATATATAATAAAATATATATATTTTTCTCATAGAATAATGTTGTAATTAAAATCTATTTTGTCCAATATTAATATAGTCACTCCTCTTTTTTGTTTATTCTTTGCTTGTAAAATTATTTTTCAACCATTCACTTGCAACATCTTTTTGTTCCTGGATTTAAGGTGAGTTTCTTGTAAACAGCACATTGATAATCATATTTCCTTATCCATTCTGCCAATCTCTGTCTCCTGTTTGAAGAGTTTAATCCATTAACAATGATATTACTGTTAAGACAATACTTACATTAGCCAATTTTCCTTTAGTTGTGTGTATGCCATAATTTTTTATTATTCTAACTCGTAATTTTCCTTTATACACTCTCCTCCAATGCTGTCTTTTGTTTTTTTTCCTTTCACCCTCTAGAATTCCCTTTAGTATTTGTTGAAAGGCAAGTCTCTTATTGACAAATACTCTGATTTATCAGTGAATATTTTTAATTCTCCCTCATTTTTGAATTCCATCTTTGCTAGATAGAGAATTCTTGGCATACAGATATTTCTTTTAGCACTTAAAGTATGTCATACCACTACCTTCTTGCCTACATGGTTTCAGATGAGAAATCAGTGCTTAATCTTATTAAGCTTCCCTTGTATGTGACGAATCTCTTTTCTCTTGCTGCTTTCAGTATTCTCTCTTTGTCTTGAGCATTACATAATTTGATAAATATTATGTCTTGGGATAGGATATGTACTATTTACTCTGCTCCTGGACATTTATATCCATGTCCCTCAGAAGAGTTATGAAATTTTTAGTGATTATTTCCTCCAACTCTCGGCCCCCTTTTCCTTCTCTTGTCCCTCAAGGATACCTATAATGCATACATTTGTAAATAACATGATGTCATTCCACTTTGACCTATCTGTTCTACTGTGTAATTTAAGTTGTATCACTAATTCTTTACTCTGTTCAAATTTTCTGTTATAGCCTTCTAGAATGTTCATTTGTTATGTGGTGCCATTTATCTAGACCAGATCTATTATCTTTTTATGTATGTTCACAATTTCTTCTTTATGTTCTGTGTCTTAATATTCTTTCACTTCCTTAAGTTGATTCATAATATTATTTGGTCATTTTTTATTATTCAGTGTTTTGCATCTCTTCCTATTTGTTCCCCTTTGACAGTTGATTTCACTTATTCTACATCATTGTAGTTGTCCCTGTTTCCCTGAAAAAAAAATGTTAAAACCATAGAAAAGGAAAGAGGGAAGAAGAGAAAAAGAATAATAGTAATAATAAAAAGAAGATAGAAAAGGAACTAAAAAAGAGTCAGGAAAAAATAAGTAATTAAAGTGCAAAATCATAAAAAGAACAAAGGTATAAGAATTTTTAAGAAAGGAAAAAAAACTAGAAATAAGATAGAATATAAAATACCAGGAAGAAAAGACAAGATTAGGGGAAAAAATGAAGACCAATCAAGAGAAGTTGGAATGAAAGAAAAACAATGCAAAATGATAAAATGAAAGAAAGAAAATGAATAAAGAACCTAAGGAGAAAATAAGAAGGAAAAGGAAAAAAGAAAGAGAGAAAATACCAAAAAGAAAAGAAAAGAAAAGAAAAGGAAAGGAAAGGAGAAGAAAAGGAAAAAGAAAAGAACTTAGGAAAAGCATACTTCCCTCTTAGGCCACAAGGAATCATCTCAGGGTGCCAGTGTTTAGCAAGGAATCACTCTGTAGCTGCCCTCCCCAGATAAGGTACATGATTTTAAAGAATAAAATAAAGAATGAAAAAATGAGAAAAAATAAAAAATATAGAACAGAATTTTTAAAATCTCTATAAATTCCATGTCACAAGGTACCAGCTGTATGCCTGACAACCTACTGAACCACCTTCTGCATCCCTTCTCTTAAGCAGTACTGTGAATTGAACCAAGGACCTAGTAGATTGAGGGAGACATTCATCCCCTGATCTACACATATTCCATAGCTTAGTTCTTTCTAGTTTATCTGCCTTTCCCCTCCTTCTATCCCCTCAGGCAAGTTGGGTTTCTAATAATTTGCTCTCTCTGCTGGCTACCTTCTCTCTAAGGCTGCTAGCCCACCTCCTCACTGACATAGTGGCCTTCACTCCCCAGGGCCAGTGGCTGCAACAACTTATCTGCTCTGAACCCCCCTCCTTAGGCCATTTCAGCTATGGCTGGGCTCCTTATTTTTATTTTTTCTATTCTGTTATGCCTACATTATCTCCCCTCCCAATTACATTTCTCTCTCTCTCAGTTTGCTGAGTGCCTGCTGCACACTTATTTGCCCTTCAGCTCCCCCCACAGATGGGTCACTTGCAACTTCCACTTGTTAGGCTGGCTATACCTGAGATTCAAAGTGGGATCAGTTGGCCAATTTCACTGAAGAGAAACCTCTTTCTTCTTCTCCAGATCCCTTTAGTGGTTCTTCTCCCATAGTAACCACTTTCCCCCTCTCAGTTGGCCACAATGAGCCAAGGATTCTATTGAAGCTATTCACCTTGTGGGGGGAGGATATGTGCCATTCCTAGCCACAGGAGTGAATAACTAAATGTTTTCCTTTGGTCTTTTTGTATCTCTGTCACTCTCCCTCCTGAATGATGCACAGAATTCTCTTGCTCTGCAGATCCCCAGAGCACCTCCCTGGGATATCTTTTTGCCCTTCCTCCATTGTTTTTGAGAAATGGTCAAGACATTCCTTGCTACACTGAGTCCATCCTCCCAGAGTACTCCATTCCTGAATCTCAAGGATTTGAGGTTTTCTGATTGAGAGGGATCTTAGATTCCATGGAGTAGGTGGATGGAACTGTCTTGCTTGCAGTTGTGGATCCTCTCTGTTTTGGATGGGCGTTGTCCATTATCACCCTTTAGTTATTTGTCCTGGGTGAGTCCAGTGAACTGGAGAGTAGGTCTTATAACTTTGCTGATATGCAAGGCTCAACCAGAATATGAATAGACCAAAGATTTAAGTTTAAATCTTTAATGAGTATAATGCTAATTAAAAGTTCAAATAAAAAAGGCAGAAGTGACATGTGTAGGGAAATTATAAATGAATCAATCTATTATATTGGAGAGCATATCAAAGAACAGTTGAAAGACAGGGTGCTGAATTATTGAGTTTCTTTGCCATGACTTTAGTGTCTAGATTACTCTAGAACCCTCAGGAGCCATACAGTTTGAGGCACTGTTTCCTGTGGAAGTCAATGAGATCCTTCTGAGATGTGCATAAGTGTAACCTCTAGATTGACCTCCTATGTCACTCTGAAATCTCTTAACAATAAAAATTCATTTGTAGTGAATATTACCACCTTTTGGTCAAGGTATTTTCCAAATGCATTGCTAGTTGGTGCTTGGTAACAATCCCTCAGTGCCAGGAAGGCTCATCCCTGGGACTCATATCCCATACCGGGGAGGGAAGGCAGTGAGCATACTGCTGAGTTTGCTTAGAGAGAGGCCATATTTGAGTAACAAAGAGGAGGTACTATTAGGCAATATATGATATTAAGCTAAGTTTCAATTTGACAAGATCAAGGTTCATAAATACAGACATCAATGTCAAGAGCCTGAAGTATTGGTCTGTCTTCCCTTGCTAGTCATGGCCCATGTAACCTAGGGATTCTTGCTGCTCTATTAGAGAATGTATCAGGACTTCCCAGGATGGGAATTTAATATTCTTTCAATTATTGTGTAGGTTTCCACCCACTGAGACAACACCCCATGACCATTTGAACACATTCATATACCATAGACTCATTTCCAAAATGCACCCCCACACATCTCCCAATTACTGACACTTGCATCAGTGATCACCCGTCTCACATTTGAGCCTAGGAACAATTTCTTATATTTATTTGCAAGTTATTAGGAAGTATATATGCCCTATGTAGGTTTTTATTATACTCTTTTAACTCAAGTTTTTAACATTTAATGAAGAATAGGTATCTTACTCATTGTATTCATTTCCAGACTTAAAATTGTGAAGCAAATTACTTCTGAATATACCTGAGGTAATACAGAACAGAGGTAAACAATGAATACTCTCCTTCTTGTACCCAAGGCTGTGTGTTTAAACATCATGATGCACCCTGAAGTAGAAGATATATGGAAAATTATATCTAGGGAAAATTGAGAATTTTACAGACTGAGTGAAAAGATGCAACCTGAAGAGGTGGAGGATAGGAATGAGACTTATGAGGATCAATAACCATGGTGGTTTGATAAAGAAAATTAAAAATTCATTTGGAATATTTTTAAAGACCAACCATAAACAGCATCAAATTAATTACTGAGTATTGTTTTATATATTTAGCAAAATCTCTACTAAAGGACTTTCTCTTCCTTATAAAATTGAGGATGGAAAAATACGCATAATATAAATGATTATAGAATAAAAATTTACAAAAATAATTTGCAAAAGTCTAGAAAATGATCTGAATATAATCAATGAAGTAAATCAACATTATTATTAAAAGTATTACCTACTTAAAATACTAGTCAAATTATATGATAGTTTTAGTTACAAATGGATTATATTAAAATTATTAATAAAAATTTGATTTCTAGCAATTTAATAGTTATTACCTTTTTTAATTTATTTTTTTATTATTGATTCTGTAAAAATATTACATTAAAAAAATATGAGGACCCATTCAACCCCACCACCCCCACCCCACCACTCCCCCCCAGCAACACTCATTCCCATCATCATGACACATCCATTGCATTTGGTAAGTACATCTCTGGGCACCTCTGCACCTCATGGCCAATGGTCCACATCATGGCCCATACTCTCCCCCATTCCATCCAGTGGGCCTTGTGAGGATTTACAATGTCCAGTGATTGCCCCTGAAGCACCATCCAGGGCAGCTCCAAGTCCCCAAGATGCCTCCACATCTCGTCTCTTCCTGCCATTCCCCATACCCATTAGCCACCATGTCCACTTTTCCCACTCCAATGCCACCTTTTCTCTGTGGACATTGGATTGGTTGTGTCCATTGCACCTCTATGTCAAGAGGAGGCTCAGATTCCACATAGATACTGGATGCAATCCTCCCGCTTTCAGTTGTAGGTACTCTAGGCTCCATGGTGTGGTGGTTGTCCTTCTTCAACTCCATCTTAGCTGAGTGAGATGAGTCCAATAAATCAGATTGTAGGTGCTGGAGTCTGTTGAGGCTCAGGGCCTGGCTATCACATTGTCAGTCCAGAGATTCAGATCCCCTAAATATATCTTAAACCCCAACACCAACTACAACTCCAGCACAGTAGCATGAAAGTCTTATGAAGAGAGATCCCATCTGAGTCCAGATTCATCACGCATAAACACCAGCTCCAAAGAAGGGCCATCTGACATGGCAGTTAACCCCATCTGCCATGACCATAGCACCCATGGATCTCTTTAGCCCTCAAAGGAACCAATACCTGGGGGTTGTATCTACTTTATCTGTCTCTAAAACTCTGCTCAGTTGTGCATAAGGGCAATCCTTCTGACAGCCGCCAGACTCTTTCTTTTTAGAGACTCGTAGCCATATAAACTCATTTCTCCTTTCCATTTCCCCCTTACATTAGGTCAAACAGCATTTTAAAGTCATGTTATTTTATGTAGACAGGGATATTCTGCTGATCCACATTGAACCTTCCTTTCCAGGTCATTTTCCAGTTGCATCATCAGTTGGCAGTTGATAGTGATCCCTCGGTGCAGGGAGGCTCATCCCCAGGTGTCATGTCCCACGCTGGTGGGAAGGCATTGCATTTACATGCTGAGTTTGGCTTCGAGACTGGCCACGTTTGAGTAACATGAAGGCTGTCAGGAGGAAATTCCCAGGCACAATGCTGCTCTAGGCCTTGTTCTTATTTCAGGCATATCAGCTCACAAGCATAGTCATTAGCGTCAGGGGCTCACTGTTGGACCCTCATTCCTTCCCAGCCCTTGCTGCTGCATCTAGGAGACTGTCGCTGCTCCCCTAGGGACCACGACAGAGCACCACCGGCCAGGAACCCAGAACCCCCCCAGGTGTAGTTTTTAATTGTTGCCACTATGAGTATATCCAAACATTACCATGCACCCTGGACATATGTCCTGTATAGCTCCCTGTCAGCCATATATCACCTGTCAATAGTATCCTATACCAGTATTCCTCCGCTGCCATTGTTGAATCACTCTGTGATCCAGAACTTCCTGAAAATTGAAGCCCAATATAATGTCAGGATCCCTTACTAGCAAAATGGCATATAGCAATGGGTTTAAAGGTTAGATATAGAATACATGTTGACTTGGAAAAATTTCTACATCCTATCCTTTTCTTTTTTTTTTCCCCTTAATTATTGAACTTCTCTTCACAAGAGCCCTAGACCACAGCAATTCTTATATACAATATACAGCACTCCCACACATCCACCACAAAACCTTTTCCCTTCCACAGCGATACTCTTACAAACTATTCACATCATATTTACTTAAATTGATGTACAGAGTCTGAGACAATAGCTTTCAAACAAGGTGACATCTGTGCTTACATTGTGGTGCATACTTTAGGATACACGGTTTTCTAATTTTTTAGTTATCCTATGTTTTACATTATGGTTTACATTATCAGTCTGTTGTCTCTGATATGTTATGGTGTAATATTACATGTTTTATATCCATCCTTGTGTACTCTCGTGAAACTCCTCTCTTACCCCCCATTTACCTTGGTTCCACACATTTAACATCCATTTTCCCATCCACCTTGGTGCCCACAGTGACAGCCAACCTCCCTTTCCCGAGGAGCCACGTCCAGAGATAGTTGGAATAGTGTTCAGGGCCTAACTTGCTCAACTGCCCCAATGCCCTGGGAGCCACCCTTTCTCTCGAGAGATACAGTTCCCTCTATTTGATGGCATTAGTCCCCCCCAGGATGTGGGTCCACCCCCACTCTCACTACTTGGGTCTCTACCCAATGGTGCCACCCACTCTGGCAAAATGAGCATTCAGACATTCCCCAGGAGCCTGTCCCGCATCGGACCATCCCCTCCAAGCATTCTAAACAGGTAACCCTCTTAATTATATTTTGGTATGATTTTCTCAGCATTTTACTCTCCACCAACACCTGACACTATCCTATGTCCATATGCTACCCCTCCCTCCCCCCACTTTTGGGCAATATTACCCATCCGCCCATCCCCAGCCACCCTCAAGCCCGCAAAACCCCTCCCAAAGGCAATTCCTTGCCCCCATTTTATCTCTCCTTTGTGTTCATACTTACCACCAGCTCATCAGAATTTCCACCCCTGCAGACGTCGGCTCACTTCCTTCCTCCAACCCCCGATTTCCTGTAAGCCTATCGTTCAGTCTCTTGCTCTCTGAGGCAGCTTGCTTATTTCATATCATTGAGGTCATGTAGTATTTGTCCTTCAATGCCTGGGTTGCTTCACTCAACATAAGGTTCTCAAGATTCATCCATGTTATCACGTGTGTTTGTAGTGTATTTGTTCTTATAGCCGAGTAGTATTCCATTGTGTGTATATACCACATTTTATTGATCCACTCATCTGTCGATGGGCATTTGGGTTGATTCCAACTTTTGGCAATAGTGAACAATGCTGCTATGAGCATTGGTGTACATATATTGGTTTGTGTCCTTGTTTTCAGTTCTGCTGGGTATATACCCAGCAGTGGTATTGCTGGGTCATATGGCAAATCTATGGCTAGTTTTTTGAGAAACCGCCATACTGTCCTCCAGAATGGTTGGATCCTTCTGCATTCCCACCAGCAGTGGATGAGTGTTCCCCTTTCTTCACATCCTCTCCAGCATTTGTATTCTTCTGTTTTTTTCATAGCTGCCAATCTTATGGGCATAAGATGGTATCTCATTGTAGTTTTGATTTGCATTTCCCTGATAGCTAGAGATTTGGAGCATTTTTTCATGTGCTTTTTAGCCATTTGTATTTCTTCTTTGGAGAAGTGTCTGCTTAAATCTTTTTCCCATTTTTTAAATGGTTTGTTTATCTTTTTATTTTCAAGATATAGGAGCTCTTTATATATGCAAGTTATAAGTTTCTTATCAGATATATGGTTGCCAAATATTTTCTCCCACTGTGTGGGCTCCCTTTTTACTTTCTTGACAAACTCCTTTGAGGTGCAGAAGGCTTTAATTTTGAGGAAGTCCCATTTATCTATTAGTTCTTTTGCTGCTCGTGCTTATGGTGTGATATTCGTGAATCCATTTCCTATTACAAGGTCCTGTAGATGTTTCCCTACACTGCTTTCTAAGGTTTTTATGGTCTTGGCTCTTATATTTAGGTCTTTGATCCATCTTGAGTTGATCTTTGTATAAGGTGTGAGATGGTAATCCTCTTTCATTCTTCTACATATGGCTAATCAGTTCTCCAGACACCATTTGCTGAATAGGCCATTCTGTCCCAGTTGAGAGGGTTTGGTGGCTTTATCAAATATTATGTGGCTATGTATGTGAGGTTCTATATCAGAGCTTTCAATTCGATTCCATTGGTCTGTGTGTCTGTCCTTATGCCAATACCATGCTGTTTTCACCACCGTAGCTTTGTAGTATGTTTTGAAGTCAGGTAGTATGATTCCTCCAGCTTCATTTTTCTTTTTCAGTATGTCTTTGGCTATTCGGGGTCTCTTTCCTTTCCAAATAAATTTCATAGTTAGTTTTTCTAGTTCCTTAAAGAAGGCTGTGTTGATTTTTATTGGGATTGCATTGAATGTGTAGATCAGTTTTGGTAGGATAGACATCTTAATAATATTCAGTCTTCCTATCCATGAACAAGGAATATTCATTTATTTAGATCTTCTTTGATTTCCTTGAACAGTCTTGTATAGTTCTCAGTGTATAAGTTTTTTACCTCTTTAGTTAAATTTATTCCTAAGCATTTGATTTTTTTACTTACTATTGTGAATGGTATTTGTTTCTTGATTTCCTCCTGATCTTGCTCATTATTGGTGTACAGAAATATTACTGAGTTTTGCGCATTGATCTTATAACCTGTGACTTTACTAAACTCATTTATGAGTTCTAGAAGCTTTGTTGTAG
The DNA here is from genome assembly GCF_030445035.2 of Dasypus novemcinctus. Taxonomy (NCBI): domain Eukaryota; kingdom Metazoa; phylum Chordata; class Mammalia; order Cingulata; family Dasypodidae; genus Dasypus; species Dasypus novemcinctus. The sequence continues at coordinate 3,115,421 of NC_080700.1, forward strand.
ATCTCTCAGGGTTTTCTATGTATAGGATCATGTCATCTGCAAATAATGAAATTTTGACTTCTTCCCTTCCAATTTGATTGCCTTTTATACCTGGTTCTTGCCTCAGTGCTCGAGCAAGTACTTCTAAGACAATGTTAAATAGAAGCAGAGACAATGGGCATCCTTGTCTTGTTCCTGAGTTTAGAGGGAAGGATTTTAGGATTTCTCCATTGTAAACAATGTTGGCTGTAGGTTTTTCATATATACTCTTTATCATGTTCAAAAAATTTCCTTGTATTCCAATCTTTTGAAGTGTTTTTATCAGGAAAGGGTGCTGTATTTTGTGAAATGCTTTTTCTGCATCTATAGATATAATCATGTGATTTTTTTCCTTCAGTCTGTTTATATGGTGTATTACATTGATTGATTTTCTTATGTTGAAACATCCTTGCATACCTGGAATAAATCCCACTTGGTCGTGGTGTATAATTCATTTAATGTGTTGTTGAATATGATTAGCAAGTATTTTGTTAAGTATTTTTGCATCTAGGTTCATTAGAGAAATCGGTCTGTAATTTTCCTTTCTTGTGGTGTCTTTGTTTGGCTTTGGTACTAGGGTAATGTTGGCATCATAGAAGGAGTTTGGCAATGTTCCTTCTGTTTCGATTTTTTGGAATAGTTTCAGCAGTATTGGTGTTAGTTCTTTCCGGAATGTTTTGTAGAATTCACCTGTGAAGCCATCTGGTCCTGGGCTCTTCTTAGTTGGGGAGATTTTTAATGACTGATTCTATCTCTCTGCTTGTGATTGGTTTGTTAAGATCATCAGTTTCTTCTTTCATCAATATGGGTTGCTTATGTGTTTCTAGGAATTTGTCCATTTCCTCTAAATTGTCATTTTTGTTAGAATATAGTTTTTCAAAGTATCTTCTTATGATAGTCTTTATTTCTGTGGGGTCAGTGGTGATATCATCTTTCTCATTTCTTATTTTGTGTATTTGCATCTTCTCTCTTTTTTTCTTGTTAGTCTCACTAAAGGTTTGTCAATTTTGTTGATCTCAAAAAACCAGCTCTTTGTCATGTTTATCTTTTCAAGTGCTTTCTTATTTTCTATTTCATTTAGTTCTGCTCTTATCTTTGTTATTTCCCTCCTTCTTCTTCCTGTTGGGCTACTTTGTTGTTGTTTTTCTAATCCCTTCAAATGTGCAGTTAGTTCTTCAATTTTTGCTCTTTCTTCTTTTTTGATATATGAGTTTATGGCTATAATTTCCCTCTCAGTACTGCTTTTGCTGCATCCCATAAATTTTGGTATGTCGTGTTATCATTATCATTTGTTTCAAGGTAGTCAATGATTTCTTTTGAGATTTCCTCTTTGACCCACTGTTTTTCTAAGAGTGTGCTGTTTAATTTCCAAATCGTGGTGTGAAATCTGGGCCTCTGTACCTTGCAAATTTCCACCTTGACTCCACTGTGGTCAAGAGATATTGTTTTGTATCATTTCAATCTTTCTGAATTCATTCAGCCTTTCTTTGTGGCCTAGCATATGGTCTATCTTGGAGAATGATCCATGTGCGCTTGAGACAAATGTATATCCTGCTGTGTTTGGGTGTAATGATCTATATATGTCTATTAGATCCAGCTCCTCTAATATATTGTTCAAATGTTTTGTTTCTTTAGTGATTCTCTTTTGAGATGTTCTGTCCAGAGTTGATAGTGGTATATTAAAATCCCCCACTGTAATTGTAGATGCATCTATTCTTTCACTTAGTTTTTCCAGTGTTTGCCTCACATATTTGGAGGCACCCTTGTTAGGTGTATAAATATTTATGATTGTTCAATCTTCTTGACAGATTTTCCCTTTCACTAAAATGTAGTATCCTTCTTTGTCTCTCACAATTGTTTCACATTTAAAGTCTATTTTGTCTGATATTAATATAGCTACTCCTGCCTTTTTTTGGTTATTGTTTGCTTGTATGATTGTTTTCAAGCCATTCACTTTCAACCTCCATGCGTCTCTGGGTCTAAGATGTGTCTCTTGTAGACAGCATATGGATGGGTCATAATTCCTTATCCAATGTCCCAGTCTGAATCTTTTGATAGGTGAGTTTAATCCGTTGACATTCAGTGTTATTACTTTCAAGGAATTGTTTGTGTTAGCCATATTTTGATTGTATTTGTGTTTGTCATATTTTGTATTTTTTTTCCTTCTATTTTTGTCTTTTTTTGTTGCTCTTATATTCTCCTCCAGCTCTGCCTGTCCTGTTTTTTCCTTTCTTCCTGCAGATCCCTTTAGAATTTCTTGAAGGGGAGGTTTCTTGTTGGTATACTCTTTCAGTTTCTGTTTATCTGTGAATATTTTGAACTCTCCATCATGTTTGAATGCTAGTTTAGCTGGATAGAGTATTCTTGGTTGGAAATTTTTTCCTTTAGTACCTTGACTATATCATACCACTGCCTTCTTGCTTCCATGGTTTCAGATGAGAAATCAGCACTTAATCTTATGGAGCTTCCCTTGTATGTGATGGTTTTCTTTTCTCTTGCTGCTTTTAGGATTTTCTCTTTGTCTTGAGCATTGGATAATTTGACAAGTATATGTCTTGGGGTGGGTCTGTTGGGGTTTATGACTAGAGGAGTGCACTGTGCTTCTTGGATATGTACATCTGTCTCTTTCAGTAGATTTGGGAAGTTTTCATTCATTATTTCCTGCAACACTCCTTCTGACCCCTTTCCCTTTTCTTCTCCTTCTGGAATGCCTATAATACGTATGTTTGAGGGTTTTGCATTGTCATTCATGTCCCTGAGTCCTAGCTGGATTTTTTCTATCTTTTTATCAACCCCTTCCACTATCTGTTTGATTTCTGATATACTGTCTTCCACATCACTAATTCTCTGCTCTGCCTCTTCTAGTCTGCTGATATTGGCTGCAAGTGTATTTTTGATTTCTTGAACTGTGGTGTTCATTCCCATCATATCTGTTATCTTTTTGCATATGTCTGCAATTTCCCCTCCAAGTGTTGTCTTCATGTTGTTAACCTCTTTCATTACTTCATCAAATTTGTCGGTCATAAATGTTATGAGATCTTTCATTGCTTGTGCGAAGTTCTGCTCGCCTTCCTGATTTTTAGTTTGTTGATTGGATTCAGCCATGTTTTCCTGATTACTGGTTTGATTTGTAGTTTTTTGTTGCTGTCTCATCATCATTTTATCTTGATGGGTTTATTCAATTCCTTAGCTTCTTTGTCTACTCTTGGAGATTAGTTAGCTGTTGTTTTTGCATAAGTGTTATATCTTCTCTTTGTAACTTTGTTCTTCTTATTCTAATTTCTTGTTGCTGGTTAAGTTCACTTTAGAGGAAAGTGTTAGTGCTGGGGAAAGGCAATTGTGTAAGCAAGGAAAACGTGTAAAGTAGTATTGGTGATATATGTTAACAAAGCAAGAATATGTGATCTGGGAGGGTGGAGGTTAGATTCGTGTAAATTGTGTAGAGTTATAGCAGTAGGTAGAGTACCTATTATGAGGTAGATGACTGAATATGGGAGGAATATGGTATGCACTAAAAAGCTATTGTTTTCATGAGAGAGAGAAAGAGAAAAGAAAGGTAATAGTTTCAAGAGTGGATAACAGACAGAACACAAAACAGAGGTATTAGAAATTAAGAGTTAGACACTTTGTGTATCAAAGAAAGGGAGGTGGGAGGTGGAATATAGGAGAGACAGTAGATGATGGCAGATATCAAGATGTAGGGGAAAGGGGATAGTGTTGGTAGCCTAAGTCAGTTCACACAGAAATGAGGCAGTGGAGGATGCGAAAACCCAGCAAATGTGAGGTGTTCCCTGCAGCACTTATTGTATAATTGAGTTAAAATGAAATAAGTAGAAAAAAATTTTTTTAAACCCTAAATAACTGAATAAAAAAAAAGACTTTAGGGGATACACTGGGAGAAAAGACTAGGGGATAATGCAATAGTAGCAATCAGGACATTAAAAAAATATAAAAAAATAAGGTAAAATGAAAATAAAAACAAAACAAAATGAAACGATAAAGAAAAAATGCAAACGTTGAAGGCTAGGGCATTCAAGGATCTCAGATGGACCTCAGGGTGTGATGGATTCAGGGGTGGAAAGTCTGAGTTATTGAAGACTCAAGAGGTGTGAGTCTCGGGTATGGGCCACCAGAATTTAGGGGATTCAGACCTGGCAACGTCAAATCTGGTCAACAGGAAGCCTAAGAGCCCCGCAGTGTAACACAGCCCTCAGGGAGCCCCGCAGCTGGGTGTCAGCCCTATAGGGGAAATCAGATCCGCAAACTCTATATTATGCCTGAACCCTGCAATTCACTTACTCAGTAGGGTTTTTTTTTTAGTAGGTAAATCGACAATTCAGCTTTTGGACAGCTCCCACCCTGTGATTCCAAAAAATGGCCAGCTGAGGGCGCCTCTACACCGCAGTCAATTTACTGAAGCAGATCCGAAGCCCATCGTAGGTTGGGTTCCCGTTGGAAATGCCGAAAACGGATTCCAAAACCGGAATTCCCAAGCTTCGCGAAATATTCCCCAATCGGCTTCCTGACGTGTCCCCCTCCCTCACCGCATCCTGAAACTACCTCCCAATTACATCCCTTTATTACTAAGAATCTAATTTCATTGCATATCGGCAGCCGGGCCTGGGGGGCGGGGCTCCAGGCAGAAGCTCTATTATTTGTGTCCACAATCAAAAACTCCCCCGCTTCACAAAACACCATCTGTCTCCCCAAATCGATTCGCAAAGGCGTCCGTTCCCTCAGCCTCCCAACAGCCCACCCAGGATTCGCGAATTCCCTAGCACCACAGAGCCGCCAAAAGTGCAGCCGGAGCGCCGATACTGCGGTTCCCCCACCCCACCAAGGACTGAGCAACCTGTCTGCTGGTCTCACCTGGGGGCAATAGAAGCCAAATTATATCTTATAGACCAATCCTCTCCGTTACCTTTCCACCAAATCGATGTCCAGATACTTCCTGCCCTGCAAAAATCCTGAAAAAGCCCGGCCTCGGAGAATCTCCAGCAGTGCCCAGCCTCCTTTTCCCACGAGAGACCGCAAGGCAAGTTCACTCAGCCACCATCTTGGCCCCTCTCGTTATTACCTCTTGATTATAAATTTTCCACATGAAAAATTAAATTGCTCTGAAGTGAGATCCCTCAAAGTAATTAGTTTTAGAACTGAAATCATAAGTAAAACATGATTTACTTGTGATGTGGTATGCTTTGAACAAGAACAAGTAAAATAGTTGTGGTTATATTACCTATTTTTAATGAGAAGATTTCAATAAAATCTGGAAAGGAACATAGGCAATAAATCTGAACAGAAAATTGTTCATTCAATATGTAATTCATGTCCATCCCCAAAGGAAGGATGCTTTGAGGAGGAGTAATATCAGGTGGAATGCTTTGATTAGAAATTGTGTATGTGTGAGGAGGTATGGTACAGACAAAAATGGAACTATGGCACACACTGCAATGGGAAGTTTGAACTGATTATTATATGAATTAAATCAAATAATTTATGGACTGTGGGGCAAAGGAAGAAACAGCTCACACTTCTGTTTTATTGAGAAAAAAAAGAAATGACAGTGTGGAGAGGCATAATTCATCTGATTTCCTTTTGATTAAAATCATTCTGAGATGATTCACTAACTAGTCTACAGAAATTCAATTTCATTTAGCTAGCCAAAGTTGGGACAATGTAAGCAATCAACTACTTACCTTGTACAGAAGGAGAAAAATTGTTCAGGGTTTAAATGGAAAGGCTGTTATAGAGACTCTTTCACAGAGCATATCTGGAATGAAATGTTGTTAATAAAGAAAATAATTATTGTAGCTTCCTGAAATAGTTTGAGAATATATTTTATTAAAAGAATATAAATATTCCTCAATAACTGAAGAGTTCTTCACCTTGATTTCATTGTAAATCATTTGATATATTTAGATTATTTAATCCTATAAATGATGAAATTAACATACAGCAGACAGAAAAAAGTGTTTAAGGGGAAATAAGTGAATTCATTGATTTCAAAATATTGTCTTTTGTCCATTTCCCCTTACTGAATTCCTCATGAGAAACAATATTTTGATACCAATGGTGGCAATTTATTTGTGAGTTATGTGGGTTTAGCTTTAGTATATTCTTATCATTTTATAATTTGCCTACAAAGAAAGGAGAACATGAAAAATGGACAATCTTACCATTTTCACAGAATTCCTCCTTTTGGATATTGTCAGCATCCTGGGAACTCTACCTCCTGTAAGTTCTTTTTTCCAAAAAAAAATCAAATATTTTTTTTAATTTTAAAAGTTAATTAGATTACAAAAATGTTACATAAAAAAATAAGGATTCCTATATGCCCTGCTCCCCATATCTCCCATAATTTCCCACATAAACAACATCTTCATTACTGTGGTATATTCATTGCAATTGATAAATGCATTTTGGAGCATTACCACTGAGCATGGATTATAGTTTACATTGTAGTTTACACTCTCTCCAACATAATTTTGTAGGTAACTGGAAGAAACATAATGGCCTATATCTGTCATTTTGATGTCATTCAGGATGATTCCCAAGTCCCAAAGAAGCCCCCATATTATACCTGTTTTTCCCTCTCCTTGCCCTCAGAGCCTCCAGTGACCACTGCCTCCACATGAAGTTCTTAATGATGTATCTAGGAACCCTAACTGGGAATCTTCTGTTTCTGTCATTGTAAATGACACACATTTGCATTATCTGATATATTGACCTTTGCTGTATTTCACGTACTGTTTCCAAATTAATTGTGTATTCTCTGAGGGGCAGTTCATTGATTTCTTTCCCATGATGTGCTGCTCAGATTTTCCTGTTCATCTTGTTTGGATCAACAGAGTTTTCTTTCTTTAAGGTGATGTCCTATGATTGCTAGGTTGCCATTTGCCACCCTCTGCACTATGGACTCACCACTACCCTGTGTCTGTGCAAACAGGCAGCTGGTGGCTTATGAACAAATGGGTTGCTCTTTTCTGGTATCCTCACAGGTACCATGCTCAGCCTTCCCTTCACAGATTCCAATGTGATCCATAACTATTTCTGTGATATACCTCAAATTTTGAGGATCTCATCTTCATATGTTGTTTTCTGAGTCCATATCCATAGTTCTAAATGCTTGTATTTTAGTATGTTCTACTTTTATGTTTAAGTCCCATATTGATATATTTTCAATGGTACTTAGGATGCATTCTGTTGCAGTCCTATCTAATTGTACTCCATAGTTGACAATTCTCATTTTGTTTGCTGTTTTTGGGTTGATTGCAGCCTTTGGTCCCATTACAAATAAAACATCTCTCAGTAATCTTCTCATGGCCATGTTTTACACAAGCAGGGTTTTTCTTAATTTGGAAAAAATTCATAAAAATAATGGAATGTGGTTTAATTCATATTTTATATATTTTCTGAAATATGAATCTATCCTTATTGAGTATCCAAAATTTTGTTTTCTGAATATCCTTTTATTATTTACACAGGTGATAGTGAGCAAAAATCTGTATCCTAATTTTTCAAATTCATTCATTTGTGTAATTAATACATTCTTCATTTGTGTAAATAAAACATTCATGTACAAATGTACATTCATTTGTGTAATTAAAACATTTTCCACATTTTAAAATTATTTTGAATGGTGTTAGCATGACCTTTAGGTAAAAACATGGAATATCATTGGGTGAAGATAATGCATGAGTACATTAACAGGTACCTATACATCTGACAGAATTTCAGGGTGGAAGAAACTTCTACTATGGAAGATAATATTGACTGTTTTGAAGTAAAGAATACAATTCAAATTTCTCTCTTTTCATTCACCTTTCTACTCATGTCTGCACCAAGTAACAAAGGAATTAGAATTGTCACAACTGCAGAAATAAAAGGAGGATTTAGCATTAAGATACCCCTTAAAGTTATTTCCTTCATATATTTGTGGATTATAAATCCTAACCCTCAACAGAGCATATCCTTTTTTATAATATAATAAACTTCATTTTTAAAGAGCTTTTAGACTACAGAAAAGTTACATTGAAAGTATAAGGAATTCCCGCATATCTGTTCTCCTCCAACCTACATCTTCTTCTATTAATATCTTACAAATGTGTGGTATATTTGGTACAATTGATTAATAAATATTGAAGTATTGCTACAAACCAAGGTCTATACTTCACATTGTGTTTTACACTTAATTCTAATGTCCTAAAAATACCTTATGTTACAATTATTATTCCCTCCCCCTTTCCTCAGAACCTCTGGTACCACTTATCTTTATATCAATGTTACTTATTCTTCTATTACTGCAATATTAATGTTTAGTTTGTCCATTGTTTTATTCCCATGTTTGTTCATTCCTCAACCATGAGGATTTGGGAATGGTGATTCCCACTGTGCCTCAGGTTGAGAGAGGGCTTAGCTCTTATGTGGCAGATGGAAGGAACTGTTTTGCTTGCAGTTGTTGATACTCTATGTTTTTTGAGATGGATGTTATTCATCATTATCGTTGCTAGTTGACCTAGGTGAGTCCAATGAACTAGAGAGTAGGTGTTGGGACTCTTCTGAAATTCAGGACTCAACCAGAATATGACCAAAGATTTGAGTCTCTGGGACATATATTTAATAGGCATAATGCTAATTATTGCCTCAAGTAAAAGGAATAGAAGAATAATGTGTAGGAACATCATAAATAAGTCTAACTGTAACACTGAGAAATAGGTTGTCAAATATTTCAAGATAAGGGCCACCAACAGGTGGATAATGTCAAGACATTGTGTGCTTGCCTTATAGAGCCTGGGTGGCTCTATACCCTCAGGGACACCCAGTTTTGAGACTTTGTTCACAGTGGCAGTTAGTGAGATCTGCCTGAGACATGCATAAGTGTAATTTCTGGAATCATCTCCTGACTCATTTTGAAATCTCACAGGCATAAAACTTCTTTTCTGGTGTTTCCCTTTTTGGTCAAGTTCTTTTCCCAAATGCATCACTGGTTGGTTCTTGGTATTAATACAGAGCATATCCTTGGTAAGCTTTTTTCTCTCCTGTGAGCTGGCTGAATAGAGACACATCATGTTTGACTTACTTATTCTTTCAGTTTGGTGAAGAACATATAATAATAGAGTGCTGTAGATGGAGCAACAAATGGAAATGGATTTTGCTTGCAGAATATTAGATATTGTTTATACACTATGGTATACTTTTCCCACCAAAAATTATGAAAACTTATCCTCTCAATATAGAAATTGTTTTATTTTTCTGATCCATAATGGATGAGTCAGTATTCTGATGATAATATAATTAATTATTTTATATCTTGGAACTGAATACCATAAAATATGGTATTCAATGATGTGAACCAATGTATATGAGGTGCAGAGGTGCCCAAAGATGTACTTACCAAATCCAATGGATGTGTCATGATGATGGGAACGAGTGTTGTTGGGGGGGTGGGGAAGAGGGGGGGTGGGGGGGTGGGGTTGAATGGGACCTCACATATATATTTTTAATGTAATATTATTACAAAGTCAATAAAAAATAAAAAAATTTAAAAAAAAATAAAATAAAATAAAATTAAAAAAAATAAAATAAAATAAAATATGGTATTCAGATACCCTATCATCCTTATCTAGAAAAGTTTCAGCCTTAAGGAACTAATGCTCATTTAACTCCTGCAGTTGGTAAAGTGGACATACCAGGCTTATTATAGGTCAGTACATACCTGCATTATATTAAAATACATAATATTAGTAAGTAGTATAGGAAATGCAAGAGCCTATTGTCATAAAAATAATAATCCTGGCATTGATCAAGGTAATGTAGTGAGATGCTTCAGGGCTATGGTTCCCCACAGACGCTTTGAATAACAAGCAAAAACTAAAAGAAACTCCTAAAACTCCAAGAAACAGTTAAGTACTGAAGTAACAGAGTGCATGCCAAAGGATGTCAAAGGCATCTACAAAATATTAGTATCTCTTGGTACACAGACTGACACCTACCCACTGGCTTGCCCTTCCAGTGTGGTTCCCTGGGCAGGGTTCTGGAGGGAGCACAGTAACCCACGTTCACATTCTGGAAGCATATGTCTTGTCCAATCTGTCTTTTGGTGGCCTGAGGGAATCTCCATCCCAGAAATTGTCCTACATATGGAAGGCATTTCAGAGAGCAGCTTAGTCATCCTACTTTGGGAAAGGGATTGTTGGCTGCAGGACTTTTAGTGTTCTGTCCAGAACTATGAGGAAACTGAGCCCTAGGGAAGAGGGGACCTTCATAACCCTGTAAAAGGTGGAATTCCCACGGCCACACAGACATGCCCAAGACAAGATGCATACACTTCAAGTACCAGGGTAGCCCCTATTCTTTGGCCTCAAGCTATTATTTTAATCTACTGTATGTATAAATTCTGAAAGATTGCAAACCCAAAGAAGGTGTTTGTTTCTCTCCTCTCCTCCCCTCCCTTTCCCACCTTTCATCTCTTCTTTTAACTTTGCTTCTCTGTTCTATTTTTTCTTTTTCTCTTTCCTCCTGCCATTCAAGGAAAGTTCTGTCATAGTACTAGCTGGATGCAAGCTTAATGAAGAGGCACATCAGAGTCTTAATTCCAGGGACAACAGGCTAAAATATCAAAATGTACAGTTTCAACTTAAGACATTATGCAAAATTGTCTTTGTAGCTCTCAGCATCAACTCAAGATTTATTCAATATTGCAGCCTAAACTATTCTTAGGTGGTATAGCAGTGTGGCATTGTTTATGAATTCCAAAAATAGTAATTATATTATGTTTGTAAATTGGTCTGTTCCTCTGGCCATGTGTTAAATTCAGAGATTTTGATTGTATTAAATTCATGGATTCACTTTACTTGATTAAATTACGATTAAGGCTTTGATTCAGCCATGTCAGCAGGGTGTTGAGTTCCTGCCCCCTTGGTGGATGGGGACTCACAGACAGAATGACACAGCAGAGGAGAGGGTTGGAGTTTTGATGCTGGTGTCCCAGGGAGTAAATACATACAGAAGCAGATATGCAGGAGGAGAAAGTGCACCATAGATACAATGCTGAGGACAAATGAGCCTGATACTCTACAGGTGACCTTGTGGAGAGAACAGATTAGCTGAGCCCAGAAAGAAATGAGCCCCAGGTAGAGTGACAAGCCTTATGCCAATCTGCAGCTGAGACTGGAAGAAGTTGGAACCATGGACTCCTAAGAGGAAGGAAGGAAGGCTGAACCCTCAAGGAATTTGCCCAATATTTTGCTTCAACACGTGGCCATTGACTTTGGGTGGGAAGGTACCTCTAATGGTACCTTGAGTTGGACTCTTTAAGGCCTTGTGACAGTAAGTTTCTAACCCAAATAAATACCTTTATAAAAGACAACGGAGTTCTGGCACTTTACATCTGCATCCCTTTGGCTGATGAATACAGATGGTTAATACAATATCAAGTGGTTTTCCAAAGCAGTTGATTGACATATGCATGCAAATAAGCAATATATCTGTAAATCCTTAGTCCACATAATCAGCAACATTTGGTGCACACAGACATATTTTTCTAATCTTTGAATTTGTGGCAGAACCAAGCAGAAGCAGTTACAATTTTTATATTCATTCAAGAGCAATAGTGAAGAATATATTTATGTGTAAAATAAAATTTTTGTCCTTCTGTTTGTAATTCCTTTCTAAGATGTAGTGGTTACATTTTTTATTGTTTATGATATCAAATTCTTTACTATTTTGTTAGTATTAGAGAAAGAAATTCTTCATTGAAATGCAGTAAAATTCATGAATATGTTTCCACTGTGTGATTTTTTAATCTTTTCATCCTCCGTTTTTTCCTTCTTCTTCTAAAAAAAAATTCTTCTCCTGAAGATATCTGCAAAGTATTATAATATTGAATTTTTCTGAATAAATTTTGAATTTTTCCCATAAGGTTTAGTATGTGTGTTTGTGTGTGTATATATATATATATGCACATATATGTTATACATAGCTGCATATATATACACATATAGACATACACACATATTTTCATTTGTTTCTTTTAAATTTTATTTTTTAAATCTTCAGATACTAGTTTTTGTTCCTGTTTGATACAACTTTATTTTCTCTTATGGAACTGATTGCCTTTGCAAAACCTTTTCCAATAATATTTTCATATTATCTGTGCACTAATACAGTAACAAGAGAGGATATGGGAAGATGGCTGAGTGGGAATTTCTGGGAATCAGTCCTCACCAAAACAGCTATTGAAATGGCAGAAACTTTTAATCAACCATTTTGAAACTCTGGAGTCTAAGGAACACTATGCAGCATCCAGGGAGGAGCAGAAGATGTTGTCAATTTGCAAGAAATACCAGTGATCTTCACCCTTCCTGCAACAGCTAGCATCCCTCTTGCCCCAGCATCATAGCCAGCAGCAGTGGGGACTAGAGCCCTGGCTCCTGACTCGGCTTGCTGATACCAGGTTAGGACCTAAAGATCTAGTCCTCCAAACTGTTGGGACATATGGTATGATCCCAGATCTCTATATTTTAACAGCTACTTCAGGTCACTGCTTCTGGTGCAAAGCCTGCAGAGAAATATTAAAGATTCAGAAAACAGTTAAAGGACTGCATTAACCAGAGAAATGCTGAATAAGAAAATGCAGCCTATGAGACCCACAACGTATGGGGATTGTACAATGTAATGGGTTGTACAAGGCATAGGGCTGTATAGCATAGTGAATCCTGTGGTGGGAGATGGACTGTAGTTAACAGAATATGAGAATGTTCTCACATAAACTAAAATAAATATATAATACTTAAATAGGGTGTTAATAATCAGGTGGTTTGGGGGAAAAAGTACATAAATATAAGATATGGACTAAAGTTAGTAGTAATATTGTGAGGATGCTCTTCCATCATCCATAACAAATGTTCCACGACAATGCAAGACATTGGAGGTGGAGTGAGGTATGGGAGTCCTGTATGCTATGCATATTTGTTTTTTAAGTTAACAACTTTTACTACACACTTTTCTTTACGTAATTTCATGTATGCATGATAGACTTCAATAACATTTTTAAAATGAAAAAAGAAAATGCAGCCTAAAAAGCCATAAAAGAAGCCCTGATGCTTTTGCTGGCCCTTCCCCACCCCCTCACAGGTTGGAGTCAGCCTGCACTCCCATTTTGAGTCTTTGGCCCTGTTCCAGAGGGAGCAGAGTGACCTCTGTGTGCATGGAGGGGGGTGTGTCTGCCAGTCACAGTTTATCTGGTAAATGTCTGAGATTGAACCAGGAGCATCTCTCAGGCTTTTCCTTTCATGGTTTGTCCTAAGGGCAGAGAAGCTGCATGCAGGCAGCAGGGACAGCAAGAGAAGCAATAAAGTTGAAATGACCTGGGACAAAGGATTATCTGCATTTTGTCACTGGACAGAGCACTGCAGACAAAGGACACTGTTACGCTTATCCCTGGATGTCTACTGCCCATTAATAAAGAAGTACAAAGACTTTTAGTATTAATGGCTCAATATGTGTTCTGACCACCCCTCAAACATGTCTACCAACAGGAATGTCTGTCAACTGCATCACTGAATGAGGGGTAAACTGAGGCCAACAAAAGGCCTGGGTCATACAGAAAATCTATGGCAAGGCTAGAACAAACCAATGTCTCCTGTCCCCAGGTGAACTTCTTGATGAACCCCCACCTCATTCTGCCCCTCCATGATTAGGCAGGGTAGAAGGATGACTTTTGTTTGTAATTTTATTGAGATTTATTCATATGCCACACAATGCATCTACAGTGAGCATTCAGTGGATTTTGGTATAATCACAGAGTGGTGCATTCACCACCAAAATCAATAGTAGGGCATTTTCATTACTCCTTAAAGAAAAACCTTCCACCCCTTATCAGTTACCTTTCAACCCCTCTATCCATCCTATGGTATATATATCCAATAATCTAAACTCATCTCTATAAATTTGTTTTTATTTACCTGTTGAAATGGAGTCAATCAATATGCAGTAATTTGTGTGTGGTTTCTGTCACTTGCAGTACTTCTCTTTATTTTTCATAATTGATGTAAAAATATTAATATATTACTATTCACTACATATTAGCATCTTGAAATATTAATGTATACATATTCTGCTACATTGAAGACCATTCTTAGTTTGTACTATTTAACACACTCATTGTCTGCAACAGCATTCACTATGCCATATATTCAGAATGGGGTTGTTTAATCCTCCAGCTCAGAATTCTCCAACCACAGCTGCAAGATGCAAGGAAGGTGAGAAGTGCATCAGCATATGATTTTTTATTTCTCACCCACTTGAGAAGGGTTTTTAGATGTTTACCTTGGGGTAAGTTTTCACCTGAGATTGGTATCCTTCAGTCCTGGGTTCAAATGTAGGATGGGAAGGTGTTCAGTTCCAAAGGGAGTTAAACAGATTTTCATTCAAAAGCCTGTGGATTGCAGTGGAATTCCTGGAGCCTTTCATGAGCCAAGGCTTAAGAGGAAAAGGAGGCTCCAGGCTCTGGCTCAACACAGGCTCAGATAAAACAGGGAGGACCCTGCAACTCCCATTTGCCACAGGATGATCAGCTTGATAGGAAGGCTAAACTTTGAGGGAGACCACAAGCCAAAGCAGAACAAATTTGCAAAGACATTGAAAGGGGCTTTTTGCTTTAGTTTGTTAGTTTTGAATAGCTCCTGGCATTAGAGAAATGCTCTGTCATATCACTAACTGGATACCAATTAAGGGAGAGTACAGGGACAAAATCCAAAAGTTAATATATTAAACATTAAAATGTACCAGGTTCAACAGGAGATTATAAGACACATAAAGAAATAGATAATGATAGTCCATTCAATGGAAGAAGAGAAAAATCTAGAATCCCTCAATGAGGACCAGACTTTGGACTTACCAGTCAGAGATTTACAAAATTGATCCTCAATATGCTCAGTGAGATAAAGGAAAACATGGAGAGATTCCTAAAGTATATGAGGAAAGCAATAAATGAACAACAAGGGAATCTCTCTAGAGAAATACTGGAATTAGTAAACTCAATAACTGAAATGAACAATTCCCTAGATGGTTTCAAAAGTATATTGAATGTGGCAGAAAAACAATCAATGACTTAAAGATGAGAAAACTGAAATCAATTAGTTTAAAGTACAGAAAGATAAAATAATAAAAGAATGAACAGAGCCTAAGAGACAAGTGGGGCACCATCAGGCATAGCAATATAGGAATGATGGGAGTCTCAGAAGGAGAAGAAAGAAAGAGGCAAGGGAATATTCAAAGAAATAATGGCGTACGATTTTCCAGATTTATTGAAAGATGTGAATATGCACATTCAAGAAGCCCAAAAAACCCCAAATTGGATAAACTGAAAGAGTAACAAGCTGACACACAGTAATCAAACTGGCCAACACCAAGGACAAGAAAAAAGCTCTGAAACTCTAAAAGAAAGGCTATGAGTTAAGTAAAGGGAATCCCAATAAGATTAAACATTGATTTATCATCAGATACCATGGAGGCAAGAACAGAGGGGGTATAAATGTTAAAGTGCTTGAAGAAAACAATTGCAAACAGTCAATTGTATATATGATAGACTTTCAAGAAAGAAGGAGAGAATACGGCATTTCCAGATAAATATAAGGATGGAAAATTGTCAACACTAGACCTTCCCTACAAGTAATGGTGTGCATATATACATTTTAAACTCACCTATGAAGCCATTTGGTGATGGCTTATCTTTATTGGGACACTTTTTTCATTTTTTTTTTATGTTATGTTAAAAAAATATGAGGTTCCCATATAGCTCCCATCCCCTTCACCCCATTCCTCCCACATCAACCTCTTTCATCATCATGGCACATTCATTGCATTTGTTGAATACATTTTGGAGCACTGCTGCACCACATGGATAGTGGTTTACATTGTAGTTTACACTCTCACCCAGTCCACCCGGTGGGCCATGGCAGGACCTACAATGTCCAGCAACTTACAACTCCAAGTCCTGAAAATGCCCCCACATCCTATCTCTTCTTCCCTCTCCCTACCGTCAGCAGCTACCATGGCCACTTTCACCACATTAATGCTACATTTTATAGACAATCAGTAAGTCCACTCTAATCCATACTCTATTCCTCCATCCTGTGGACCCTGGGATGGTTATGTCCACTCCCCCTCTATATCAAGAGGGGGCTTAGATTCCACATGGGTGATGGATGCAATTCCCCTGCTTGCAGTTGTGGACACTCTTGGCTCCCTGGTGTTATGGTTGACCTTCTTCACCTCCTTGTTAGCTGACTGGAGTAAGTTCATTAAATGAGAAGGTATTAGTGGCAGGTCTGTTGAGGCTCAGGGCCTGGCTATCACATGGACAGTCCAGAGATTCCAGTCCTCTGGGCATACATCAAACACCAATGCCAACCACAGGTCTGGTAGAAGTAACAGGAGAGGCTTGTGAACAAAAATTACATCTGAGTTCATCTCCATCACACTCAGGAACACAAACTCCAAAGTAGGGCCAACTGACATGGCACTGAACTCCATCTGCCAAGACCATAGAACCTGTGGGTCTCTGTAGCCCTCAGAAGAATCAATACCTGGGCATGTATCTACTTTGGCTGTTTCTTGGACCCTGCTGAGGCATGCATAAGAGTGACACCTCTGATGACCTCCTGGCTCTTTTTTGGAGACTCATAGTCACATAAACTCATTTGTCCTTTCCATTTCCCCCTTTTATTCAAGGTCAAAAAGCATTTCTGACACCTGATATTACATGTAGGCTGAGATATTCTGCTGGTCTGAGTTGACCCTTTTATTCAAGGTCTTTTTCTAGTTACATCATCAGCTGGTACTTGGTAGTAATCCCTCAGCACCAGGGAAGCTCATCCCCGGGAGTCATGTCCCATACTGGGGGGAATGTAATGCATTTACATGCTGAGTTTGGCTTCGAGACTGGCCACATTTGAGCAATATGGAGGTTCTCAGGAGGTAATTCCTAGGCACCTTGCAGCTCTAGGCCTAGTTCTTATTTCAGACACACAGGCTCACAAGCATAGTCATTAGTATCAAGGGCTCATTGTTGGATTTTGATTACTGTTTCAATCTCTTCATTAATTACTGGTTGGTTGAGAGATATTCTCTAGTTTCTTAAGTCAGTGTTGGTGTTTTTTGCTTTTTCTAGGAATTTCATTTAGGGTGTTCAAGTTGTTGGCATGAGTTGTTCATAGTATCCTCTGATAAATCTTTGGTTTCTGTGGGGTCAGTAGTAACGAACCCCCTTTCATTTCTTATTTTAGTTATATATGACCTCACCATTTTTTTTTTTGGTCAGTCTAAATAAAGTCTGGTCTATTTTATTTATCTTTTCAAGGAATCATCTTTTGATTTTGTTGACTATCTCTATTGTTTTGTTTTCATTTTTTTTGTATTCTCCATAGCATCTAACACTGCTTTCATCTTTGATTTTTACTTTCTTCTGAATACTTTCAGTTTTGTTTGTTCTTCTTTTCCTAGAACCTCTAGTGTTGATGTAAGGTTTCTAATTTGAGATCACTTTTTCCCTTTTTAATGTAAGCATTTAGTGCTTAAAATTCTCTATTGGGAAGTGGACTTGGCCCAGTGGATAGGACGTCTGTCTGCCACATGGGAGGTCTGTGGTTCAAATCCCAGGCCTCCTTGACCCATGTGGAGCTGGCCCTCGTGCAGTGCTGATGCGTGTAAGGGGTGCCCTGCCATGCAGGGGTGTCTCCCACATAGGGGAGCCCCATGCGCAGGTGGTGAACCCCATAAGGACAGCTGCCCAGCGTGAAGGAAGGTGCAGCCTGCTCAGGAATGGCACCACATGCATGGAGAGCTGATGCAGCAAGACGATGCAACAAAGAGAAACACAGCTGACGTGCAGCTGACAACAACAGAAGCAGACAAAAAGAACACACAACAAATGGACACAGAGAACAGGCAATTGGGGGGGTAAGGGGAGAGAAAGAAATAAAATAAATCTTTAAAAAATAAATAATAATAATAAAATTCTCTATCAGCAAAGTTTATGTTGCATACTATAACTTTTGGTATGCTGTGTTTTCATTTTCCTTTGCCACAAATTATTTCCTGATTCCCCTTGTGATTTCTTCTTTGACCCATGGATCCCTAATGAGTACTTTGTTTAATTTCCATATATCTGTGATTTTTCCATTTTTCCCTGTTATTTACTTCACTCCCTTTTTTGTAGGATATATATTGTACAAAGTTTCTTTTGAGTTCTTTTAAATGTTTATTAATGAATAGTGGTGATGGTATGGGAACAATATGAAGGTAATTGAGAGCACTGAAATATATATCTGAATGTGATTAAAGGGGAAAAGTTAGAATACGGTAACAGAAAAAAAATTTAAATCCATAGAACAACACTACAAAACAGTGAACTAAAAGTTAAACCTTGGAATGCACTGTAGAAATATCTATTTCTCCCTTAAGTTTTGCCAGTGTGTGCCTCACATATCTTTGGGCATCCTGGTTGGGTGCATAAATATTTCTTATTCTCATATTTTTCTTGGGCTTTCATTCATTTTGTTAATATATGATGACATTCTTCATCTCTTATAACTGTTTTGCATTTAACATCTATTTTGTCCATACTAGTATTGCTACTCCAGAAAAATTTTGGTTACTCTTTGCATGGAATATCTTTTTCTAACATATCACTTTCAACCTGATTGTATCCTTATATCTGAGGTGAATTTCTTGTTGACACCATATGATGGCTCATAACTTTCAATCCACTCTGTCAGTGTATGTGTTTTGATTGGGGAATTCAATCCATTATCATTGAGCGTTATTACTGTAAAGGCATTTCTTACATCACCCATATTTCCCTTTGGTTTTCTGTTATAATATATTACTATTGTCTGTATTTTTATGCTATTAGTAATCTTCATGTCTACACTCTTCTCCAAGTCTCTCACCAATGTGTTTTCCTTTCAAGATGTAGCACTTCCTTTAATATTTTTTGCAAATTAATTAATTTGGTAACATATCCTTTCAAATTTATTTGTCTGTGAAGACTTTAAACTCAATCTCATTTTTGAAGGACAGGTTTTACATATAAAGAATTCTTGGCTAGCAGTTTGTTTTTCTTTCATAACTTAAATACATCTCACCAATTTCTACTTGCCTCTATGTTTTCTGGTGTGAGATCAGCATTTAGTTTTATTGAGGTTCCCTTGTATATGATGCATTGCTTGTCTCTTGCTGCTTTCAGGATGCTCTCTTTACCTCTGGTATTTGTCATTCTGAATATCAGGTGTCTCAGAATAGGCCTATTGAGATTTATTTTGTTCGGGGTACCTTGCTCTTCTTGGATATTGATATTTTTATTTTTTTATAAGGATTGGGAAGTTTTCAGTCATTATTTCCTCAAAATATTCTTTCTGACCCTTTCCCATTCTCTTCTCATTCTGGGTTACCAATGACATGTATGTTTGTGTATTTCACATTGTCAATTATCTCCCTAAGACCCTGTTCCATTCTCTCCATTCTTTTCTCTTTCTGTTCTTCCGTCTTTTCAAGTTCAGTTGCTAACTTTTTCAATTCAATATTCTGTCAATCAGCAATTCATGTGTGTTCTTATAAACCTAAATTTATTATTCACTATTTATTTATTTATTTTATTTATATAGGAGATACTGGGGATTGAATCCAGGACCTTGCACATGTGCAGGCCTTCAACCACTGAGCTACATACAGTCCCCTATAAGAGTTAGTTTTTCCATTTGTTTGTTTGTTTTGTTTTTAGGAGGTACTGGGGGTTGTATCTGGGACCTCATACATGGGAAGCAGGCACCCAACCCCTTGAGCTACATCTATTCCCCACTAATTTATTTTATCCATTGTGTCTTTCCTTTCCATTATCTCTGTTACCTTTTTTTTCAGGCTTTCAAATTTTCTCTATCATCTGTAGTCTTCTTAGTATATTTTACATATTTAGTCATATTTTTCTTCAACTCTTTGAACTGTTTTAAGAGTGTTATGTGATTATCTTTGATTAGTTTTCTTAAATCTTATGTCTTGTTGGGATTTGGGGTTTGTTCCTTTCACTAGGCCTTCTCCTATTCTTAGTATGGCTTCTAATTTTTTGCTGATGTCTAGGCATCTGGTTAGTTTGGTGAATTTACTCTGAGGGCTAATTCTCTTTCTTGCTTTGCTTTGATTTTCAGCCCAAATTATTCTCAGCCTTTAAGACTACCCAGCTTAACTTATCAAAATAGGGTCAGGGAATCACTAAGAGTGAGCATATCCAAAGAAACTGCTATGAGAGTCTCCTAAAAGTGGCTTTTCTCATTGCAGTTCCCTGGCTGCCAGCTGATGGCAGTCTTGCCTAATCTTTCCAAGGAAGCATCTCTTTCAACCTCTACATTCCTTTGATTTTGGTATGACCAAAGTCAAGATTCAAAGGTTCTGCTGGCCAAATTCACTGAAGTGAAACCATCTCCAATCTATGTCACATCACTCCTCTTATCAGGGAGGTAGACATCCATTTCTCCCTCAGTTGTCTGCAGTGAATCATTGGTTTTTATTCAGGCTATTTGCTTTAAGCTGGGGAATGGTTGCCCTTCTCAGCCATATGGCTAACATCTCATGATTTTCATTTTGGCTTCTTTGACTCTCTCTCTCTCATTCTCCTGTAGGACGGACAACACTCTTCTGGTGTGCTCATACCCAAAGCACTTCCCTCAGATAGCTTTTTGCCCTTATTGCACTGTGGTTTTTTTTTGGAGAGGTTGATCCCTGCATACCCACTCTAACACAATCTTCCAAGAAATCCCAGAATATTCATTCTTGATTAATGTTTTCCAAAATCTTTGACATGAGAAATCATTAATATGAGAAAAAATAATGCTAAAGATAAATTCTCCTGAGTCAAGCATCCTAGAAATTAATATATATATATATGCTGGAAGTGTCCCTTATAGGGAATCAGATCAAAAAAGACCATTTTTCCACCTTTATTATCCAACACAGATTAGAAGAAAAGGAAAATAAATACTATAATTTGAAAGAAGTAAATGCATTGCCTTTAGCTATAGATAGCATATTTTTGTGAAAGTTAAAAAAATCTATGAAAGTATTATGAGAATGATATTGGTTTGAAAATGCAATTGGATGCAAAACCTCAAAAATAAAATATCAAACAGGTAATTTATTATACCAGATGGCATTGCAGTGGCTCAGTCAGGGCATAGCTCTCTTGCAAAATAGAGGAGAATGCATAGAAGTAGTCCGAGAGAGCTTCTTTGGGGACCTCTGCAGTCCAGGAAAAGTGTCACATGTATTGTCCAGGGGGAACTAGGGATGCAGAGATGGAGAGCTATAGGTTTTACTGCAGTTGTTTACAGAACAGCCTCAGTAAAACCTGTGACTGAGTGGCAAACAGAAAGTGAAAGGACAGATTCCTCCCCTGAAAGAGGGAGGGTGTGGTGGAGGGCTGACTCTTGTTTCACTTTGGCACATGTAACAACCATAACTCACTAGGTCAGAAGAAGTTATAGAAACAGAAGGTTTCATTTCTGTGGAAGGGTTTGCTGAGGAGCACCATTTGCTGGCCAGCCAGGAAAATGAAGGAAGACAGACTGGTCTTTCTCCACTCTTTCCCAGGCCATTGTAGATCTGGTCAGACACCACTAGAAGCTTCTTGCCACAAATTATTTATTTAACCAGGGAAATATTAAAGTTTTAGAAAAAATAAACTGAAAATCAAAGAGCTGTGAAATAAAACCACTAGTCAAGAGACAGAACTTGATGAATAGAGAAAAATCATCCACATAATCAGATGCCTAGTTCTCAACAACAAAAAAACCAACCCAATAAGGAAAAGGAAGATATGGCCTCTCAAAGGAACAACCCAGGAATCTAGATGAAACGTAGGATTTAAAACAAATAATAAATGATGTTCAAAAAAACCCTCCTTAATCAAATTAAGGAGATGTAGGAAAATATGACTAAAGAGATAAAGGATATTAAGTTGACAGTGTGAGCATAAAGAACAATTTGAGGGGTCTTCTGGGAAGCTGACTTCAGTGTATCTGGGCAGGGCTCAACTGTGACAAAACAACGGAGGAAGTACAAAAAGCTATCTGGATTTGCAGATCTGCAGACCAGAAGATTGTTGTTCATCATGCAGGAGGAAGAGGGACAGAGAGATAAAGAGGCCAAATGAAAACTCTCAATTACTTTTGGTGGGAATAGCCTAAATTTGAACTTGGGAAACTGGCTTGAAGTTGAAATGTCTCCATAATGCAGATAAGAAGTACGGGTTTAGGAACACCGGGCCCTGACTAGATGGAAAGCTGTCTGGTCAGCACAAAAATTGTTTGCGTGGAGAAGCATCTGAACTTTGTATGGCCTGTTTCCTATTATTATAGATGTTGCAGTTTTGATAACAAATGGCTGCTTGTGAGTTTCTAATAAATATAGTGTGGAAACTAGGATTGAGGCTCTCAGTTCCAGAAGTTGTGAGTTCCCTGATCCCATCTTTATTTTCTCCCTTGTGTCTTTCTTTCTGTCCTTTTATTTCTTAAGTTCTGTGTCACCTTCCCTTTGAGCAAACCTATTGCTGAGCTGTTCGCAGCAGATAAGGACCTCAAAGTTGATTTATAAACAGCAGAATCCTGTTCTGAACCCTGTTCACACCCAGATTACTGAGAAGGCAACCATTATGCCTTCAGGGCCAAAAGTGCTAGCAGAGCAGAATTGCTTTGGTATTTTGAGCTTGAGAAAAATTACACTTGATTTAACCTATTAAGCAAAGGAAAGAAAGTCAATAACTATATTAAGACTATCTTCACACTTGTGCCATTTTAAATGGCCTGTAAAATGAGCATAATTACTGGGATGTTGATGGATTAAATTGACCCTCTGGTCTAGCACATCTGTATTCCCTTGTCTACTTTATTCTTTGGCTAGAAATATAAAATGAAAACACCAACATGGCCTTCAGGGAGGAATAAGCCAACTTATTCCTAGGAGAACTCTCAGCCCCACTCAGCCCCATCATGACTACTGACTGTTGTAGAAACAACGCATACGTTCTTGGTTTCTAGACACAGATCAGGAAAGGGGCAGAGATGGCAAGGGAGCCAAGGGTGCTATTATAGGTGAGTACACTGACACTAAGAAGAGTCATGCTACTGAAAGACTTAAACCTCCCCAGAGCACAGCCAACCCTGAGTCAATAGGGGGCAAAGGCAGGATCTAATTCCGAAGCCCATGTTTTATCTACTACCTTCATGGCAGCCTTTTCCTTGGTAGGAAAAAGCAACCTCAAAGTCTTTTGGGATATAGGGAGAGTAGGAATAACAGTTCAAAAGTTTATATATGGTAGAGTTGTTTTTCAATTAATATTTACTTCACCACTCAATAACTGTTTACAGAAAACCTACTACATGCTCAGCACTCAGTATTAGGACCAATAAGCCATCATATCCACAACTAAAAGGGCAGACAGGCCATGTTTCTCTATGCACCATGCCCTATTTTTAGGGTGGGATGAAAAGAGAAAAGAAGCAGTGCTTATCTGGAAAATCAGTACTGGAGGCCAGAGCCAAAGCTATGCAATGAGAAAAAGAAGTAAAGAGAAATAAATATTGAAAATGAAAAGGCAAGAAGGATATCAATACCAGATAAATAAAAGACAAACTTCTAAAATTAACCTGATAATTAAGTTTTAAGCATTTATAAATGGACCACAGGGAATACATCTAAGAATGAAAACAACCAGTTTTTTAAAAAAACATTAATTTAGTACACTGAGAAGTCAAAGACATACATTTTAGAAGCTGTTGTATTTTTTCCTAATCTCTTCAATCCTAAATGCTAAGTCCTGGCCTGAGGTCAAAATCCATTTTGTCATTTCCACCTCTAAAATGGAAATAAACATAGAAATTTCATTTCTAAATATTCAACTACCTTTTAATTTGAGAAACAAAAATAACATTTCATAAATAGTAAAAATTTAAGCACAATATGGTAGAATGTGTTCAAATGCCACATGTGAACATATTTTTTACAAAGATTACCTGAGAAAGGAAAATGAATAACATAAAGCAGCTCTTAATTTAGTGAACTCCTTTGGCAGTTGATAGCAAATATTTTACTAAGACCCTGGCCTGACATCATCACATGGGCCACATGTTAAGTTGTGACACAATCCTTCATGCCTATTCATGGTAAGTGTACAGAGAACATACTTTGCTCCATAGTACAATGTGTGCACCAATACAAAATAGTACAACTATTTCAAAGGTGCTAAAAAATGCTGGAAAATGGCAGAAAAGCATCCCCAATGTTCTAGTTTAAATACAGATTTAAAAGAAACATTTACAGTAAGAAACTACCAAGTTTATCAATACGATTGGGTCTTTAAAAAAAAAAAATCAGCCATGTTTGCTTAAGAGAAAATAAGCCAAAACAACTTCTTGCACAAAAAACTTCCTGCTCTGTCTGTTACCATCTTGTTCAGTGTCTGAGGGTCTGCTGTTAGGCTGTGTACTTGTGTTCAACCTGGAACATGGGAACTCTGCCAATACTGAAGTCCATCACACAGCTGCCTCCAACCTCAAGGGTGAAGACTCCATCAGAACCCTGCAGCTACTGCAGATTGTTTATTTGTGGTTTCTGCAGAGAGCAGAAGTGCAGGCCCTAACTTACTGAGATCATGATCTTCTCCATCCCAGTTCCCATGACAGTGACTGGAATCAAAATGGCTTTGAACTGTCAATCACAGATCGACTACCACCAAATAGGTCTGTGCCCAATATCTAGAAACACAGTAAGGACTCAAACACACATAACGAGTTTCTCAGAATGAGGCTTATATAAATCCTAAGTAAAATAGACACAACAATTGTTAATTATGGCTTAGTCAGCAGGGGCCAAACAGCATTTTAAAATAATGCAATCCATTCTATTGCTCAAGACATGTAGTAAGCAAAGCACAGTGTGCCCAACAGCATTGGGCCAACAACTAGAAAACTAGGAGTTGAGTGTGAACCCTGAATCCAAAAAGCTCATATTCTGGTCCAGAGTCTAGCTAGGTAGAGTCCCAACTCTAAACGGTGATAACTGCCATAAGGTGTGAGGAAAAAATATGATAAAGAGTAATCTATTTTGGCTTGAAAAGTGGGGGCAGGGTGGGGAAAATTGAAGAGCACCTCATAAAAGGAATGGCTCAGCCCTAGTTGAGGGGAATGAGCAGAACTTCACTTACTGGAGAAAAGAAAGATAATTCCAGAACAAAGAGCAAGAGCTAAGCAGACTGTTGAGGCTGAATGGTTTCTGATGTTTGTACTAATTCACTTTTATATTTTTTCATTGGTTACAGGAACAGAAAGGACATGCTATAGCCAGAAAGCAGGCAGCGTTTGCTTGTAAACCCATAGAAGCAAACCCAGATGACCACCAGCAGATGGAGGCCTAGTCCAGGCCTGCAGCCTAAACAGCTGTGCAGCCATCTGTAGACACTGAACCTTACACAATGACAGGCCTGGCTTATAAGATAGATAAAGTCCTTCCAAGTTCTTTGTTTTCTCTTGCTTTTGAGATTTTCTGATGAACAGACTAACATTCCAATTCTGCATAGTCAACTCTGTGTTTTTAACATTTAAGGAGCGTACTCATGTAGAACAAGACACAGCTGCTTTTTTGGGCTAATGCAGAGAGTGGGTCAATAATTGCTGTATTAGGATCAGTTTCCACATCTACTATTTCAACAAATTCACATATAACAATCCAGAAATAACCACTCTAAATTCATACCTTTCCCACTATCTGAAGGTGTATTATAGACTCTCAAGTCCAAATTTATTTAAATTTGCTTTAATTCTGTATGTGCCTCACAGCATTTTCAGAGAAGGTAAGTGAAGTGGAAAAAATTATAGCAAAAACAATTGTCACCAATTTGAAGAATTACCGACAGCATGACCTTGTGGGCTCTGAACCTAGGATGACCTAAAGCTGGGTGCCCTCTCTCCTTCCGAGGCAATAAGTCACCACCTTTAAGAGCACAGACTCCTTCTAAGCCAGACTGCCAGGGGTTCAAAGCCCAACTCCCTCAGTTACTAACAATATGATCTTAGGCAAATTACTTATCCTCTCTGTGCCTCGGTTTCTTTCCCTGTCTACAAATGGGGATAAGCATACCACTTGTCTCTTAGAGTTGTTGAGTAAAGAGCTATAAACCTCTCTGCTGTTTGGAGCAAGTAACTTTACTTAAGCTTCCCCATCATTTCAATGGGGTAACACCTCCTTCACAGGGTTATTTGAAAATTAACCAGCTGAGTCTGAGAAATCATTCTCAGTGCCCTGCAAAGAGCCACGCTGGACACCATTTTATGTTGGCACTGTACTGTAAGCTTTACATAGGCCCTCGTCTAATTCTCAAAGTATGAAATAGAATTTATTCCCATTTTATTTACACATATGAAATCAAGGTTAGATACATTAAGTAGCTTGCCTACATCATAAAATGAGCAGATGGCTAAGGCTCAAGTTTTAAGAGTATGTTTAGGATTGCATTTTTTTAAGGGACCCATGTTTTTTTAAAAGATTTATTTTATTTAGTTATTTCTCTTCAACCCCCACCCCATCCCATTGCTTGTGTTCTCTGTCTGCTCTCTGTGTCTGTTTCTTGTGTGCTATCTGTGTCTGCTCATCTTCTTTTTAGGAGGCACTAGGAACCGAAACCAGGACCTCCCATGTGGGGGAGAAGTGCTCAATTGCTTGAACCATCTCAGCTCCCTGCTTTGTTGTGTCTATCATGGCATTTAACATGGTGTCCTTGATTGCACCCTAGCTGAAATAAATAGCTATAAAAGAATTTTCAGACAACTGAGTCTGAGTGTTAAAGACATCAGGGGATTACTCTTAATTTTGTAAAGTGTGATAGTGGAACTGTGGTTTCACAGTGAGTGTTCTTATCTTTTGAGAAACAAGCTCAAGTATTTACGTGTAAGAGTCTTGATGTCTGTAATCTCTTTGAAACGGTTCAGCAAAAATATTTAATTTTTTTTTGAGAAACAGAAACTTCAAAATCAGGAAAAATATGACTGAGAACAAAGCTGCAAATCTATTCTCAGGAAGAAGTCTGTTGCAGAGAAGACTTCACAAGAGGGATGAAACAGAAAAGAATGACATTGGTAAGTATTCTGAATTAGCACCCCATTACAAATGTCTTATTTGACAGAAAATTTCCAAACCATTCATAGCACATGATAAAATGCTTTAAAGGCATAAAGTCCAAATAATTTGGAAAAAAAATCCACTCCTATGCATAAAAGAAAACACTTTAATAGCTTCTTACTGCTCTTTACTTTTTTTCATTTAAAAATAGTGCAGAATTATAATCTGACATGAATTTCTATCTGGAGTGGGATCAAAGAAGACTGATCAGTATATTTTCTATATGGAAGCTGTCTTTTTTCATTTTTAATATTTTTTTAGGAGGTACTAGGGATTGAACCCTGAGAACTCATAAGTGGGAAGCAGGTGCTCAACCACTTGAGCTACATCTGCTCCCCATGGAAACTGTCTTTTAGGACCATCAATGAGAAAAGTAGACAAGCTTTCCTGAATTCTCATGTTTATTAGAGGAGTATTAAATAGAGATTGAAAAGAAAATTAGATTAATGAAATTTTATTAATGCAATTTTCCAGCTTTATTGCATTCTGCTGCTAAATGTAACATATTTAAAGTATCTGTATTTTTTTTTAATTTACACATACTACAAGAAAATCAGTGTTACCTAAAGTACATTTATATCTCCCCTTGGTTGCCAGTTTGCTGTCGCTAATTCTCATTTATAGCTCAATCTGTAAGAAGCCTGGCTACTTCCAAAAAGTCATTGGGGAACCTCAGACATAAAATCATTAGAAGAGAAAACAGAAGACCAAAATTCATAGAAGGGAAGGGGTAAAGTCTAGCAAAAACCTAAGCTAATATGGCTACCATAATCATTCATTTTAGCGCTGTGCTTTCAGAGATGACAAACAACAATAAAAAACGACCCCAGAAAGCTCTGAAACTCACAAAAGGAAACCTTCCTGCACTAACATTTAAGAAGAATTTTTCACATGGGTTATTACATAAGAACATTAGACAATATGATGGGCAGTGTCTACAATAGCTGTTTATAGCCCTTGCCACTGCTTTTTTACCTGGGCATTTCATGCCTGTGCCAAGGTCATTACACTAAAAGCAACCCTGAAAAAGGCCATTTCTGCAGTGGGCTAAGGCGCCAAAGCTTTCTGATCCTCTAACTGAAGCCAGAACCTGCCTTCAAATATCTGTGGTCTCAACTGGGCTTCTGACAGCAGTGAGGGCAGGCAGTTTATTTCCATGCAGAAGGGCTGAGAACCTGGGATAGAGATATTTATTTCTCCGCATCCCAGTCGGAATCCTTTTTGCTTTGGGATACCAGATCGGGCAGTGGGCAAGGGTGACATGCTGCCCTGAAAAGGGAGAGGCCCAGCCTGTACTCAGAATGGATGGGGCCAAGGAACCCCCATGTAGGGGGGGTTCAGACTCCAAGACGCCCCAGCCCCAGAAGATGGCAACTGTCCCTCAGTACTACTTGAGTATGTGGGTACAGTCTAGGACCCATAAAATATCTACAAGGCCCGGCAGTATATTCCTTCAGTCCATATATCAGCCCTAAAAGGGCAACTTTTTTTTTCATATTACCATTTCAAGACATGGTCTGTGAAGGTAAAGCAAAATATCTAAAGCAGAAAGATCAGCAGATGCGGCGGGGCTGCCGCCACACGTACCCCAGGAGGCATCTTCTCCTGAGACCGGTACCCGGGCCACCAGGGGTTACTGCAAAGCTCCCTAGGGACCCACGGGAAGGAGATTCCCTTTTCCAAACACCAACCTCCAGCGTGGCAACAGCAAACATCAAAAGATAAAGGGATTTTTAAAATTAAAAAAACTGGTTTCCTTGAATAGAGCGACATATTCTGTCACCTGCTGCAGGCGACCCTCTTGCTAGCCTCCCTGTCGCCCAACACTGAGTCACTTCCCTTCTCTGCCCTCGAGTCTCAACGCTCGCAAGGGGCAAAACAACCGTGGCCTCGATAGTTCGCTTCCCGCAGCCCGCACCCCCTTGTGAGGACACGCGCGGAGCTCCCTCCAGGCGCACGTCCCGGGACCGCAGACCCGCGCTGTGCGCCCAAGCGGGCGCCGCTGCTCCCTTGCTGGTGGCAGCTCTGAAGGAAAGGAGCTGAGGCAGGGATATCACGGGACAATAAAGGAGAGTCTCTCATTCACACACACAAGTGGCTGGTGGCGGGCACAGCCAGCGAACAAGAGCCGCGGCCCCCGTGCGGTTACCGCTCGGACCTCAGGCCGAAGACCAGCGGCGCCGGCTCGCGTGTCGCTGCTTCAGTAGCTCCGCGATGGGAAAAGCCTCGGGCTGGGGAGGAAGGAAGAGATAACGGAGCCCGCGACTGCGCAGCGGTGGGAGCTGCACCTAGGCCTGCAGCGCCTAAGGCTTCCGACCCGGGAGGGCGGCGGGCCTGCCTGGGGTCCCCACGGGCGGAGACCGGAGCATGGTTCCCCCCAGGCCTGCACGCGCCGTGCGCGCGCGCACACACAAATCCAGACACGCACACGCGCGCAACGCTCTGCTCCGCACGCTCCCGCCACCCCCACCCCCCAGCTGCCAGGACCCTGAGGAGCGCGTGTCCGGGGCCCGCAGGCGCGTGCGCACACTTGCTCGGCCGCTTGACCCTGTGGGCTTCTTAGCGTGCCCGCCCAGGCAGGCCCGGGCGCACGCCCACCCTCGCGCAGCGGGTCCTCTCCTGGCTCCGCGGTGTTTTTTATGAATGAAAATGTGGTACGCAAATGAGAGCGATTCAAACTGCTCCCTTCATCTCCCGGCCGCCTACCTCCCTTCTCACATCCCGGAGATCGCCTGGTGGGGTCGGGGCGGCTGGAGGTGAAGGGGCGTCGCAGGCAGAAGGGAAAGAGTGACTGGAACGCGGGGTGATGCTTGCGGGTGCGAACCTCAGGGGAAAAGGGCGAGCGCCACAGCGAGGAGGGGCGCCGTGGGGAGGGGAGGCGGGAGGGTGCTCTGGGGGGCTCGGCACTGCGGAGGGAGAGGGATCTGAACCGGGCCGCAGTGGACGCGAGGAGGCGGAGAACAATCGCGCCTCAGAACCTTCAGGATGCTGAGAGGAGGAGAGGGGCGGCGAGGTGACGGCTTGGCCCCAGGTGGCCCCGTGGCGGGGGCCAGTCACGGTTCCGGGGAGCAGTAGGCCGCCGGGGTGGTACCCCTGAGAGGCAGTGCAGGGCGCCGGGACCCCAGTGTACATTCTAATAAAATTTTATTGAAATTGTTGTAGAATTTGATACTAGGTTCAATTATTTGCGTATAGAAACGCCAGGACTCAGGAGTGATTTTGAGAAGGAAAAATGGTTTATTGACTGCCGGCCGGACTCGGGAGCTTTCTGTTTCCAACCCCGAACAAGATTTTCAAGTTCCTTTTATATAGGGTGGGGAGTCAAATGGTGCTTTTATCAAAGAAAACTACTTTCTTTGTTAGTTAAGTCTTTGCCTGAGTACCAGGTAGGTTTTGAATTACCATGTCGCCCACACCTCAGGTGAGCTTGAATTAGCAGCTTGCCCACATTCCATCTGGATGCAACCTTGAATACACATTCAGTCTTACATCCTTTCTGAACATTCAAAGCTTGTATCACTTAACTGGATTTCTAGAGACTAGGCACACTTGGATATAGAATTAGATGATTTTGAATTTATGCACAGGCTGTATTATATTTCCCATTCAAGGCCAGGTCCAAGTTCCCTTAAGTTTTGGCATCACCACCAGAAGAGTTTCCCTAGACTGACTGGTACGTATATTGAGTTTGCATTGCTAAATTGCCTCCTGGGACTGGAGCCGTTGCCATGGTCACCAAGAGCAGGACTGCAGCCTCTTACCATCCCACACCCACAAGTCAGGACAGACAGTTTAGGTTAAGGTTATCTCTGAAGAGACAAAGAGCCGCCCACCCATAGCCCATATTAAAATATGTAATTTATACATAAACATATATAAACAATAAGTGTATAGCAAAAGTTGTGAATTTACATAAAAAAATAAGCCCATCATCATACAAGGCTCCCTCCCATACATCACCCTACACACCCAAATCCTGCATTGTCGTGAAACATTTGTTACAAACTGTGAAAGAGCTTTGTTAAAACATTACTACTAACTATAACTCATATCTTACATTGGTGCATTTTCCTCCAATCCACCCAGTTATTAAAACCCTGTATTAATATTATATATTTCAAGCTTTTGAAGAATTTTCATTTTGTTCACCTATCATGTTCTCATATTTTTGGTAGGAGATTTTATACATTCTTCCACATTCTGGATTACCACTTTCCAACTTAACTGATGTCTTATTAATAAAATGAATTCTTCATTTTTATATAATCCCATTTATTAATTTTTAATAATAAAGTTTAATCTGGTGTATTTACAAAATTCTTACCATTTTAAATCATAAATTAATTTTATCTTTTTTCTAAAATCTGTATTTTTAAGTAATCCATCTATTTATTTTTACCTATACCTTCAATCTATTTGGAATTGATGTTGGTTTATTGTGTGAGATTGGAATTCTGAATTTTTTTCATTATGGGTAACCACTACTTCACAAATTACCATTTATTTAAAAAGCCATCATTTGACACACTGCACCACACTGCCTGCTTGTTTATAAATCAGATAGCTGCATAATTGTGGGTAGGCTTTCAAACTCCTTAGCCTGTTATGCTAATTAATTCATTTTCCTTTGTGCCACTAACCTACTCTCTGATAAACAGATCCCATAAGAGTTCTTCATACTTGGTGACTTAAGTCCTCCCACTTGGTTCTTCTAATTTGTTTGCTCTCACCCTTTTTGGCCCATTGCTTACAAACTCAGAATTGGTTTGTGAATTACTCACATTAATAAACCCTGCAATCCTTTTTTAAAAATTTCTTTGTCTTTACTTTTTTTAATGTTACATTAAAAAAATATGAGGTCCCCACATACCTCTCCACCCCCTCACCCCACTCCTCCCATAACAACAACCTCCTCCATCATCATGGGACCTTCATTGTACTTGGTGAATACATCTCTGAGCAATGCTGCACCACATGATCAATGGTCCACATTATAGTTTACACTCTCCCCCAGTCCATCCAGTGGGCCATGGCAGGACATACAATGTCCAGTAACTGTCCCTGCAGTACTACGCAGGACAACTCCAAGTCCTGAAAATGCCCCCACATCACATCTCTTCTTCCCACTCCCCACCCTCAGCAGCTCCATGGCCACTTTCTCCATCTCAGTGCTGCATTTACTTCCATTACTAATCACAATAGTTCCAGAATAGAATATTAGTAAGTGCATTCTAATCCATACTCTATTCCTCCATCCTGTGGACCCTGGGATGGTTATGTCCACTCCACCTCTATATTGAGAGGGGGCTTAGATTCCACTTGGATGATGGATACAATTCTCCTGTTTGCAGTTGTAGGCACTCTTGTCTCCCTGGTGTGGTGGCTGACCTTCTTCACCTCCCTGTTAGCTAACTGGAGTAAGTCCAATAAACCAAAGGATAGGAGTTACAAGTCTGTTGAGGCTCAGGGCCTGGCTATCACATGGACAGTCCAGAGATTCAGGTCCCCTGAGTATACACTAAACCCTAGCACCAACCACAGGTCTGGTAAAAGTAACAGGAGAGGCTTGAGAACAAAGATCATATCTGAGTCCAACTCCATCACACTCAGGAACACAAACTCCAAATCTTAAGAGGAATTATATTTAATTTAATATATAGGAAAAATTTGGAGTTAATGGAATTTTAACAATTATATTCTGTATGATATATTTCACCATTTATTAACATTTCTTTTACTTCTTACAATAATACTTTGTAGTTCCCAATGTAAGGCTTTTAAACAAATTTTATGACAGTTACTTGAGAGTTTCATTGGTGTTGTAAATTGTACCTTCTTTAAATTTTATCTTTTGTTTGTTTCCAGAATATGGAGATACAAATGATTTGTTATTAACATTCCAGCCAATTTGTAATGAGTTATTAAATCTAATAAATTGTAGATTTTGAAATTTCTAGATATACAGTTTGGTTATTTGGAAACAATGACAGTTTTAGGTTTTCCTTTTTATATGCCATTTATTACTTATCTTAATTTCTTTTACAATTGAGTCACAACAGTACAAATTAAATAACAATTATAGTAGCATCATTCCTGTATAGAATATCAGGTGGAAAGTTTTCAAAATCCCAACATTGCTTATAATGTTGGAAACGAGATTTAATTTAGGTATTCTTTGTGAGATTAAGGATGGTCTATTTCTAGGTTTTTAATGGTTTTTCACTGATTGGGCTGGATTTTGTCAAGTGCTTTTCCACATCTATTGAGATGATAACAGATTTTTCTCTTTTATTTCTGTTAATGTAGTGAACTACATTGAATGCATTTATTTACAAAAGTTAGGCAACATCATATACGTAGATTGATTCTCCTTTTTATAAGTATCATCCACTTAGTATTTCTCTAGTTTCTATTCACATTTTGTGTGTGTGTGTATTTTGCTTCCATGTCCATTAGAAAGAATGTTCTCTTAGTTTCCATTCAGGGAGTTAGCTTCTTATTTTACTATTCTATAGAGAATTCTGTCCAACATGGATAGTGAATACTCAGGAAGCTAGAGTTCTATGAGTGTAAACATGCTATAGATATCTAGCTTCATTCCATTTTAGTTTAAATATACTTTGGATTTTTCAATATTTTGAAATCTGTAGGTGATTTCTTTAACCTCCAACAAATGTATACTTTTCATAAACCTTCCACAGATTTTGAAAAAGTGACAATTATAACATTATTAGTGTATTTATACCAGTTAGATAAAATGTATTATGTATACCTTTCACATCGTTCATATATTCAGTTTAAGTTCGTGTGTTCCAAAAGCTACGAATAAAAGTAAGTTTAAGGTTTCTGGTTAGTTTTGTGTATTTTTGTCTCCTTTTAGTTATGACTTAATTTATGCTTTGTATGTTTTGAAGCTATGATGCTGGCTATGACTGTACATGCCTATATAAAATATACCCTGAAAGGGTCTAAGAGGATTGGCATTCCAAATGCAACAATACTCTTAAAGCCTAAATCTTGGCTTCTAAGTAATTTCACCCATAAAAATGATATGAGATTCTTTGGAGAATCAGCTGATTCAGACCTGGAGTAGGGAAAATAAAAGATAAACTGGGAAGTAAACTAGCACTGATACTTTATTCCATGACCTTCACCTTTTCAAACTCAGTAAAGTAGATTTTTAAAAGAATCTCTAAACTTTATTTCAAAAAAGATGTAATTTCATTTTTATATACAATAGAGAAACTATAGTGGTGAGCAGGTAATTAAAGTTAAGAAAATGCTTACAATTTTAAAAATATAAACTTTTTAAAGTTGAGGTTTTGATAAGATGGAATAAATTATAAATGGTTTTTGAAAAATCAAAAAATCTAGATCCGCATCAGCTGCTGGCTGCGGCGGCGGTGTGAGTCTGCGCGCACGCCTGCACGCAGGCACGCCGCGCTCTGAAAGGCGCCCCGGGCTGCGGCGCCCCCTCGGGCTTCATTCCCAGGCTGGCAGCGCGGGCTGTCGGAGGGGGAGGCGCCCGCACCCCTTCTGCGCCGGGGCGCCTCGCGGGCGGCGGGACCCGGGAAAGGCGCGCGGTGGGGGAGGACCCGCGGCCCTTCGAGCGCGTCTTGCCCCCGGGGAGCTCCTGCACCTCGCGCGGGGCCGCTCCGCCCGGTCCGGACTGCGGGGTGGGAGGCGGGAGAGCAGCAGCTGCGGCGCCGGCGAGGGAGCAGGGACCCGACGCTCCCCGCAGACTGGGGGAGTTCAGAAGTGGTAGGGTTGGAGCCCCGCCATCTGTCCCGCTCCCACCGCAGCCGCAGCCGAGGCCGGATCGCGGCTCTAGGTTGGGGCTTCCCCGCCCGCGCCTCTGGCCCGGCCCGCGCCCCTCCAGCCCCCAGGGCGGGGCCGCCCTCCGTCCCCCAAAGGGGCTGCTCAGCTGTGCTCGGTTGTGTGGGAACGACTCCCTTTGACTCCGGGTTTCTACTATTTTCTGGGGTTTATTTTGCGGGGAGGGTGCGAAGGGAGGTGGTTGTCTCCCTCTTACCCGCGCGTGTCCAGTTTCCTGCCTCGAGAGGGGGTTGGGTGCCGGCCCTGGCGCGAAGCGGGGTCGGATGCACACGCCTGACGTCGCATGCGGTCGGGGTGCGCCGTTTGCAGCGCCCGCAGGAGCGGCCTGCGGCCTTGACCCCGCGCGCCCTGGCCCTTAGCTCCGCTGGGACCCGCAGCTGCCCGGTGCACGCGCTTGAGGCGTCACCCTCGGCCGGGTCTGGGGTGGGGGCTACAGGGACTTAACCAGGGTGGCCTCACTCCTGTAGCCAGGTCTGTGGGCTGGCTGTGCCCTGGGATGGCAGCCCTGGGGGGGGGGGGGCCAAAGAGCCTTAAGAACAGGAGGTGATTAGCGCTGGAGGTCCTGAAAAAATAATAATAAATAATCAGCAAATCTCTCTAACAGTTACTGCAGAAAACTTTTTTAAAACTGCGAAGGTACAACTTTACAGAAATATAATGCCATAAATACTTAACTTGATATGAATGTGTCATAAATACATTTAAATGACATCAGACAAATTTCATAGATACATAAATTAATTAGTTCCATACTTATAAATTTGATTATTTAACAATATATGCACAGGAAAATAGACTGAGGAATTTTAATTTTGAGGATTGGATTTATATTTTTATGATGACCACAATGATATTGTCCAGATATACCCCCAGTTTTGATTTGATAAAACACTGTAATATTAAGCATATTAAAATATATAATTAAATTAATGAAAGCTAGATTTTCCTTACATTTAATCTATGTTTTGGCATCAAATGAAATATTTTAAAAGGGCAAAATATAAAAACCAGGAAAAAATACATGAAGATAATTAACAATATGAAATAAAATAATCACATTTCTCTTGTTTATCAACTAATTTTAATTCAAAATTTTATAGCAGTAAAACATTTAAAGTTGATAAAAACCTATTAAAATGATTATAATCACTTTAGATATGATCAATAATTTAGTCCTAATGTGATTTTTCCTCTGTTTGACCTCTGTAGTTATACTTTCCAACACATTTTGAAAAGAAGATTTTATTAAACAATTCTAATTTCAGGAATATATCATAATGATTGCTTCACGTATCTTCAATACATAAGTAATTTGGAATACATGAGCACGAGAATTTATCTACATGACATAAAAATATTTCAAATTAATAAGGAGGCAGCATTTTGCAGTCATTAAAAGACAACTCTGATATCAGCATATCTGTGTTCAAGTGTCACAATTACACCACATTTTATCTTAGACAGGTGTTGTGAGAAAATTAAACAAGATAATAATACAAAATCCTTAATTTGGCCCTAGCTTATACAAATTTATTAGTATTACTTGGTTAATAGCTATGCAATAATTGTAACATGTTATTGATATTATTGCTTATTGTTGGTGAAGTCTGGTGTTGAATTTTTGTCTTGGCTTCCCAAGACAAATTGAATTTTGTCAAGGCTTTTCCAACTGAAGGTTCCTTATGAAAACCTAAGGATAAAAAGGCCTATATATTAAATCACCATTCTTGTTGTAAGTACTTAGGCCAAATCTAATGAAATTGGCCTTATTTTATGATCAAGAATAATCTTTTGGGGATTATCTTTTATCAAAGGGAGGGAGACTATATAGAAAAACTTTGGATTTCAATTAAAAACTTTGGCACTCTTGCTAAAATTATTTAGCAAGAGTGTCCAAATTCTAGAGAAGTCAGGGAGGGAGAAAAGAGAAATGTTTTTAGAATTGCATATCTTGAGAGAGTAAGGGATTCCTTGGATTTAGAAAATAAACATTAAAATATCAGCAATAATTTAAGGAAAAGTATAATCATTCATTATCATTTAATTTGGTCCCTAATCCTTCTACTGAATTTTGTGCCAGCAATCTCATGAGCACATCAGTTCCCTCACTAGAATTCTGGAATCTTGACCTAGTTCAGTGTTTGGTCACAAAGTTATTTATCAATATGATTAGTAGCCTGTGCCCAAAAGCACTTGGCAAAGTCTTTTCTATGGGTCACTAAGACAGTGTTTTTGTTGAATATGAAGGTTTCTAGCCTGTAGCTGATGGCAAATGTGTTCAGAGAAACATCAGAATAAAAACTAATTGCAGATGACAAAACATTAAAATGGTTAAATTGTTGCTCTTTTGCAAGAGTAAACTTTTTCCTGAGTGTTCATTAAACAATATTTTAAAAATAACTGAAATTATGTCAGATAACTTTACTGCTGTCTAATATCAGCAGATCAGTACTAGGACAACTCATGGAATGTGAGGATACTGACAAATATCTAAAAGTTATACAATTTCTGAAATGTTTATATTAATAGCATTTTACCTCTACAGGCTTAACCAAGAGAAGGTTAGAAAATCCTTTTAAATTTAGACAACATTTCCCATGCATTTCATAAAATATCAAGGATACATGACTCTTTTATCACCTCTTTTTTATAAGATAAAAGAACAAATCCTTTGTGACTTTCCAGAGGCCCTCTTGAAATTCCCCAAAACATTTTGAGATCAAGAAGAAATCATCTAGGGTATGATATTGGAAAGGCAAAATTTCAAAATGGTCAGGTTTGAACAATTTGTTGAAGAGGATCATGGGTCGCTGTGACATGATTACTCTCAGTTTGATACTCTGAATATAAAAAGAGATACTGCGGCGGCTTGCTCGGTCGGTAGAGGTGGGGTCTGGCTGCGGACGAGGGGTCGGTCCCGCTTGGGACGAGGGGTCGGTCCTGCTTGGGACGAGGGGTCGGTCCGGCAGCAGACGAGGGATCGGTCTCACAAGGGGTTGCGTGGTTCGGCTGACGGGGTCGCCCAGCGAAGCCGGCGACGAAGGGGTCGCCCGGAGAAGCCGGCGATGAAGGGGTTGCCCAGAGAAGCAGGCGACGAAGGGGTCGCCCGGAGAAGCAGGCGATGAACTGGGGACAAGGGAGGCCAGGCCCTTGTCGGGGGCTCTCAGGACTGGAGGGTGCACGGCAGAAGAACTACCGCGGAGACAAGGTAAACACGCAAGTCCAACTTTATTTTTTTTTTTTTCACCTTTAAAGATATGTTCTTTTTTTTTCTTTTTTTTTTAATATTTATTTATTATTATTATTTTTAATTACATTAAAAAAATATATGAGGTCCCATTCAACCCCACCACCCCCGCCCCCCACTCCCCCCACAGCAACACTCTCTCCCATCATCGTGATACATCCATTGCACCTGGTAAGTTCATCTCTGAGCATCACTGCACCCCATAGTCAGTGGTCCACATCATAGCCCAGACTCTCTCACATTCCATCCAGTGGGCCCTGGGGGGATCTACAGTGTCCCGTAATTGTCCGTGAAGCACTATCCAGGACAACTCCACGTCCCGAAAACGCCTCCACATCTCATCTCTTCCTCCCATTCCCCACACCCAGCAGCCCCCATGGTTACTGTTCCCACACCCATTCCACATTTTCTCTGTGGACATTGGATTGGTTGTGTCCATTGCACACCTATGTCAAGTGAGGGCTTAGATTGCACATGGGTACTGGATGCACTCTTCCCGCTTCTAGTTGTAGACACTCTAGGCTCCATGTTGTGGTGGTTGACCTTCTTCAACTCCATGTTAGCTGAGTGGAGTAAGTCCAATAAGTCAAAGTGTAGGAGCTGAAGTCTGTTGAGGCTCTGGGCCTGGGTGTCATATTATCAGTCCAGAGATTCAAATCCCCTACATATATCTTAAACCCAGCACCAACTACAATTCCAATAAAGTAGCATGCAAGTCTTGTGAAAAGAGATCCCCTCTGAGTCCATTTCCATCATGCAGAAACACCAGCTCCAAAGAAGGGCCATCTGTCATGGCAGTGAACCCCTTCTGCCATGACCATAGAACCCGTGGGTCTCTTTATCCCTCAAAAGAACCAATACCTGGGGTTGTATCTACCTTATCTGTCTCTTAGACTCTGTTCAGTTGTACATAGGGGTATTCCTTCTGACAACCTCCAGACTCTTTTTTAGAGACTCACAGCCTTATAATCTCATTTCTCCTTTCCATTTCCCCCTTACATTAGGTCAAACTGCTTCCCGAAGTCATGTTATTATATGTAGACAGGTATATTCTGCTGTTCCGCATTGAATCTTTGATTCAAGGTCATTTTCTAGTTGCTTCTTCAGCTGGTATGTGGTAGTGATCCCTCGGTGCCAGGGAGGCTCATCCCTGGGTGTCGTGTCCCATGCTGGGGGGAATGCATCACATCTACATGCTGAGTTTGGCTGTGAGAGTGGCCACATTTGAGTAACATGAAGGCTGTCAGGAGGAAACCCCCAGGCACAATGCTACTCTAGGCCTTGTTCTTATTGCAGGTGCATAGGCTCAAAAGTGTAGCCATTAGTATCAAGAGCCCACTGTTGGGCCCTCCTTCCTTCCTGGTTCTTGCCGTTGCACCTGGAGGATTGCCGCTGCTCTCCCAGGGCCCACAACAGTGACCCCCCGGCCAGGAGCCCAGTACCCCCCCAGCTGTTGTTTTTAATTGTTTCCACTATGAGTATATATAGACATTACCATATACCCTGGGCATATGCCCTGTATAACTCCCTGTCAACCATATATATCCTGTCAATAACATCCCATATCAGTATTCCTCCGCTGCCGTTGTTGAACCACTCTGTGATCCAAAACTTCCCATAAAGTGAATCCCAACATAATGCCAGCTTC
The DNA here is from genome assembly GCF_030445035.2 of Dasypus novemcinctus. Classification (NCBI taxonomy): domain Eukaryota; kingdom Metazoa; phylum Chordata; class Mammalia; order Cingulata; family Dasypodidae; genus Dasypus; species Dasypus novemcinctus. Next base: position 3,155,392 of record NC_080700.1, read on the forward strand.
AGAAGAGTCTTAGATCACCAAAATTCATATATACAATATACAGTATTTCCCCAGATCCACCATAAAACCTTTTCCCTTCCACAGCAATAATCTTTTAACTTATTCATATCATATTTCCTGAAACTGATGTACAGATTCGGAAACTATAGTTTTCAAACAAGGTAACATTTGTGCTTACTATGTGGTCCATACTTTAGGTTGTACAGTTTTCTAAATTTTTTAGTTATCCTATGTTTTGTCTTATGGTTTTCATTATTAGTCTGTCGTCCCCTATATGTTTTTGGTGTAATATTAGCTGTTTTATATTCATCCTCGTGTACTCTCACATAACTCCTCTTTTGCCCCCTTATTTACCTTTGTTCCATCCATTGCACGTCCATTTTCCCCTCCCCTTAGCGCCCACAACGCCTGCCAATCTAATGCCCTGGGAGCCGTCCTTTCTCACGAGAGATACAGTTCTCTCTATTCGACGGCATTAGTCTTCCCCAGGATATGGGTCCACCCCACCCAATGGTAGAACCCACCTTGGCAAAATGAGCCTTCAGCTATTCCCTCCGGAGTCCGTCCCGCATCAGACCATACCCCCTGAGCGTCCTAACCAGGTGACCCTCCTACTTATACTTTGATACGTTTTACTCAACATTTAGTTCTCAATGAACGTCTGGCACTCTCCCATGTTTGTATGTTGCCCCTCCCTCCCACCTATTTCTTGGACCATATTACCCCTCTTCCCATCCCCAGCCCCCCTCAAACCCAGAAAACCCCACCCGAAGGTAACCCCTTGCTCCCATTTTGTCCCTTCTTTGTGCTCATACTTACCCCCAGCTCATCACAGATTCCACCCCTACAGACATTAACTCACAGCCTTCCTCCACCCCCCGATTTCCAGTAAGCCACTTTTCCAGACTCTAGCTCTCTGAGGCAGTTAACTTATTTCATATCATTGAGGTCATATAGTATTTGTCCTTCAATGCCTGGGTTGCTTCACTCAACATAAGATTCTCAAGGTTCATCCATGTTATCACGTGCGATTGTAGTGTATTGGTTCTTACAGCTGAGTAGTATTCCATTGTGTGTATATACCACATTTTATTGATCCACTCATCTGTTGATGGACTTATGGATTGATTCCAACTTTTGGTGATGGTGAACAATGCTGCAATGAACATTGGTGTACATATATCGGTTTGTGTCCTTGTTTTCAGATCTGATGGGTATATACCCAGCAGTGGTATTGCTGGGTCATATGGCAAATCTATGGATAATTTTTTGAAAAACTGCCAAACTGTCCTCCAGAATGGTTGGATCCTTCTGCATTCCCACCAGCAATGGATGAGTATTCCCCTTTCTTCACATCCTCTCCAGCATTTGTATTCTACTGTTTTTTTCATGGCTGCCAATCTTATGGGAGTAAGATGGTATCTCATTGTAGTTTTGATTTGCATTTCCCTGATAGCTAGGGATTTGGAGAATTTTTCATGTGCTTTTTAGCCATTTGTATTTCTTCTTTGGAGAAGTGTCTGTTTAAATCTTTTTCCCATTTTTAAAATGGGTTGTTTATCTTTTTGTTTTCGAGGTCTATGAGTTCTTTATATATGCAAGTTATAAGTCTCTTATCAGATATATGGTTGCCAAATATTTTCTCCCATTGTGTGGGTTCCCTTTTTACTTTCTTGACAAACTCCTTTGAGGTGCAGAAGGCTTTAATTTTGAGGTAGTCCCATTTATCTATTTGTTCTTTTGCTGCTCATGCTTTTGGTGTGATATTCATGAAGCCATTTCCTATTACAAGGTCCTGTAGATGTTTCCCTACACTGCTTTCTAAGGTCTTTATGGTCTTGGCTCTTATATTTAGGTCTTTGATCCATCTTGAGTTGATCTTTGTATAAGGTGTGAGATGGTAATCCTCTTTCATTCTTCTACATATAGCTATCCAGTTCTCCAGGCACCATTTGTTGAATAGGCCATTCTCTCCCAGTTGTGAGGGTTTGGTGGCTTTATCGAATATTATATGGCTATATACATGAGGTTCTATATCTGAACTTTCAATTCGATTCCATTGGTCTGTGTGTCTCTCCTTATGCCAGTACCATGCTGTTTTCACTACTGTAGCTTTGTAGTATGTTTTGAAGTCAGGAAATGTGATTCCTCCTATTTCATTTTTCTTTTTCAATATGTCTTTGGCTATTCGGGGCCTCTTTTTATTCCAAATAAATTTCATAGTTAGTTTTTCTAGTTCCTTAAAGAAGGCTGTGTTGATTTTTATTGGGATTGCATTGAATGTGTAGATCAGTTTTGGTAGGATAGACATCTTAATAATATTCAGTCTTCCTATCCATGAACAGGGAATATTCTTCCATTTATTTAGGTCTTCCTTGATTTCCTTGAACAATCTTGTATAGTTCTCGATGTATAAGTTTTTTACCTCTTTAGTTAAATTTATTCCTAAGTATTTGATTTTTTTATTTACTATTGTGAATGGTATTTGTTTCTTGATTTCCTCCTGATCTTGCTCATTATTGGTGTATAGAAATGCTACTGATTTTTGTGCATTGATCTTATAACCTGCGACTTTGCTAAACTCATTTATGAGTTCTAGGAGCTTTGTTGTAGATCTCTCAGGGTTTTCTATATATAGGATCATGTCATCTGCAAATAATGAAATTTTGACTTCTTCCCTTCCAATTTGAATGCCTTTTATATCTGGTTCTTGTCTCAGTGCTCGAGCCAGTACTTCCAAGACAATGTTAAATAGGAGTGGAGACAATGGGCATCCTTGTCTTGTTCCTGATTTTAGAGGGAAGGATTTCAGGATTTCGCCATTGTAAACAATGTTGGCTTTAGGTTTTTCATATATACTCTTTATCATGTTCAAAAAGTTTCCTTGTATTCCGATCTTTTGGAGTGTTTTTATCAGGAAGGGGTGCTGTATTTTGTCAAATGCCTTTTCTGCATCTATAGATATAATCATGTGGTTTTTTTCTCTCAATCTGTTTATATGGTGTATTACATTGATTGATTTTCTTATGTTGAACCATCCTTGCATACCTGGAATAAATCCCACTTGGTCATGGTGTATAATTCGTTTAATGTGTTGTTGAATATGATTAGCAAGTATTTTGTTAAGTATTTTTGCGTCTAGGTTCATTAGAGAAATTGGTCTGTAATTTTCCTTTCTTGTGGTGTCTTTGTTTGGCTTTGGTACTAGGGTAATGTTGGCATCATAGAAGGAATTAGGCAGTGTTCCTTCTGTTTCGATTTTTTGGAATAGTTTCAACAGGATTGGTGTTAGTTCTTTCTGGAATGTTTTGTAGAATTCCCCTGTGAAGCTGTCTGGCCCTGGGCTCTTCTTAGTTGGGAGATTTTTAATGACTGATTCTATCTCTTTGCTTGTGATTGGTTTGTTAAGATCATCAATTTCTTCTTTCGTCAGTATGGGCTGCTTATGAGTTTCTAGGAATTTGTCCATTTCCTCTAAATTGTCATTTTTGTTGGAATATAGTTTTTCAAAGTATCCTCTTATGATAGTCTTTATTTCTGTGGGGTCAGTGGTGATATCACCTTTCTCATTTCTTATTTTGTGTATTTGCATCTTTTCTCTTTTTTTCTTTGTTAGTCTCACTAAAGGTTTGTCAATTTTGTTGATCTTCTCAAAAAACCAGCTCTTAGTCTTGTTTATTTTTTCAAGTGCTTTCTTATTTTCTATTTCATTTAGTTCTGCTCTTATCTTTGTTATTTCCTTCCTTCTTCTTCCTGTTGGGTTACTTTGTTGTTGTTTTTCTAATTCCTTCAAATGTGCAGTTAATTCTTCAATTTCTGCTCTTTCTTCTTTTTTGATATAGGAATTTATGGCTATAAATTTCCCTCTCAGTACCGCTTTTGCTGCATCCCATAAATTTTGGTATGTTGTGTTATCATTATCATTTGTTTCAAGGTAGTCATTGATTTCTTTTGAGATTTCCTCTTTGACCCACTGTTTTTCTAAGAGTGTGCTGTTTAATTTCCAAATTGTCGTGTGAAGTCTGGGTCTCTGTCCCTTGCAAATTTCCAGCTTGACTCCACTGTGGTCAGAGATATTGTTTTGTATGATTTTGATCTTTCTGAATTCATTAAGCCTTTCTTTGTGGCCTAGTATATGGTCAATCTTGGAGAATGTTCCATGTGCGCTTAAGAAAAATGTATATCCTGCTGTGTTTGGGTGTAATGATCTATATATGTCTATTAGATCCAGCTCTTCTAATATACTGTTCAAATGTTTTGTTTCTTTAGTGATTCTCTTTTGAGATGTTCTGTCCAGAGTTGATAGTGGTGTATTAAAATCCCCCACTATAATTGTAGATGCATCTATTCTTTCACTTAGTTTTTCCAGCGTTTGCCTCACATATTTAGAGGCGCCCTTGTTAGGAGCATAAATATTTATGATTGTTCGATCTTCTTGACAAATTGTCCCTTTCACTAAAATATAGTATCCTTCTTTGTCTCTCACAATTGTTTCGCATTTAAAGTCTATTTTGTCTGATATTAATATAGCTACTCCTGCCTTTTTTTGGTTGTTGTTTGCTTGTATGATTGTTTTCCAGCCATTCACTTTCAACCTCCATGAGTCTCTGGGTCTAAGATGTGTCTCTTGTAGGCAGCATATAGATGGGTCGTATTTCCTTATCCAGTGTCCCAGTCTGAATCTTTTGATAGGTGAGTTTAATCCGTTGACATTCAGTGTTATTACGTTTAGAGAGTTATTTATGGTAGCCATATTTTGGTTGGATTTGTGTTTGTTATATTTTGTTTGTATTATTTTATTTTCCCCTTCTATTTTTGTCTTTCTTGTTGCTTTTACACTCTCCTCCATCTCTGACTGTCCTGTTTTTTCCTTTCTTCCTGCAGAATTCCCTGAAGAATTTCTTGAAGGGGAGGTTTCTTGTTGATATACTCTTTCAGTTTCTGTTTATCTGTGAATATTTTGAACTCTCCATCATTTTTGAATGCTAGTTTAGCTGGATAGAGTATTCTTGGTTGGAAATTTTTTTCCTTTAGTACCTTGACTATATCATACCACTGCCTTCTTGCCTCCATCGTTTCAGATGAGAAATCAGCACTTAATCTTATGGAGTTTCCCTTGTATGTGATCGTTTTCTTTTCTCTTGCTGCTTTTAGAATTTTTTCTTTGTCTTGAGTATTGGATAATTTGACAAGTTTATGTCTTGGGGTGGGCCTGTTGGGGTTTATGACCAGTGGAGTGCGCTGTGCTTCTTGGATATGTACATCTGTCTCTTTCAGTAGATTTGGGAAGTTTTCATTCATTATTTCCTGCAACACTCCTTCTGACCCCTTTCCCTTCTCTTCTCCTTCTGGAATGCCTATAATACGTATGTTTGAGCGTTTTGCATTATCATTCAGGTCCCTAAGTCCTATCTGGATTTTTTCTACCTTTTTATTGACCACTTCTACTATCTGTTTGATTTCCAATGCACTGTCTTCCACATCAGTAATTCTCTGCTCTGCCTCTTCTAGTCTGCTGATATTTGCTGCAAGTGTATTTTTGATTTCTTGAATTGTGGTGTTCATTTCCATCATATCTGTTATTTTTTTGCGCATGTCTGCAATTTCCCCTCCAAGTGTTGTCTTCACGCTGTTAACCTCTTTCATTACTTCATCAAATTTGTCAGTGATAAATGTTCTGAGATCTTTCATTGCTTGTGCGAAGTCCTGCCCCCCTTCCTGATTTTCAGTTTGTTGATTGGATTCAGCCATGTTTTCCTGATTACTGGTTTGGTTTGTAGATTTTTGTTGCTGTCTTGTCAACACTTTTTCTTTGACGGGTTTAATCAGTTCCTTAGCTTCTTTGTCTAGTCTTGGAGATTAATTAGCTGTTGTTTTTGCGTAAGTGTTATATCTTCTCTTTGTCACTTTGTTCTTCTTATTCCAATTTCTTATTGCTAGTTAAGCTCACTTTAAAGGAAAGTATTAGTGCTGGGGAAAGTCAATTGTGTAAGGAAGGAGAAAGTGTGAAGTAGTATTGGTGATATATGTTTACAAAGCAACAATATGAGTTCTGGGAGGATGGAGGTTAGATCATGTAAATTGTGTAGAGTTATAGTAGTAGGAAAGTACCTATAATGAGGTAGACGACTGAATATGGGAGGAATGTGGTACGTACTAAGAGGCTATTGTTTTCGTGAGAGAGGGAAAGAGAAAAGAAAGGTAATAGTTTCAGGGACGAATACCAGATGGAAAACTAAACAAAGGTATTAGAAATTAAGAGTTATACACTTTGTGGATCAAAGAAAGGGAGATGGAATATAGGAGAGATAGCAGATGGTGGAGGATATCAAGTTGTAGGGGAAAGGGGATAGTGTAGATAGGCTAAATCTATTCACAGAGAAATGAGGCACTGGAGGGTGAGGAAACCCAGCAAATGTGAGGTATTTCCTGTAGGACCTATTGTATTGTTAAGGTAAAATAGTATAAGAAGAATATTGGGGACAAGAAAGAGAGGATTAAAAAAAAAAAAAAGAACAAGAAGAACAAGAACAAAAAAAAAATTAAAAAATAAAAAATAAAAAAACAAAAACAAAAAACCAAAGAACAGAAACCCCGCCGCCAGGCTCGGCTGGGCTCAGCTGGGCTCCGCCCCTCCACCCGCCGTGGCTCAGCCGGGCTCGGCCGGACTCGGCTACCCTGGCCGCCACCCGCTGGGGCTCCGCGCGGTGTTAGCTGCCTTGGCTCCACCTACCCAAGGAGGGAATCCTCCACACGTAGCTGGGATCTCCGTGTATATTTCACAGATGGATCCTCTCTGTTACCTTCCCTCCAAATCGATGTCCAGACACCTCTGGACCAGGAAAAATCCTGAAACAGCCGGTCCCAAAGAGTCTCCGACGCCTCCCAGCCAATTCCCCCCAGGAGCTAGTAACCGGGAAGTTCACTCAGCTGCCATCTTGCCTCCTCCTCCTGAAAAGTCCCAATTTATATCTTATAAACCAGTCCTTTCCGTTACCTTCCCACCAAATCGATGTCCAGACACTTCCTGCCCTGAAAAAATCCTGAAAAAGCCTGGTCCCAGAGAACCTCCAGCGGTGCCCAGCTGCCTCTTCCCAGGAGAGACGACAAGGCAAGCTCACTCAGCCACCATCTTGCCGGAAGTCTAAGTCCAACTTTATTGAGTGAGAGGCAACAGTTTTATAGGGACTGGGGAAGGCTGATTGGTTGAAGCCACGCCCTGTTCTGATTGGTTGCCGGCGAAAGGTCAGTGGGCGGTACTGGACAGGGGAGGGGTGGTGGTTAGGGATTGGCTGTCGCTGTTGCTGCGGGAAGGGGCAGGGTTTAGGGATTGGTGGCTGCTGTTGCTGGGGTGGAGGGCAGACTTGAGTTTCCCGCCCACGCCTGGCTGTTGCTGTTGTCGGGGGAAGGGAAAAGGGCAGACTGGATTTTTCCGCCCACGCCCGGCTGTTGCTGCTGTCGGGGGAGGGGAAAAGGGCAGACTGGAATTTTCCGCCCTGTGCCTGCACAGGGAGAAGGAAGAAGAAGGGTGCCGCCCCACAAGGCATCGGGTGGTGCCATCTGGGAGGAGGGGCGGCCGCGGAAGCATGGCTGCCGAGAAGGGGAGACCCGAGGGCACTCTGTGCCCATGCTGAGCTTCCTTCAGGGGTGGCAGTGAGTCCGACCAGCCACCCTATTATGGGGGCAGCGGCTTGGCCTGCCGCGGCCGCTCCCCCGCCGGGCCAGCAAACCACACTTCAGCCCGAGGGGTGACCGCATTTCCCCCTTCTTTTCAAATAAGTGCCAGGATGGCAGCAGCAACAAGTAGCCGAGGCCCAAGAGACAGTAAGCAATGAGGGAGGTGGGGCTGAAGAGGGAGGTGAGTATGACGGGGATATAAATGTACAATTTAGGGGGTGGTATCTTGCCGTTGCAAGCAAGGGTGGCCAATGTCCAATTCTCATTGATCTCGGTGGCTATAAGGTCCATGTGCTGTTAAAAGTCCAGGATGACAGCGCGTTGCAGGTAGTTGATCTCTCCTTGGCAGCGAAGACATTGTAGGAGAGGATTACTTTTTCCTGCCAGAGGCTTAATGGCCAATTAAAAGGCTGATGGCTGGGGTTGGTGAGTGCAATGGGGAGTGTGAGGAAAACAAGGGTGATGGTTTTGGACAAGAGGAGGCTTGGTGAAGTCATTATGGGAGGAAGATAAGGAGTAAAGCATAAAAGAGGATAATAAACAGAAAGGCGATGGAGAGTAGAATTCGTTGGCCGAGGTTCCAATCTTCTGGGGCGGTAGCGGCTAGACAGATGGCGGAAAATATTATCAAGAAAGCAAAGGTTATGAGGAAGAAATAAAGTATTAAAGGCTGTGGGGGAAGTGAGAAGATCATTTAGAGGATAGGGTTGAGAATGGTATGTTTAAGACAGAAGCTTTGTGGTTTGGAGGAGACTGCTTTATAAACGAAGGAGAATGAGGGCAGTAAATATAGTAACGATAGATAGGAAGATGACAGTGAGGAGGAGTCTTTGTTTAAGGTTCCAATCGTCCGGCGCAACAGTGGCTAGGCCGATAGCGAGGGGTGTTGCTAAATAGACAATGGCTGCAAAGACAAAATCATCTTCTGTTTCCTTAAGAATAACTTTTCTTTAAATACTTAGTAGCATGCAATATTAGAAACCATTTCCTAAAAGCAAGTTGGCAGGGGAGCTTGGTTGCTGTTAATCTTTCCTGTTATAAAATTACCTTTTATTATTATTATCATCAATTCAGTTTTATATATATATATTTAAGAATGACCTTTTGGAATTAGCCATTTAATACCTTAATGTAAACTATTGAAGATAAATTTTATCTTTACAGAACACATTCCCTTACGTAAAGTTATCACAATACCTTTTACACTTGCCACATGCAAATTAAGTTTCAAGAGTTTATGAAAAATTAGCCATCCTACTTTAGGACAAAATACATCTTTTTGCAAAACTTATTACATTTCCGTTAGCATTTTTACAAACTTTTAACCTTTTTAATATTCATATAAGTTTTACATTCTTTATATTATCCTGTGAAGAAAAATAAGTTATTCATTTTAATCTAGGCAAGAACAACTTTTTATGAAGATGTACAGTTAATTTTGTTAATTAAGACTTACAATTTTTTTTTAAACTGTAGATATCTTATTAACATTTAAACTTATGTATTAATATAATAAACTTAAGTATTAATATAAGCGCTTATTTAATTTTTCGCCATTTGAATAGAGCTCTTTTAAAGATTTCTAGTAATTATATTTACCATCCGGAGGTATCACAATATACATTGACATTGAACGAACAGACAGACAAACACAGAACAATTACAACACATTAACAGAAATATATAATTTATTTACAGTTGACTCATAATTCTTACTTTCTGGTATAGCTGCTTTTAAATCCTTTTTTATATAGCATATCATAGATTATACCCTTCAAGATTTCTTCTGGACTTCATGTTGCCTGTAATAAGCCAGGAGGGAATCTTTTACCTTCCTGCTCCACAGCAAAAGTGACCCTATCTATAAGGTGAGTATAGGTGTCTGGGTCCCAAAGCTGACACATGGTAAGCCACGGATTAAAGGGGAGAAGAAGGTCCTAATATACTTGAAGCTGTTTGAAAGAGATCTTACACCGGTGAGTGTCTAGGAGACCGGCGAGGGCCCGAACTTGTGGGGCTTGCTTAGCAGATAGGATGTTACCCATTGCTAATGGCCTTTTGGAGCTGATAAGAAAAGAGGCCCTTACCTTGAGAGTGCAGCGATGGGAGCCGAGGTGCGCGGTGAGATGAGGGGTCGGAGCCAGTGGGGCTCTGACGGCGGTCGCGGGCCAAGAGAAGGCCCCGACGAGGGGAGGGCGGAATGACGAGCAGTGGAGCAAGGCAAAGGGGAGCAAGCGCAGAGGGGAGGAGGCAGAGGTGAAGGCAGGGGTGGAGGTGCTCAGGCACGCGCTCCTGAGAGTTTTATTGGTGCCTCTTAATCATAGCGGGTCGGTATAAACCCCCGACATGGAAGGAGAAAGCCATCCAGCGATTCTCCCAGACCGCCATGGATCATATGAGGTCACCAAGGTTCAGGAGCAGCAATGCAGAGTGAAAAGATAGGGGTGAGAAGAGAGGAGAGCGTAAGGCTATGGTAGGGTTACTTCAGACGTGCAAGCGTGTGCTCCCGAGAAATCCAAGGCTCCTCTTAATCATAGCGGGTCAGTATAAGCCCCCGACATGGAAGGAGAAAGCCATCCAGTGATTCTCCCAGACCGCCGTGGATCGTATGAGGTAGCCAAGGCTCAGGTAGCAGCAATATTGCACGAGAGAAGTCCCAAGGTGAGAAGAGAGGAGGGCGTAGGGCTGTGGTAGGATTACTTCAGACGTGCAAGCGCACGCTTCCGAGAAATCCAAGGCTCCTCTTAATCATAGCGGGTCGGTATAAGCCCCCGACATGGAAGGAGAAAGCCATCCAGCGATTCTCCCAGACCGCCGTGGATCATATGAGGTAGCCAAGGCTCAGGTAGCAGCAATGTTGCACGAGAGAAGTCCCAAGGTGAGAAGAGAGGAAGGGGGGGCCGCCAGGTTATGGAGTGAGGCTGTGGTGGAGTTGCCTTGCCCCACGTTGTGCTGTGGTGGGGTTGCTTTGCCCCACATTGGGCGCCAACTGCAGCGGCTTGCTCGGTCGGTAGAGGTGGGGTCTGGCTGCGGACGAGGGGTCGGTCCAGCTCTGGACGAGGGGTCGGTCCTGCTTGGGACGAGGGGTCGGTCCCACTTGGGACGAGGGGTCGGTCCGGCAGCAGACGAGGGATTGGTCTCACAAGGGGTTGCGCGGTTCGGCTGACGGGGTCGCCCGGTGAAGCCGGCGACAAAGGGGTTGCCCGGAGAAGCAGGCGACGAAGGGGTCGCCCGGAGAAGCAGGTGACGAACTGGGGACAAGGGAGGCCAGGCCCTTGTCGGGGGCTCTCAGGACTGGAGGGCGCATGGCAGAAGAACTACCGTGGAGACAAGGTAAACACGCAAGTCCAACTTTATTGAGGGAGAGGCAACAGTTTTATAGGGGCTGGGGAAGGCTGATTGGTCGAAGCCACGCCCTGTTCTGATTGGTTGCCCGCGAAAGGTCAGTGGGCGGTACTGGACGGGGGAGGGGTGGTGGTTAGGGATTGGCTGTCGCTGTTGCTGGGGGAAGGGGCAGGGTTTAGGGATTGGTGGCTGCTGTTGCTGGGGTGGAGGGCAGACTTGAGTTTCCCGCCCACGCCTGGCTGTTGCTGCTGTCGGGGGAAGGGAAAAGGGCAGACTGGATTTTTCCGCCCACCCCCGGCTGTTGCTGCTGTCGGGGGAGGGGAAAAGGGCAGACTGGAATTTTCCGCCCTGCGCCTGTGCAGGGAGAAGGAAGGAGAAGGGTGCCGCCCCACAAGGCATCGGGTGGCGCCATCTGGGAGGAGGGGCGGCCGCGGAAGCATGGCTGCCGAGAAGGGGAGACCCGAGGGCACTCTGCGCCCATGCTGAGCTTCCTTCAGGGGTGGCGGTGAGTCTGACCAGCCACCCTATTATGGGGGCAGCGGTTTGGCCTGCCGTGGCCGCTCCCTCGCCGGGCCAGCAAACCACACTTCAGCCCGAGGGGTGATCGGAAGATACGATCATGTTTTTAAACTGGTCTGTTTCTCTGAGAATGATGCACTGAGACTAACTCAAAATTTCAACAAGTAGTAAGAAGTTAGAGTTAGAAAGTGGTGATTTTCAGCTTCCAGGTTTCAAATACTTATTCTAGATATATCTACTTAACTATAATTAACTAGTTAACTAGGTACCACGAGTTACATACAGTACTAATTATTATAACAAGAAATGTGGAGTTAAAATTGAGCATAATGTATTTTCTAATCTCTTGGCTTCAAATATTTATTCTAGTTATTTCTAATTCTCTCTAGTTATCTAATTACTTAGGGACCACCAGGTGTCTATAATAGTAATTGTTCCACACAAAAAAATAAGCATATAAAGTTTTAAAAATCTGTTTCTCAGGTTCTGGACTTTTACAAGTTATTCTAATAATATCTATTTATCTGTAGTTAACTAGTTACCAAGGTACTGCTACTTATGTTGTATTAACCCATTAATCCAAACAAAAAGAATATTTAAAGACAAGAAGAATGAGATTTTCAGCTTACTGACTACAATTAGGTATTTTAAATATCCCTAGTTATCTGTAGTTAAATCATTGCCAAGATAGCTTTAGATATCTGCAGTGCTAATGCTATTACAAGGAATAAGACTTTATATTTGAAAAGTTGTGTTTCAGAGTCTCCACTTCAATGAGTTATTCTAGTTATCTCTAGAAATCTCTAGTTTATTATTTACCCAGTACCACTCGTTATCTATAGTTATAACTTATTATTGCAACAAGAAATAATAATTTAGAGTCTAGTTTCCTTCCTTCAACTAGTTTTTCTCCTTATCTCTAGGTATCCATAATTAATGAATTACCTAGATATCACTGGATGTCTATACCAAAAAAAATTCCCACAAGAAATAAAAATTTTGAGTTTATAAAAATGGATTTTCCTCTTCAAATACTTATATAGTTATCTTCAGTTTTCTCTAGTCAACTATTCTCCCAGGTACAATTACTAGTAGACAGGACTAAATCACTATTCTAACAAAAGTACATATTTAAAGTTTAGAAGATTGTGATTATCAGTGTCACAGCTTCAACTCTTTTTCTAGTTAATACTTGTTTTCTATAGCTAATTAATTACCTAGATAACAATAGCAATCTATAGTACTAGCTTATCTATGTACTAATTGCTAAAAGTAATAAGTTGAAAATAATGTGTTTTTCAGCTTCCTATCTTCAACCATTGTTTCTAATTATCTCTAGAATCTGCAGCCATCTCTCATATAATGCATTATTTCAACAAGAAATTAGATGTTAAAAGTTGAGGAGAATGTTTTTTCCACTTCCTGGTTCCAGAAATTATTCTAGTTATTTCTAGTTAACTCTAGTTAAAGTATGACCTATTTCACAACCGTTTTCTGTAGAACCAACTCAATATTCTGAAAAGAAATATGACATAGTAGAGAAAATTGTTTTTCAACTTCCTGGACGCAACTGCTTTTCCTAGTTATTCCTACACAAGTAGCTCCGTAGGTACCAATAGTTAACTATCTATGGAATTTATTACTCCAACAAGAAATTATAGTTAGTGCTGAGAAGAATGTGTTTTCTACCTGACTTCAAGTAGTTCTAGTTATTGCTTGTTAACTAATTACCTATGTACTGCTAGATGTCTACCACACTAATGCATTATACAAATAATTAAAAGGTTAAACTTGATGAGAAAAAAAATGATTCACTTAGATTGATTTCAATTTAAAGGCTTTACATTCACTTGATTAAATCAAGATTAGGGCTTTGATTCAACCACATCATTAGAGGGTGCAGGGTTGAGTCCTGGCCCCTTGGTGGGCTGATAGAACAGACTCTCACACAGAAGTAGATACACAGGAGAAGACACAAAGAGAGACACCACCATAGACACTGCAGAAACCCTGGGAAGACAGATGAACCATCCACCTGAGGGTTCACAGCTGTCTCTGTGAAGAGAACAAAGCAGCTGAGCCTGGAAAGAAATGAGCCCTGGGGAGAGAGGTGAGCCTATGCCAACCTACAGTTGAGATCAGAAGAAGCTGGACCCATGAAGCCTCAAGAGAAAAGAGAAGGACTAATCCCTCACAAGGTGGCAAGCCTTCCATCTTGCTTCAACATGTGGCAACAGAGTTTACTAAGGAAGTAAACGTCATTTGGGCTCTTTAGGGCTTTGTGATTATAAGCTTTTATCCCAAATAAATACCCTTTATAAAAGCCAGCAGATTTCTGGTACTTTGCATCAGCATCGCTTTGGCTGAATAATACAGTTCTCTATATAAACAAAGTGACAGTAAAATATTTCAGAATTAATAGAGAAGTTACATCATTATAAGAAATATCTTAATTATTTTTCATAAATTTTTAAAACAAATTGTAATAAACTTTATTTTTAGAAAAGTTTTAGATTACAGGAAAATTACTTCAAATTAAAAGGGATTCACATAAAAACCCCCTCATTTTCCCCCTATTTTCCCCTCTTATTAGCATCTTACATTAGTGTGAGACATTTGTTACAATTGATGAACCAATATTGAAGCATTGCTACTAACCAAGGTCTGTAGATTACATTATGGTTTACATTTTATGCTGTACAGTTTTATAGGCTTTGACAAATGTATTGTGTAATGTATTTGTTTTTTGTTTTTTAAAAATTTATTTATTTAATTTCCCCCCCTCCCCTGGTTGTCTGTTCTTGGTGTCTATTTGCTGCATCTTGTTTCTTTGTCCACTTCTGTTGTCATCAGTGGCATGGGAAGTGTGGGCGGCGCCATTCCTGGGCACGCTGCTCTTTCTTTTCACGCTGGGCGGCTCTCCTCACGGCGCACTCCTTGCGTGTGGGGCTGCCCTACGCGGGGGACACCCTTGCGTGGCATGGCACTCCTTGCGTGCATCAGCGCTGCGCATGGCCAGCTCCACATGGGTCAAGGAGGCCCGGGGTTTGAACCGCGGACCTCCCATATGGTAGACGGACACCCTAACCACTGGGCCAAAGTCTGTTTCCCTGTGTAATGTATTTGTCATTGCAGTATCATACAGAAAAATTCCAATGTCCTACAAATGTCCCATGTTCCAACTATTGATTCATCCATTCCCCTCCCCTTGGAACATCTGATAACTGCTGTTTATATCAAGGTTAAATTTTCTTTCATTACCACATGATAATAAAACAATAATAAATCTTTGTTCTGTGGTTACACTCACGCTTTATGTTTTTCTGTTCCTCAATCTTGAAGAATTTGGGATTCTGAGTGCTTTAGATGGAGAAGGATTTAGTTATTATGGGGCAAATGGAAGGAATTATTTTGCTTGCTGTTGTAGATATTCTTTGTTTTTTTGGAATGGGATTTGTCTACCATCATTTTCTTAGTTGCTCTGGGCAAGTCCAGGGAACTGGAGAATAGGTGTTGGCCACAACTCTGCTTAAACAACACAGGAACAGACTGCAGATCTAAGTCCCTGAGACAGATCTTTAATGGGGGGTTGATAAGTATAGGTTCAGATAAAATGGGTAGAGGTATCATGAGTAAGGAAATTATAAATGATTCTTTCTTATATCTGTGGAAATAGATGATCATATATCCCAAAGTAGGACCTGCCAAGGGTTGTTGGTTTCATGAGGGTGTATGCCTTGTCTATAGTGCCTGGACTCACTACCATTCCAACAATGTGAGACAAGACTCCCAGGGATGAGCCTCCCTGGCACCAAAGGATGACCAGGAGCCTTCAGTGATATATTTGGAAAAAGACCTTGACCAAAAGTGGAAAACATTAAATACAAAAGAATTTCATAACTAAGAGATTTCAAAGTACATTTCAAAGGCCATTGCAGAGGTTATGCTTATGCAGGTCTCAGGCAGATCTCACTAACTGCATCAATAAACAAAGGTTCAAAGACTGAGTTCTTTTAAAAGTGAAAAGATGTATTTTCTAAAACAATTAACTATTATATGGTCAATATAAAGCACAGAGCATTATTCTGTTTTGATTTAGAATATTTGCCTTCTAGGCAGATTACTCAGAAGGTTAAGGTAACCATTTTAAAACTCTTAGCAGGCTAACAAATGAAGAAGACTCATTTTAACAAAGATAAAAACAAATTCTAATTTTGTATTAGGATAATATCGAATAAGAACTCTTAAAAATCTCATAAACCTCTCAAATCTGAACCAACCTTGACCATGACAATTACATTTCTTTTCCACAAACCTTCTACAAGTTTCTTTAGTCTATAGATTTTCTCCTGCACATTGCTGTTTCTCACTCAGCAACAACCAGTCATTTTACTTTAGGACAAAACTTCTATTTTCCCTTAACAAAACACATCCTGTATAACTTGCATATTTAAATTACCAAAAATATCTTGGAAACTTTCTTCAGACCAACAGCTTACAAAACACAATTAACTCAAAAAGTTTGTCAGAATACTAAATTTGTGTAATTGTAGACTTATATTTTTCATCCTCTTAAAGAGTTCATAAATATCATGTTAGCTTTTTTGATTAGAAAACCTACATGAATTTTAGAAGAACATACCCTAGTAGAAAAAATATATATGCTTATATTAAACATAGCATTACAGAAGACATAGCTAATTTTATTTATTGAGTTAATTAATCCCATTTGTGAGAGATTTATCTGAATTATGTTGATTTGATTTGTTTTTAAATTTTGGTATAGTTTTGCACACATTCTTTTTTCTTTGGAAATATTAGAAGTTTGGTTTGCTTAATTGCTAAGGTTATGAGATTAACCTATATATAAGCATTTACTTGTCTTCTAGCAAATTAGAATATAGCTTTTTAAGGGATGTATAAGTTAATTTGGTATTACTCTCCAGAGGCAGGAAACTCATATCTCAAACATACAGACAGATGCAAATAGAGAGTTTACAGCTTCAGTTTAAAATATTCCAGCCATGATTCAGAAATAAAAACACGGAACATATAAAACATAGAAATCGCATGAGCTTTTAATTTCTCATTTACTATTTGTTAGGAATCCTTTTATTTTAGTATGCCAAGCCTGCCAATACAAAGACACAAAAAGTCTGTTGGCATTTATAATGGGGATTTACTAGGGTAAAAGCTTGCAGTTCAAAAGCTGCTAAAATGTCCAAATCAAGGCATCATCAGAGATGCTTTCTCATCAAGGGTCATCTCCTGGTCAATCCTGTGCTCATGCCACATGGCAAAGCAAGGTTGTAGCTTCTCCTCTCTTCAGGCCTGCTCCACTGGTTCCAGCTTCTGATATTTCTCTCAGCCTCTAGGGGTTTTTCTTGGCTTTTCTTTCAGCTGTAGTTGGTCCTGGAGTCCTCTTTCACATGACAGAGCAAAAATGGCATCCATATTTTTCTGTTACTGTTTCCAGTTCTCTATTTATGTAAGACCCCAGCAAGAGGGTAGATATCCAACCTGGGTCACACTTCACTGAGGTAGTTGAAGTAAAGGCCCTAAAGTGATCTAATCAAGTGCCCTAACCAAAAGGTCCCATAATGCAATCAAAACCCCCACTCCCTAAGCTGTCAGCACCATGGAGAAATTGCCCTCTCAGGTTTTGCTCCCCATCTCTAGGCTGCAACATATTAGGGCCCCGTAAAGAATAAAGAAATGAGGGAATAATGAATGAGTGTTTTAGCCATTAATTGACTTACTGATATCAATCCTGAACAAGCAACAATAGACTGGGGATCAGGAGCACTGGGTTCTAGTCTGATCCCTGCCACTAACTTGCATCTCAGTTTCCCTAAGCAAGAGCTAGGGCCACCATGCTGTCAAACCTCCTCAATTGCACTCAGTGAGGGATGGCTGAGCTCCTGCTCCATGCAGGCTCCTCTGAACCAATGCAGGATGGCTGTCAAGGCCTTGTCCTACCTCCTGCATGTGGCAGACACCTCACTCAGAACTCTTACTGCAATCATCCATCAGCATCTCTCCCCAAATTGCTTCTAAGCTCTGCAAGGATGGGATCCAGTCTCATTCAGCTCTGAAATCCAGAGCCCAGATGGTGCCTGGTGCACAGAAGGGCTAGGAGGTATTGAATGGATAAACATGAGTATCCCTTGGAAAGCCACAGGAAGGAGGGACAATAGGAAAACAACTATCTGTGACTCAAGTTCATGAGTTTAGTAAATGGGAACTTGGAGGAGAAAACTATTCTGCTTGGGGAACACCAGGGTAGACTTCCTTGAAGAGGTGATATGTGAGCTGTGCTCAGCAGGATGTTCTGGGGGACATTCCTTACCTCAGATGGATGAAGGACAACATAAAATTCCAGTGCTGACTATCAGTAATTCTTGGAGTACAAGGATCATATTAGGGATAGAGGGCAAGGAAATCCTTCTAGCACTGGCATTCAGGGATTCTGGTTATTTTAGGATCATTTTAGATCACACCAAGGAGGAAGCTCATCTCAGTGCCAACAGCCTCACTGTTTTCCAGGGATCCAGACAAGGATAGACATGTAGTGGGTGAGGACAAGTGTGATGACATTTCAAAGAACTGTCTAAATCTCAGGAATTGGAGAGTCAGGAGTAGCTGTTCTGGGCCTGAAGCTCATGCATCTTACATCCAGGTTCAGACATGGCACTAGGACAGTTGTAGAGACCCTGGGTACTTCCAGGATGCAGGCATCCCTTGAATCACTTCTCCTGAGCCTCAGAAGCCACTGTGGTCTTATTGTCAGAAAAGGCTTTCAGGCAACACACAGATAAGGTCACCTGGGAAGCCTATGCACCTATGAGCCTGGGTTCTAACAGGGTTCTAACAGTCCCTGCACAACTGCTCTTGGCCAAGTCTGTATTGTTCAGTAATTGGGTTGCAAGAAGCAGGGTCCCAAGCAGATTAGTTCTCATAGCCATGGGGTAGTTATAGAGCAGAGGACAGTGGGATGAGGGGACTGGTGCCTGGCTGCTCTCTCTTTCTTTCTCCCATGAGCCCCAGCCCACCTCCTCTCTCCCCACACCCAGTCCCAATATTGTGGAAATCAAGAGGTTCAATAATTGCATATGGAAGTCCAGGACTCAGTAATAATTTTGGGAAGGAAAAAAATTTATTTTCAACCTTTCCAGCTAGGGAGCTTCTCTGTCCAAAAACCAAAGACCCAAATAAGATTTTCAGGTTCTTTTTATACAGAGGAAGAGTCAAATGCTCCGTTTGAGTTCTCAATAAGCTTGAGTTAACACTTACTTCCCACATTCCAGGTAGGCTTGAATTAATATATTCAGTTTGCATTTTCCCGGAATATTTAAAGTCTATGGAGCTTACATTGTTAATTGGCTTCCTGGGACTGGAGTGGCTGACATGGTTACAAAAAGTGCAGTTTTTCACTGTCTGACACACACAGCCCAGGTTATTTACAAAGAGATACACAGCCCCCCACACATGGCTAATATCATTCTCCCCTTTATGCCAGTTTAACTTGTTAAGCTTTGGCATAATTATTGTTGGAGTTATAAGGTGGTGGCTGTTTGTTGTTTTGATCGATTACCCCATTCATCAATTTTTCAGTGAGGGCTTAAGGACAAAGCCCCTGGACAACATTTGGGGTCTCTTTCTGTTCCCAGAAGAAGTTTTCATTCTGGACAGCAGAATTAGAATCCTGGGGGTGCGGTCCCTCCAGCAGCCATCCTGGCGGTTAACAGTACTTACATGGATTTCTTGCCAGTCTCCAGATCCATTTATTAATTTTAATTTTTTTAGAGAGTTTACATCTTTAATCTTAAAGGGGTGCTGAAAGGAGATGATTCTTTTTCTGTAGCTACTTCCTGCTGGCCATGGGGTTGTAGTTCCTAACTGACAAGGTGTAAAAGCTTTGTTATTTAATTTTGACTGGAGGAAGATGGATCTGGCATTCTCTATGAAATTGGATGAAGTTTTCACCTGGTTAATAAGATGTTCATTTTGCAAGAAATAAACTTAATTAGAATTTTGGAATACATGGTGGTTGTTTTTTTAAGAGGACACTGGATTGCAGAGGTAGAAAAGATGGCACCCTTTATTTTTTTTAATTTGGTGGGGAACAGTATATATATATATAGTTATTTTATGTTCTTGATTAACCCCCAGAGGGAAATTGTAATAGATAATGGTATTAGGTAGTTAGCTTAGTTCTGAAAATGAATTCCAGGCTGTTTAATGATTGGCACTCATGTGTTTTGTTAGGTGCTTCTGGTGAACTGGCACTATTTTAGGCAGCTGGTCTCATTCAGGATTAGTGAACCAAGTTGGAATTCTTTTTTAGCTGTTAGCTGTGGGAATAATCAGAACTGCAGAGTAAAGTTTTCTGCATTTTGGCTTTAATTGAATAGTTCCTGATAATTTTGACTGTTTAATAAGTGACCCACTGTTAGTAAGCAAGCTTCATTTTTGTTGCATAGTAGAGTACTAGAGTGATTGAGCCTAGTGTTAATTAACTGGTTATCTGTAAGCCACTGGTGGCCCCTGGTCTTTTTTTTTTAAGATTTATTTATTTATTTATTTATTTATTTATTTATTTATTTATTTATTTATTTATTTCTCTCCCCTTCCCCCCCCCACCCTGGTTGTCTGTTCTCTGTGTCTGTTTGCTATATCTTCTTTGTCTGCTTCTGTTGTCAGCAGCATGGGAATCTGTGTTTCTTTTGGTTGCATCATCTTGTTGTGTCAGCTCTCCGTGTGTGTGGCACCATTCCTGGGCAGGCTGCACTTTCTTTCATGCTGGGTGGCTCTCCTTATGGGGTGCACTCCTTTTGTGTGGGGCTCCTCTACACGGAGGACACCCCTGTGCGGATAGCACTCCTTGCGCGCATTAGCACTGTGCATGGGCCAGCTCCACACAGGTCAAGGAGGCCTGGGGTTTGAACTGCAGATGTCCCATGTGGTAGACGGACACCCTAACCATTGGGCCAAGTCCGCCACCCAGCCCCTGGTCTTAAGTACATTCTTTATTCATTATGGGGTGAAGACTGTGAGAGGTTGCCCCCAAGCTAGTTTGGTGGCCCTTAGATTAAAAGGGCTGTTGACCCCACTGTTTTTAGCCAAGATGGCTATTTTTACTTTATAGACATGTTATTAACTACTCAGAAAATGAAGTTTACCAGGATTTTTAACATGTTTAATGTACTTCTGTACATGATTTAGAAAAGATAACACTATACTTATCAGGCATATATTTAGAACAGGATGCAGGTAGAGCACTTAATATTAATATATTACTTAAGGCATAAGGGTTTTGAGTTGCAAATAATAGTCTTAAGTTTCAGGTTTGTAATACTTTACATGTTATTTGTCCATGGGAGCAGGCCATAATGCCAACCATGTTTAAGTTCTACTTACAGTATTCTGGTATTTATTGCTCCACTTCATTTGTTCTTCACAAAAGTTGCAGCACCATTGATCCTAGAGAGAAACTAGGGAGTAGATTTTTTACCAGCCTGGTGCATAGCACTCTGGCACTATGAAACAGTGCCAGTCTGAAGATGATATTATTGTACATTTGACTGTACTTAGCCACTGTTGGCTGCTTCAGAAGCTCAAGACTGCAAAGAGTTTCCATTCACTTCAGGAGCATGACCAGAGAGGTAGTAGATATTTTTATTGGTTTAAAGGTCAGTGACCAAACTAGCCAATAACTCATATGGAGAGGCAAACTGCAATGTATTCAACGTCTGTTTAATGCAAAGGAGAGTTTGACAATGCTGAAGTTCATTTCTTGATTTTTATATACCTTTGAAACATTTTCAATCCAATGTGTTACATATTAAATGAACTTAACTTTTTTAGTACTTTGCTTTTTATTTTTACACTTTTATCATGAAGATGTTAATTAGCAAATATTTTACTTTAGCAGTAAAGGTAAAATTATTTTTCACTGTTAAAATGAAAACAGAAGATTCCCAATGAAATCAAGGTAAGCTTTATTACTACCACTTGAATATGTACATTGAGGTGACTTTTAGACAAGTTTCATTGCTATGAAGTTACTTTTTGCTATTAATATTAATCCAGGTTTCTAGTTAATAATGGCTCCTTTGAACTAGAGCCATTTAAATGCTTCAGTTTGGAAGATGTTTTTACAAACTCTTTGTAATTGACCACAATTACAGACTGGCAAATTTACTTTAGCTTACAATAAGTAACCAATGGAATTTACTTTATGCATTTAAGAGAGAGAAGCCCTATATTTAACTTAATTTTATTAAACACAAACTTACAGCTTTTATTATTTTAAAGATTAATATGCATAATGTTAATTTATTAACCTGGTATCCGATAAACCATAGAGATAATACTAAAGTTAAACAAGTTGAAATTGTTATTGTTTAAAAAAGAATGTTGTTTTTCTTTTTTACAGGGGCTTCAAACCTTTTGTTTTTGATAGTTTTAAAACTGTGAATAATTTTAAAAGCTTTGGAATATGAAACAATTACTTAATATTTCTATATGATTTTTTATACTACATAGTTTAATTTAGGTTTTAGGAATATATATTACTTGTATGACTGCATATTTAATTTTAACTATTTGAGCAAATAGGCAGACATGAATAGTTTGATACAGAAGCACTACTTAGTTGTTTAAAACTTTTTTTTTTTTGCTTGTTAATCCAGCGTACAGTCTTCTCACTGGTTTTCCTGGTTATACTGTTGTTTGGAGGGAACCTGGCAAGCATTTGGGGCTTTTGCTTAGACTGAAAAAGAAACTGGGTAGCTCTGACTCACTTTTTCTGAGACAGTTTGAACAATGAGGGTTGCTTACTTTTGGAAAACCTGGCAATAGTTATTTCTGAGTCCTGGTGGAAAAGGCCAATCAGAATTAATTTATATTATAGGGAAAGGTCAAGGAAAAATACAGCTTTCCCTTTAAAAGGGTAAAGAGAAAATGAGAAGACCAAAAATATTTAGAATGACACAAAAGTGATATGCATAAACCTTTTTGCTTTTAAATGTAACTATAAGTTTCCTAAAGTTCAATTATTAAGTTGAATTGTTAAGGGATGGCCCAGACCCACAGGAACTGTAAGCAAAGGCAAATGTGGTTTATAATTACTAGTACAATATTTGAAGTTTAAGGGTTAAATTAGTTATAAAATAACTATAAAGATAAGTTTGAGTAATAATTATTATTACAATAGCTGAAATTTAGGCTATATTTACTCTGCTGTAATACTTTCAGTTATAAATTTATATATCTATATATAAAGGTATTTATACAATGATTTTAATTTTTAGTTACAGTTTCTAGTAAGTTTTTACCTTAAGATGAATTGAGTACCTTTATTAATTAAGCCACAAGAATTTTATCAGTAACAATCTTGTGAAGTTTTTCTGCTTTTCTAGTAACTGAATAAATTTCATTCACGAGTTATGCATTTAATTTACCAGCAAGACGGTATTGGCATTTAAAAACTCATTTCTAGGTTACTTTTCACCATGATTTCCTAGGCACAAGCAAACTGAGAAAAGTTAAACATAGATTTCAAAGTTGAACACAAGGTTATGCACAAATTAAAATAGAAGAATTTATACCTTTAGCATTTCAAGGAACTCTTTGACCTTAAGTGATGGCACATGGGGTTTTATTTTGATTACTATTCACATTTTTTATAGGCACAACTGAGTTTAAACTGAGAAGTTTAAGGTTTACTTCCTCATTTTTTACAGAAGACACTACATTAGGTTTCTGGGCCTCAGATTTATCTGTTTTTTTTTTTTTTTTTTTTCCTTGCAGTTTTTATGACTTTATTGTTTGACAGCTTGCCAGCTAAACCGTTAAAAGGGTTATTAAGTGATTAGAGGTTTATTGTTCTAGGCAATAGTTTTGTTTTGTTTTGTTTTGTTTTGTTTTTTAGACAAAGAAGGTACTTTACCAGTTCTACAGTTTTTAAAACATTTCCAAGCATTTTTACAGAGACATGCAAAGAAAGATTCAGAAAGGCAGAACCTGGGCAGAAGTCAATTGTGCAAATGTATTTTGACTGCAACACCATGGCGAAGGAACTTTCATTGCTTTGTTCCATCTCTGCTTGGACTGGCTGGGAGAGGTAAGCTCTTATCCCCCACCCCCCAGACAGCTGGGCATGATCAGATGGGAATATGGTTTATAAAGGCACAGACTTGCAAGAGGGGCAAGCCCCCCCAGCTTTCCTCCCCTGTCATGCACCCCCCTTAAGGGAGGAGGAGGGAGAAGGTAATGGCAGCAAGTTCCAGGCAGCTAAAATGGCTTAATAAACCTTCTAGGCTTGGCACCTTCCTGGGGGAACCCCACCCTGGCAGGACCATGATCCAAGCCACTGCCTTATCAGGTATCCTGACCAGGGCCAGCCTCAATAAACTTAGATCCATGGCATGGACATGGATGATCCCTGAGCCCTGGTAAATGGGATGGACTCAGAGGCAAGAGGACAAAGCACGCAGACATTCAGACTCCGTGTTTTGTTTTGTTTTTATCCATAAAACACAATCGTTTCATTCCTTTGCCAATGGCAAGGGAGGGCTCTGGCTTAACAAAAGTTTAGTATTTCATACAGTTACACAATCCAACATTATCATCCAGAGGCATGTAAACACACAGAAGCACAAAGTCGATTAATCTGACTTATAATTTTTACTCTGAACTATAGCACATTAATTATTGTAACCCTAGGGAGGGGGAATTTTCAACACCAACCTTTAACAGGACTCTCTGTTCAACCTTGCTGTTTACAAAGCAAGTTCATTTGCAATTCAGCACCAAAACAAATACTCTGGATAAACTTTTTTCACTGTTTAACCTTACACTCAGATCAAGCCTCACTACAAAAGCCAATCCATTTTCCTGTAACCAAAATTTTCCAAATCCAGACCAATTTTCAAGATGCATTAATACTTAAGCCTATCAAAATTTTTTTTCAATTGTAATCAAACCTCCACTGAGGTGAGGAGCCCCTGCTTCTCTAGACAGGGGGCTCGGGGTGGGGAGGCGCAGGCGTGAGAGGATGCACAGTGACTTGAAGGACAACTGTGGAGATGAGGCAGATGGCACAGGTCTACTTTCTTGAGGAAGTACAAGCAGTTTTATAGAGTATGAAGAGAGGGGATTGGTGGAGGGTGATTGGATTCTGATAGGCTAGATTAGCTGTTGTTACCTTATAAGGGCATAGAAGCAGAACTCGTCTACTAGGCTGGTCAGTAGTTACTAGGGAGAGCTTAAATTTGAGAGGGCTGAGCTGGATAGCTCGCTGATAGGTGGAAGAGAGCAGGCGTGTCTTTATGAGGGAGGAGGCCCTGAGATTGGCCCAGATGGAGGTGGTGTGAGGGGGCTTGTGTGAGTTTCCCCTGCGGGGAGGCGTAGGTGCATACCTCGTCCCGAGGGGCCAACCAAGGGAGGCGTATTTCGTGCCTCAGACCTCGGAGGTGGCCAGTTCTGAGAGCCAAACTTTTGCATGCTTGCCCTCAATTCCCCCTTTGTTTTCTTTTAAAGCTAGGGTGGAGATAGCCAGAACTCGCTGGTTCTGCTTTAACGCGGTTAGGGAGGTAAAGACACGTCTGAACACTATGAGAAGAATAACAGCTATTAGGAAAAGGATACCATAGAAAATGAGATTGGCAGGGTTGAAAAATTGGGTGAACTTATTGAGTAGCTGACTGAGGAGGCTAATAGTAAATTCGGCGACAACAAGGTCATTAAAGGTTTCTATGTCATGCTGCAGAGAGAGGGTATAATTCCAAAAGGATTGGTTATAGGATTGGCAACACTGCCAAAGGCTATAAGTAAGAGAGCGTCTGGGGGGGGCAGTAAGAGAAACAGTGAGAGTTATCGATGTGGGTACGAAGGTGGGGTTGCATGGTAGCTGTAGAGAGCAGTTGCTTAGGATGAGCTGGGGGAAAACAAGGCTCCGCGGGGAAAGGGAAAGGAGTCCAGGAGGATGACGGACTGCCGCCCAGACCTCCATGGCCTGGCCTGTAGAGGCGAGCGAGAGCATAGCAAGCAGCAGGGCAACCAGGTTAGGGGGCTTCGTTGGGCCGGTGGCTCTGGCTCTCCTATACAGGCGGATCAGGGCGGTGATGTCTGGAGCTTCATCCGACATGTTGAGGTGTTGTATCTGGTGTTGGAGAGCTTGCATCTGCTGGCGGCCCCTCCGGGACGGCTTCCATGGACCCTGACTGGGTCGGTTTGGTCTCTCCAGTTGCTGGGCGGACATTCCTTCCAGATGGGCTGTGGGACGTTATCTGGAAAAATACAAGCAAACCCTCATCCTTGGGTTAGAAGGGGGCTGGGTCCCTGCCAGTTGTTGGATTCTGGGTTCTTCCAATATACGAGGGGAAGAGGAGTAGATATTATAGAGGGCCCCCAATGCTTATGCATTGGTGAGAGGCCATTCTTGTCAAATGTCATCAGATTTAAGTGTATTAGGCATGAAGTTAATAGTTCATCTGGTGTAGCTTGGGGCTGTATACCCCTCTCTTTTTCAATGAGAACCTTTAAGCGATGGTGCATATTTTCTACTATGGCTTGACCTTGTGGATTGTATGGGATGCCAAAATGGTGTGTGATGTTGTACGTTCTGATAAAATTTTGGAACTCTCTGCTAGTATAGGCAGGGCCATTGTCTGTTTTTAGGTCCCAAGGCACTCCCATGAACAGGATGGCTTGCTGCAGTGCCTTTATGCAGTGCCTAGCCTTTTCACTGGCCAAGGCTGCCGCATAAGTTAAATGAGAATAAGTATCTATGATGACATGTACATATTTTAGCCTAGCAAATGTTGGGATGTGGGTGACATCCATTTGCCAGCGTGCGTTGGGCTTCAGGCCTCGGGGGTTAACCCCTTGAGGTTGTAGGGGTCCCAATGGTAAGAATGGTGTGCAGGTTTTGCAAAGGTGCACTAGGTGTTTGCATGTGTCTAAAGGTACGTCGGGGAGTAAGTGCTTTAAGGACGCAGCTGAAAAATGAAAGCGCGCGTGCAGATTTTTTGCCTGACTGATGGGATCAATGGTCAATTGTTGCATTAGGAGTGCCGAGACTAAAGAGTCAACCAAATGGTTTCCTTCTGCTATAGCTCCTGGAAGTGAGGTATGACTTCTAACATGGCTGATATACCAGGGGTGATGTCTATGCTCCAGGGCCTTTTTTAGGTCAACCAGGGCTGCATCTAGAGGTGAGCCTGTGGGGAAGAAGGTGCAGTACGCTATGGTTTTACAAACCTGGCAGGCATACTGGCTGTCTGAAAATATGTTAAGTGGTTCCTGACTAAATGTTTGAAGGGTTGCTATGATTGCATGTAGCTCGCCCCTCTGGACTGAATTAGTTAACTTATAGGCTTGATATGAGGGTGTGCATTTGTTGGTTGTATATGCTACAAAGCCAAATCCACGTTTGGATGCATCAGTGAATACTACTGTGGCATGAGGAATAGGCGCTCCAGAAGGGAATGCATGGTTTTGTTCCATTAACTTTATGCCTGTAAGGCCTTGCAACAACTTACTTGAAGGGTAATGTGTGTCAAAGTCCCCAGTATACTGTTCCTTGAGCACTTGCATGCATCGAGGAGCTGTCTGGCGTATGGGCTGCCAAGACCGTCCTCTTTCACTGCCTCCCTGAGGCGTTTGACCTCTGCGCGTTCGTGGGGGTACCAAGGGAGGGGGCGCTGTGGAGTCTGTTGGATGTTGAGGGGGAAGCCGGCTGAAGGCTGAGCGGAGCCGCTCGGGGCCAGCAGAGGTAAAGGCTCCTGACACATCATTTGGAAGTGCGCAGCGGGAAATGATGGGGAATTATTATTTGGCTGCGACTCAAGACTGGTGGGGAACAGCCAAGGGGCAGACATGGAGGAGCCGATGTGCGGGTATGGGTTGGTTAGTCCTAGGCAGGTGCTAGCCGCCTGGGCGAACGGGGTGGTTGCAGCAGCCCCACCCTGCGGACAGGGAGGGTGGGGGAAGTTGGGGACTTCCTGTGCTGTGGCAGCAGGAAGTTCAGGGTAGAGTGATGTAGCTGCTGTGGAGGGAGGTGGCGCCTTCCCTGGGAGAGGAGATGGGGGGTGGCCGCTTGGGTCCTTGGGCACGGTGAGCGGGGATGAAAGCGGAAGTGCACCATGTTTTGGCTCAGATGGGGAAGAAGGCGGAAATGCGCCATCTTGATGCTTAAGCGGAGGTGCCAATGGCTCAAGATTTTGCACTTTAGGAGAGAGTGCCTGTGGCTGCGTGGGCTCTAAGAGATTGTTAAGCTGGGACACGAGGGAGACGGAGTCATCATCCCTGTCATCAGTGGGGTTGGCCTCCTCGCAGCTGTAAGCCACGGCGGGAGGAGCGGCTCCTTGGAGGCAGGAGCGAATGGTGATGAGGGTAGGAATGAGGCCAGGAGGGAAATGCTTATTTTCGTGCTCCATGGCAGAGGTGACCCGATCTATGAGCACACGATAAGTGTCTGGGTCCCAGAGGTTGGCGGTGGTAAGCCAGGGGTTAAAGGGAAGAAGGAGGTCCCAGAAGGTCTGAAGCTGACGGGCTGAGACTTTACATCTGTGGCAGTCTAAGAGGGTGGCAAGGGCCTGAACCTGCGGGCTTTGCTGCCAGGAGAGTGAGCTCCCCATGCTAGCTAGGGGAGGTGCACCCGGAGGGGTCCTTACCTGCTCCTGGATGACGGCGAGCAGTCAAAGCCAGGCCCCACGGGGGGCCCCACGTTGGGCACCAAATGAGGTGAGGAGCCCCCGCTTCTCTAGACAGGGGGCTTGGGGTGGGGAGGCGCAGGCGTGAGAGGACGCACAGTGACTCGAAGGACAACTGCAGAGATGAGGCGGATGGTGCAGGTCTACTTTATTGAGGAAGTACAAGCAGTTTTATAGAGTATGAAGAGAGGGGATTGGTGGAGGGTGATTGGGTTCTGATAGGCTAGATTAGCTGTTGTTACCTTATAAGGGCATAGAAGCAGAACTCGTCTACTAGGCTGGTCAGTAGTTACTAGGGAGAGCTTAAATTTGAGAGGGCTGAGCTGGATAGCTCGCCGATAGGTGGAAGAGAGCAGTCATGTCTTTACGAGGTAGGAGGCTCTGAGATTGGCCGGGACGGAGGTGGTGTGAGGGGGCTTGCATGAGTTTCCCCTGCGGGGAGGCGTAGGTGCACACCTCATCCCGAGGGGCCAACCAAAGGAGGCATATTTCGTGCCTCAGACCTCGGAGGCAGCCAGTTCTGAGAGCCAAACTTTTGCATGCTTGCCCTCACTCCACTATTTTAGTGAAGGCAGAACCAGATGCTAACCACAGTTAGCTGAACCTAAACATCAGGGTTGTTGTTGTTTTTCTCTTTCCTTTCAGACCTGGAGAAGATCACTTCCCCCTGAATTTCTGGAGGTACTGAGGTCCTCTTGGGAGGTGATTGGGCTCCCTTTATAACATTTAAAGTTAGGTTTTCCTGACACTATGCCCCGCAGGAGAGTCTTACCTGTGGTGTGGAGATTTTTCATTCCCAGCATCTTTTTAGACTTTCTGCTGCATCCAATTCTTACTGGGAGGATTCCAGTGGAGCCAAAACATCCTCTTTCTGGACTGAAGAGTGTTCAGATGTGCCCAGATTTGGGGTCTACCTGAGTCCCCCTGGCTTCCTTGGAGATATTGGTAAGGGGTAGTGAAGTGCTCCCGTCTCTGGCCTTACATTACAATCCTGAACGAGCCTCCAGATATTGTGGAAATTGAGAGGTTCAATAATTGTGTATGGAAGGCCAGTACTCAGTAATAATTTTGGGAAGGAAAAAATAATTTATTTATGACTGGCCAAGCTTGGGAGCTTCTGTGTCCAAAAACCCGAACCCCAAATAAGATTTTCAGGTTCTTTTTATACAGAGGAAGAGTCAAATGCTCCTTTGTTTGAGTTCTTGATAAGCTTGAGTTAACATTTCCCACATTCCAGGTAGGCTTGAATTAACATATTCAGTTTGCATTTTCCCTAAATATTTAAAGTCTATAGAGCTTACGTTGTTAATGGGCTTCCTGGGACTGTAGTGGTTGGCATGGTTATGAAAGGTGCAGCTTTTCATTGTCTGACACACACAGCCCAGGTTATTTATGAAGAGACACACAGCCCCCACACTTCTCCCTATCTCTCTATGTCTTTGCTCTCTGGGCCTCAGCTCTGCTCTCTCTGTGTTGTCTGACTTTCTCAGCTTACACCTAGGTTCTGCTCCCTCATCACTTCAGCTAGCAAGCCATGTTCATTTGACATGTCCTCCCTCTACTTACTTAAACATATTACATTTAAGTGGTTTTACAGTGGAAGTGGTCATTGTTTCTTTCCACAACCTTGAGAAGCCTCAGGGCATCTGTCACTGACCCCCCCCCCATATAGAACACTGAATCCACCTCCAACACACATACAACTGCTTTTTCTTCCACCTGCTCATGGGAAACCCCTCCCCTGTTACCTTCCTCCCTTTCTTGGCCACACAGGGCCCATCTCCTGGGGCCATTAAGCAAAAAACCACTCACCAACCCCAGGAGGCCTTGATGGCTCCTAGACAATGAGCAGGAAAATGCTGATCTGCTTTGACCAGCAGAGGGAGCTTAGGGCCATGCTTTTTCCCTGACAGTCAAGGGGCTGTAATGAGGCCACCTGGAGTTCTGGAAGGCTGGAGGAGAGGAAGAGGCAGAGAGGGAACTGCCTGGTGAGGGGTCTCTCAGCCCCAGGGCAGACTAAAGTCTTGAGTGAGGGGGACCTGGGATGGGAAGATTGGGGGTGAGTATGACATTTATTAGAATTGTTAGTGTGAGAGTTTTTTTTCCTTTGCTTTCCTCTATTCTGAATGACTTTTCTCTGCAGTCCCACAGCTACAAGATTAGTTTTGAGGTAGTCAGGATGGGGGAGGGAGAGGCACCTGTAGTGCTATACTGGCAGTTTGGTCAAGAGAAAGAAAACCAGTCTTGGTCAGGGTCCTGAGGCCCCCTGCCATGAAGCATGAACCCTTTAGGTACCAGATCATAGGGAGATCCTGAGGCCCCAAAGAAAGGGCCAGGGAGTTTTGTAAAACTGCAGGTGCTGATGCTGCTCAAGCACTGCTCTACTGGTTGGTAAACTGCCAAGGCCTTGAGACCCAGGTAGTGCATGATTTCTTATCTGAATGAGCAATGTGCGAGGTGGCACCTCATTTCAATTAACAGTAAATGAAAGAACAAAACCTGAACTCCCAGGCTTTAGGTGGAAGAAGACTTTAATAATAAAATATTCACATCTAACATAAAGGATGGGCTCAGTGAAGTGTCTCTCCATCCACTTCTGAGGAATTGGTGGACAGGGTGGGAGTGAGCAGAGACTCCCTCACTCCAGAAAAAGGCTAGCATGGGGGAGGCTGTGCTGGGAACCCTGGAATGTCACAGATGTCATCCAAGAGCTCCAGGTGAGAAGCTCAATATTCCCCTAAGTGAGTGACTGGTCACAGGAGCCCAGGACAGCCTTTCAAAGGGCAGAGTATGAGGGGTAGCAGGATAGGTTCAAGGGATTCAGTAGAACCTGGGGGTGGACCAGACTGGCTGGTGGGGAGGGAACTGCCTGCCTGGCCTGGGGGTCAGCAAAACTACTTAGCTAGGCAGACTTGGGAAGAGGGACCATGAGGCTGGCAGGCACCAGGGACCTGTTAGAATTTCCCCTTTCAGAAATTGGGGCCCTTCTGCTTCTTCCCCAGAAGGGCTGAGATAGCTCTCTTTTTACTTTATCATCATTGGGTGTGTCCCACTTCATAAGAAGAAAATCATCTTTGGGCTAAGGATGCATGGCATAGTACATGTTTGCACTATCTGGGATCTGCAGCACTGGGGAGTGGGGCAGAGGGGGACCAGCTGTGCTCTGAAGGACCACAGGACACCCCAACCTTTATGTCCCCATGAAAGCAGGCCTCAGTCAGGAACATGAATCCTCCAAGGCAACTCCAGGACCAAAAAGGAGCCTCTGAAAGATACCTGCCTCCAGGAAATACTCTGCAGAGGCACAGCTGAAAATGAGTAACACTTGTTTTAAAAGTGACTCTGGTCCAAAACTTCTTCAAAAATGAAGCCTAATATATTGCCAAGTTCTATTACTAGTAAAATAGAATATAGTGATGGGTATAAAGGTTAGATATACAATACATTTAGAAAATTAAATAAAAAATAAATTGGGGTATCAAAAAATGAAAAAAAAGAAAAAGCTTTGTTTTTTGTTTTGCCTTTCATCACTGCAATAGATACCCATCAATATATTCCATTTTATTATTAATGGAACTTGGCATATATTAGGCTTCATTTCTGAAGAAGTTTTGGACCACAGAGAGGTTCAACTATGGCAGGGGAAGAACACTGGTGTGGAATGTTATTGAAGGGGACTCATGGTTGGGAGGGAGTTTTCCAGGGCATGTACACATGGTACATAAAAATGTTTGGATATTTTCATAGTAGTTACAGTTAAAAATGACAACTGAGGGAGTGCTGAGTTCCTAGCCAGGGAAGCTCTGTTACATCCCCCAATGAACAGCAACAATTCCCCAAGTGCAATGGCAAGACAAATAAAGAAGGATGGTGCAACAATGAGCCCTTGATACTGATGACTATGTTTATGAGCCTGTGTGACTGAAATAAGAACTAGGCCTACAGCTGCAGGGTGCCTAAGAGTTACTTCCTGAGAGCCTCCATGCTGATCAAATATGGCCACTCTCTAAGCCAAATTCAGCATGTAAATGCATTACCTTCCCCCTAGCATGGGACATGATTTCCATGGATGAGCCTCACTGGCACCGAGGGATTACTACCAAGCACCAGCTGATGAGGTAACTAGAAAAAGACCTTGACTAAAAGGGTCACCTCAGACCAGCAAAATATCTCAGCCTACATGTAATATCAGGTGTTAAAAACTGCTTTATGACTTTGGATAAAAGGGGGAAATGGAAAGGACAAATGAGTTTATATGGCTATGAGTTTCCAAAAAAGAGTTGGGAGGTCATTAGAGGGATCACACTTATGCACACCTCAGCGGGACCCCAGAGACAGCCAAAGTAGATACAACCCCAGGTACTGGTTCTCCTGAGTGCTACAGAGAACCCATAGGTTCTATGGTCATGGCAGATGACTCTGGAGTTCAGTGCCATGTCAGTTGGCCCTACTTTGGAGTTTGTGTTCCTGAGTGTGATGGTGTTGGACTCACATGTGACCTTTCTACACATGCCTCTTCTGTCACTTTCACTGGACCTGTGGTTGGTGCTGGGGTTGGTGTATACTCAGGAAACCTGAATCTCTGGACTGTCCATGTGACAGCCAGTCCCTGAGCCTCAGCAGACTTGGAACTCCTACTATCTGGATTTTGGACTTTCCTCAGCCAGCTAACAGGGAGGTGAAGAAGGTCTACCACCACACCAGGGAGCCAAGATTGCCTATAACTGCAAGCAGGAGAGTTGTGTCCATCATCCATGTGGAATATAAACCCCCTCTTGATATAAGCTCCATCTGCACATCCCATCCAGGATCTGGCACCTGCTTACATCTTGATGGCCACCATCCTGGGATTGACCCTGTCCTCCCTTCTGGGTCATGACAGCAGCCCCTTACTGGCCAGTGTCTCCACACTCTGGTCCAACCTCCACTTTGAGGCCAAAGGTCACCTGCTGTCCCTGTTCTGCTCTGACCCTCCAGTGATCCCCATCTCCCCCCCCATGGGAAAGTCAAGCTCCATCCAGAAGCTCACAGGGCCTGATGTAACCCAGCTCCCAGCATCTCTGTAACCTCAACTCTTCCCATTGACCCCTGTTTCTTCACCCTGGCCTCTATGCTGTTCCCCAGGCCAGCCAAACACATGTCTCCCTTGGGCCTGGCAGGGGCTGCCTCAGCGAGCCCTTCCCAGGCTTTCCTCACTCAGCATGCCAGCCACAGTCCCTATGTCCACTGTCCTGTGCCCTGACCACCATTGAACTCACACTCTTCCTGCCTCTGGAGGTGGATGTCTGTCCTTTCACACTTCCTAAGAAGTCTGCTCCAGGAGAGCAGAGAGGGAACATGTAATTTCTTATATGTCTACTGCCCAAACCACTGAAGGGTCCCAGGGGACAGTGATATGCCTGACTTCTTGTACTTCTTGTCCTCAAGCAGGCTGATATGGATGATACAGCAGTTGCCCACATGATGTTTATAGCATGGCCATGTGCTTGTGGCTGTTCTAAGTGGCCTTGAGGATGATGGAGTAGGAGGAAGAAGATGTTCCTCCAGATGCTGATGTGACAATGGAGGAGTTCTGTGTGGATGCAGAGGTCGACTGCTCCAACTGGGTGACAGCTAGGTCAGCAGAAGGCTTAGAGTCTTGGGGCACCTCAGGGCTGTGTGAGAAGCTCCAGGAGATTCTAAAAGTACTGTAGGTGTCAACAATCCTTGACCCCTCTGTGGACTTGGAGAGGGTCAAACCAGCACAGGAGATGGAGTGTGAGGGTGAGGGATGAATGAGAAGAGGGGTAGACACCTTCATTTCCTGGCCATCTTGAGACTCTAGGACATGGTCCACATGGATTTCCACCTTAGAGCTTGAGAAGTGGGCCATATGCATGTGAGGTGAGTCAACTGCATCTCTGCTGCTGAAGTCAGGGCCACACTGGAGCTGGATACTGAATTGGGAGTTGCTGCTATCACTAAACTCAGTGTCTGGAGCTAGGCTGGTGGAAGGATGGGTTGGCTTACTAGGATGCAACCAGGATGCCCTGCTAACACTGTACCCTGCTAAGTTCTCAGTCCATCTAAATGAGCCAGTGGGTTCTGACTGTCTTAGAGTTCATGCAGCATCACCCCATTTCACAGAAGAAGAAACAGGCTTAAAGATTGGCTGACTCATTCCAGTCACAAGCTTGTTTGGGAGCAGAGTGCTAAACTGTCAGGCTCCCCAAGGCCATGCTTAGCATGAAGCTTCCATGAGCCCTGAGCTAGCCCACCTTGTCCACCCTGGATGGAGAACTCACTCTTCACTCCAAGGCTTGATGCCTTCCAGGTGGTGTTTGTCCTTGAAGCTTTTACTGCCCAACTGGGATGGAGGCTCCAGTTCATGGGGCAGATGGTAGCTACAGGACAGGGTGGCAGCTGTGAGGCCTCCAGGAGCCACACTTCAGGTCTCCATCCCAATGTCCACACAGGAGTTGGCATTTGGGTGCCCCAACATCCATGGCCTCAAACCAAGCCTCAAAATGCTCACTGGGCACAATCTTCATTGAGTCAAACCAGCAGGCTGCCTGAAGCTGCTGGAGCTTGGTGATCATCTGGTATTCCTGGGGCCAGAGGAAAGGAAGAGTAACTGTGGAGGCCTTGGTGGGCTTCTGGGTGGGATGGGGGCCAGTGCCTGGGTTTCCTCCTGTGGGTGCCTCCATCTCTTCACATTCTTCCAGGCTGTACCTACCCTCAGGGCTGAGTTCACACAGCTCATCCTCCAGGAAGATGTTCTTCATCCCTTCTTAATCTTCATAAATCCAAGGAGAGTTGTCTTCTTAACTCGATTTAGCATAAGGATTCTAAAGGGTTGAGGTTTTTTCATGTCTCACCAAGCTAAAAATAAATTAGAAACTAACTAGAAGTGACTATTACCCAAGTATTACTGTCATTAAACATGACTCCTGGTTATCCTCAGACCATACAAAACCCTAGATCCTGTTTCCAGATTTCAATAAGATCAAGAAGCAGAATGACAGATTGCTAGGGCTGGGAAATTAAACACAGTTTAAGCTGTGAAGAAAGGGGTGACAGAAAATAGTGGGGATAGATGCTCAATAGAAAAGTCTCTCTGTAAATATAAATGGTCTGTGAAGGTTCCTGTCCAACACGTCTGCCTCAGCTCACCTCATGACTTATTTCTCCAGCCTCATTCTAGGGTCAACCATAAGGCCTCCACTCATCTCTGTAAACCAGATGTTTTTCTTGGAATAATGTGGGGTTTGTGTCTTTGTTTTCTTTTCCTAAAGAGCAATGAAAGATCATTGGATTCAGGAAATTAGATAGCAGAAATTACACTCAAATCAGTTATTTGCCACATCCAAAATGGTGCCACAGAAATACTACAGGGGCACTCAGTGGATCACCTTCCATGTGGGAGCCAAGGGATCATTAGATCATCCTATGGAAGGGAATACAATTTCATAAGCATCAAAAACTTTGTTAGGAAGTGGCTTAGGCTCAGGGGAAGCACGTTAGTGTATCCATTTCTCTATTGCTCTGGTGAACAACAGGGTGCACTGTCCTTGAGATTTCCAAAAAAACCCTCCCAAGTGCAAAGTGTATCCATCAGATGATGTGGGACTGTCATATTTCTGATTAGATATTACATTTCAAAGATAATCGACTCAGTGATATTCAGGAAATCTCTATCATTTTGAAGAATATGAATTCTCTGCTGAGTAGATGGACACTTGAAACTCAAGTAGACTAGAGACATATTTTGTTTCAAAAAATAAAATTCAACAACTATATATACTAAATTATTTGTTTTGTTCCCTAATTTATAATCACCTCTCTTTACAATAAAATGAAGAAATACTGCTTTTCTAAAGAAAGTATATTCTACATTGTAATTTGCTGCATTAAAAAAGAGTTAAATCTTCTTCTTTGAACTTTTTGGAAGTCTAACTTTTAGCTAAACAAGATTTCATGGGCTATACCCAGAGGAAACCATTGATTTGGCAGGAAAATCTTGTGCTTACAATAAGCAGTGGCATAATTTTTCACTCTTCTCTGTATGTGTAGAATAGCCTCTGATTCAGATAATGTCCTCAATTTCTATCTTTGTTGTCTGCTCAATGGTTTCTTGCAGCTTCTGAAGTTGTGAGGTTAAGCTCAGATCTCTTGTTACAACTGGTCATAAGAAAGAGAGAAATGTACAATGCAATCACCCCTCCACATCTATGAGGCAGTTTTAGGGTAAGACCAATATGATACATTTTTAAATTCTACTTCTAATTAGTTGTTCTACCATAGGAAATCCACTTGACCATTTAAATCTTCCACTGAATAAAAGGTATAACGTTCAAATGTAGAGTGACAGAAAAAGAGTATAGAATGAAACTTGCCAACAAAACTGAGTTCTGATGCAACTCCCAATGCCTTCTTTCCTATCCCTCTACCACCAGTGCATTCCTGACTTAAATTCTGTATCAGAAGTTCATTTTTTGTGTGTGTCCAATACACAATTTAGAAATTTTGGTGCTAGAAATTATTTAGAATCAAATATTCCCTATGTTATAGATGAGGAAACTAAGCCTCAGAGCAGTCAAACAATTCATCCAAGGTAAAACAACTCATTAGTGATAAAGCTAGAGTCTTAAACCAACCAGTTTGACTCCAGAGGCTTCATGCTTATCCTGGATTCACTGGCCCCTCCCTCCTGAAAATACTCATATTTTCTGAAATTATAACTAATGTGTGTAAATGACTTTGAGTTCTGTTCACTGCCAAACGTTATTTCAAATATATTCTTGGAATCTGCACAGCAGCATTTAAAATAACAATGTAGCACTGGGTTAATATGCCACAGTTTATTAAAGTTAAATATTTCAAAAAACAGTATTATCTAAACAAAAGATATTTGTTAACAATTTGTTTAATTCCTAGCATAGTATTATGCCTGGCTTGTCACATATTAGAGTTTCTATAATGAAATCTCTGTTTTGACCTATTGATCATATTTTCTCTTTTCTAACCTAACACAGTTTTGGTAATGTGGCTTTGTAATGTATAAAGGCACTAATTTTCTTTTAGCATATGATATACCAGGGAAATAGCCACTTAGGGGGCCCTATCAACAGTGTATCCAGTAAGCATATTTAGTAATCCCAGCACAATCAGCATAAATGCTACCCAACTATGTGTCTTCAGAAGGACTGAAGTCTTACTCTTTAAAAGGCTGTTCCAGGAGAGTGGATGAAGCTTAAGTGGTTGAGCACCTGCTTCCCATGTAAGAGGTTCTAGGTTCAAACCCTGCTACCTCCTAAGAACAAAAACAAATCAGATGTGGAAGAGCCTTTTTGGGGGGGGGGTGTTACCTGGAATTGAACCCAGAACCTCATACATGAGGAGCAGACATTCAATCATTGAGCTACCTCTGCTCCCCAGTAAGAGTTGTTTGTTTTTGTTTTTGTTCTTAGGAGAATGACCAGAGCTTACTGGCTGTTGTCCCCTGAATGGAAGCAGCACTTTCCTCTTTCCCAAATGCACTGAACAACTTATGTTACTTTCTATTGTGCATTGAGCAGAGCAAGTTAGAGAGCCCTGCCTTATAGAACCTGGTGTGTTTCCCCTCCCCACTCCCAACTTACACTTTGCCTGGTTGCCAGGCACTTGAGAGATAGAACCATTCACAGCTCAGTTGTGGCTCACAGAACACTGGCATCAGGAGGCTGGAGGGCTGTTCCCTCTGGAGCCATGGAGAGCCTGTTGACAGCCACCAAAGTGCCTTCCCAGCTGGTCCTGGACCAGTTGTGCAGTGCTCTGCCGCTGTTTTCTGAATGCGTGAGACAACTCCCTGGTCTCTGTGTTTTCCTGGGAGATCCTGATATGTACTGGTATGTTTTTTTTTTCAACACTAAAAAGCTGGAATGCTTTAAGGAGTGAAACAAAGCTAGTGAAAAGTGTTTCTACACATGCTCATAAAGCCCATGAGAAGATTGGCCTGAATACACCAGCCAATGAAACCCTTGAGTCCCCTGGGATAGAGGCTAGTCCTCTCACCTTACAGACTTTGTTTGGCAGCACTGAATAAACACTTGAACAGCTCTTCAACTGAGGATACAGAAGATCTTCTTGAAAAACAACAGAAAAGTGAGGCCCCTAATATTTCATCTCATGGAACAATGATTCTCCCCTTCAAGGACAGATAAGCTCATTCAAAGAGAAGGCAGAATCTCACCAGTCCCACATGAGTGATGCAAAATCATCTTAAAAGCCTCTCAGAAATATGTGGACCATCTTCAGAAGGAAATAAGGGATGCTATGGAGGAAACCATTCAGCAGTAGTAAAGTCAACAAGTGCACTTGCCCAAGAAACTGATGGATGGAAGGAAAAAGTGTGGAAAATGAAGGAAGAGATAAAGTGCTTGAACACTGCAATGCAAGAATGAACCAGGATGGGAAGGATAAAGACAGCCAGATAAAATCTCTAAATGAAACTGTACTGAAGAAAATAAATTTGCCTGTTATCTTTAGAGAAGATTACATGGATGATGTCAATTTGGAACTAGACCAAAAGAAGGAATCAGAGAAGGGTAATAACTTAGTGTCAGTCATCAGTTAATTTAAACAAACTCATTCAGGTGGTGAATTTCCGTGTTTTCTCTGAAAGTCTTGAAGGAGAAAAGAATAAGATATTCATGAATATTTGTGAAGAAAATCAAATGAATGCCATACTTGCAGTGCAAATAGAAAGTCTCCAAGATGAATAAGCTTCTTTGTTGTCTGAAAATTCACA
Source organism: Dasypus novemcinctus (assembly GCF_030445035.2). Taxonomy (NCBI): domain Eukaryota; kingdom Metazoa; phylum Chordata; class Mammalia; order Cingulata; family Dasypodidae; genus Dasypus; species Dasypus novemcinctus. The sequence continues at coordinate 3,194,422 of NC_080700.1, forward strand.
GCTGAAAAGGGAGATACAGAAGCTTCAGCTGAAACTTCAAATATTACCTGAGGTCCAGCAAAAATGTGTAATGGAACTTCAGGCAAATTGAATGCAGGAGGAAATGTCTTGCTCAGAAATAGAGAAGAGGGAAGTGGATTTGGTTCAACTGATAGAGCATCTGCCTACCACATGGGAGGTCCAGGGTTCAAACCCAGGGCCTCCTGACCCAGTGATGAGCTGGCCCATGTGCAGTGCTGATGTGCACAAGGAGTGCCCTGCCATGCAGGGGTGTCCCCCACATAGTGAATCTCCATGTGCAAGGAGTGCACCCTGTAAGGAGAGCTACCCGATGTGAAAAAAGTGCGGCCTGCCCAGGAGTGGTGCTGCACACATGGAGAGGTGATGACACAGCAAGATGATGCAATGAAAAAGAGACACATTCCTGGTGCTACTGACACAAGCGGACACATAAGAACACACAGCAGATGGACACAAAGAGCAGAAAACTGGGTGGGAGAAAGGGGAGAGAAATAAATAATAAATCTTAAAAAAAAAAGAAGAAACAGAGAAGAAACTTCACAAAGTGCATAGAAATGTGAACTTCATTTATCAGAAGTGCAACTTCTACAAGAAGATGGGTGAAGACCTGGGCAAAGAATTAGAAAGAACCACTTCCTTCTTCTACAACCAGATTCTCTTCTATGAGAAGAAAGTTCAAGAAAAGGGTCTGACAGCACATTCAACTGAGAGGAAGCTCAATAAGCTAAGGAAGGAAAATGATGGAAGAGAGAAATGTTGGCTAACGTAGAGCTGAAGGCCCAGTTCTTTCCAGATGGCCCTTTTGCTCCTGCTGATACACCTACTACCTTAGAGGCCTGAAGGTTGAATTTTGCTTTCACAACTACTGATTGCTTAAAAGTCACAACTACAATAAGACATCTGCTTTTTTCTTTGCTTTAAGAGTAATTTTGATTGTTTTCATTTTAATTGAATTCCTGTCCTTTAGTTAATGTTTCCATTAAAGTTCTTAATGAACTTTGATATCAGCATAATTTCTAAGATTGTATTTTACAAATATAGATGTTATAATTGTTATGAATACATTATTTTCACTTCATTGAACCTTCTAGAAATATATACCATAGCTATTGTATTTTAATTGAAAAAAATTTTAATGTTAGTTTTGTTTAAGATAGCTTTAGGCATTTAAACATTTTTACATTTTATGTCAAAACAAGTAAAAAAGCAACAAGAAAAATAAGTGGTATTTCCCACTCATCAGCACTGTACAGTATAGCCTGGAGATCACTCTGTGAACATTTATGTGACAACTGCTTACAATATGGGGTTTGATTTTCAAAACACATCTGAAACATCACTAGTGAAATGGTAATGATCACCAGCACCAGTTTTCCTTGATTTTTTTGGAAGTATCATATGTTCTTGCACCAATAGGAAGAGTCAATTTCTCTGAACAGGCCCTATCATGCAATGATACATCCTTGAGTATCTACAGAAGATCTGAAGCAAAACTGACATTTGGTATGAAAAAATTTCCTCCAGAGGAAATGAACTGTGAAGAATACCAGATTGTCCTGGAAAACAGTTAAGCTGTGGGGGACATTGGCTGCCTACCTAGAGAAAAGTAGAATATTTCAAAACATGGTGAGGAAATAAAGGCATGGTGAAAAATGTGTACAAAAAGCTTTAGAATAATGTCATCCAAATATATTTGTGTTCAGAACTGGAAATACCTAAAATCTCACCTCATAAAAACTGTTGATATTTCATATATTAAACTAGTTGTGCCTTATACTTTCCCTTTCAGAAGGCCCTCTACTGGGAAATCATCACTCAAAATATGAATGGTATATAAACAAACATCATATAGCACAGTGTCCATGTGAAGATCCACCTACAGCTTCACAGATTACTTAAATCTACTCCTAAACTATTTTTTGTTATTTTAGATACAAAGAATCTATCTTTAGTAACCAATATCCTAAATTGTTCTAAATTTATATTTATAATTCTTTGTTCTTTCAGGTACTCTATCTTGAGGGTCCACCACATGCCAGGCACCATTCTAAGCACTGGGACTGCATCAGTGAACAAGGTAGATGACCTTCCTCTCATTGAGTTAGTATTATTTGATTCTGATTAATTCAAAACAAAAGAAAACCCATGAGAAAATCAGGCACGTCAATCCCCACTTTTACAGAGTACAAACCTAAACTTTACAGAGGATGAATCATGTGCCCACCTCAGGTAAGTGGCAATTAGGAAACCAGCCAAGCCTAGAGATGCCCATTCTAGTGATCTTTTACCAAGAGCAAGCTCCTCTGCACAAAAGAGACTGCTCTTTTTTAAATGTGAAAGACCTCAAACTCATTACAAAGGCTACCTTCGCAAGGATTCATTTTCAAAAAATTACTGTATAACATGGATTGTTTTTAACTTGCATAGAAATTCATTCACAGAGAGTTCAGATCAGGAGTCTTTCCTGAAAAGCCCTGTGTCCCTCTTTCTGCAGCCTTGGAAGGAGGATGTGTTGAGGCAGATCTTCAGCCTGAGGACAGACACATACCCGGCACCTGCCAGGATTACTGGAGTCCATGAAATTCCTTAGGAAGAATTTGGCAATATCTGAAAACCCAGGGTTCCAAACCTTAGGAGAAAAAAGAGGTCTCCACCACTTCACACTGGCTGGATTCAGACTGCATCAGGAGACAGGGCTGTGGCTTCCAGCCAACCCTGAAAGGTTATCTGTATTACTCAGCCCATAACATCACTGGATCTCCATGGGTGACACAAATATCAAGTTGCAGGCTGTTTAACCTGGGGGAAAACTGACTTGCCATGGGGCTGTCCCTGGTGGATACCCAAAGTTCAGGGAGGGTTAAACATAGGAGTTAGCTGCCCTGTCAAATTCCACTCTGTGGGGACTGAGGAAAGGGGCATCTTAACAAGAGGATCCATGAGTTCTTTGTGATGCTCCTGCTGAAATTTCCTCTGCCCCTATGAAGTTTTTTTCTTCCCCAAAAGTACCAATTTCAAAATAGTAAGCACTACTATTCATTTGGAGATGTATCCACAAAGGCAAAACCTGCAATTGCTTTATTTGGAGGAGTTCAGGGTGGATTGGGCAGCCTCATGACCCTAGGAATTAGAGGTAGAGTGGATGGGTCAGCAGTTGGTTCTGCCCCTGCACTTTCTGCTATTTAATTTTTAAATTACTTTTGTTGCTGTTGTTTGTTACACTTTCTGCTTTTTTAAAATTCTTATTTTTATTTTTATTGAAGTATATCATTCATACATGAACACACATAAACAATAAATGTATAGCAAAGATTGCAAACCTACAAAATAAACATACATAACATCACATAGGGGTCTCATACATCACCCCTCCACCAACTCTTTGCATTAGTGTGAAACAATTGTTACAAACTATGCAAGAGCATCATCAAAATATTACTACCAACTATATTCCTTTTCTTATATTTGGTGTATTTCCCCCTCAACCCATACTATTTTTTAAAATATATTTTTGTTATAGATGTTGTGAACTTGCCAAACAATCATACAGATATGTAAATTTCTCACACAACTCTACACCCTGGTGGAACATTTGATATTATCTCACTTTCTGCTTTTTGTGATGAGATCAACTAAAGGAGAAAAAAGAATGGAAAAAAGGACGTGCACACAGTCCTTCTCTCTTGCCCTTTCACAGCATTTTGAGACTGTAATGTGGCTGCCCTGAAGACTGCCATCCACTGTCCAGTGCACCAGCATTTTGCAGTGATTGACTTTTAGCTCAGAGTCAAGCCAGGACTGACACCCACTGAGCAGAGGACTTGTCTTTCTCTGGCCAAACAATTCCTTACCTCTGGCTGGCCCACCATAGCTCAGTCCCATCAAGCTTCCATTGGGGGAAAGTCTGTGCAGTTACCACTGGGACTGCTCCCTGGTGTGGCCTCTCTTTGGGCCTGTATTCCAGTGGGTCTGGCTGGAGTGCTAGATGCAAACTGTGGGCCATGGGAGCTGTGCTGAAATTCCCTCCCTCCAAGTCATGCTTTCTGCCCTGCTCTCTGCTGATGTGATCTCCAGAGTCAGGGCCTCTTAGAGGTTGGGACAGGCTGGTACTATATATACCATGTATATTGTCAAAAGACAAATTGAAGTCATTTGCAGACTACAGCATTTTATTTAGGACACTGGGGTTTTGCTCCAGCAAAGGAAACCAGATGACTTGTAAGAATGGAAGCAGTTTTTGTCTTCTAGGAATGATTTTTATACAAAGGACATTAGCTTGACTCCTACTGATATGTGTTTGTCCCTCTCACAGGGGTGGGTTCAAGTTTGATTGTCTATTTGGGTCAGCTGCCTTCATGGGGATTTCAAATTTCAAAAGCCATCAAGAGGAAATCCAAGAGTGAGTTCAAAGAAGAAATAAGACACAGGTTTTTTTTTTTTTATTCTGAGGGCTTCCCAGGGTTTTATCTACATAATTTAATAAATATATACTCTATATGCATCCCTAAATAATTTTTTGGCATCTCATATTCAATAAACAAATCAATAAAGCAATGACAAAAGCAGGATTACATTCTGTTTTTAAAAATATTTACACTTTACAAATGATCTCTTTTTTATTTTTCTTTTTTAATTAATTAATTTTTTACTTTTTTATTAAAGTTAATAGATCACAAAGAATGTTACATTAAAAAAACATAAAAACATAAGAGGTTCCTATATACCCCACTCCCCACACCCCACCCCATCATTTTTTGTAAACTGTATTTTTTGAAGATATACACATCACAAAAAAAATGTTACATTAAAAAATAAAAGGTTCCCATATACCCCCCACTCCCCACCCCAGTCCTCCCACACCAACCTCCTCCATCATTGTGGCACACTCATCACACTTGGTGAACACATTTTGGAGCTCTGTTGCACCACATAGATAAGTGTTTACCCTGTAGTTCACACTCTCCCCAGTACATTCAGTGGGTTATGGCAGGATATATAAAGTCCAGCATCTGACCCTACAATATCATTTAGGACAACTCAAAGTCCCCCAAATACCCCTACATCACATCTCTTCCTCCTTCTTCCTGTTCTCAGCAATTACTGTGGCCACTTTCTCCATATCAGTGCTACAATTTCTTCTATTACTAGTCACAATAGTTTTATAGAATATTAGTAATGAGCCCTTGATACTGATGACTATGCTTATGAGCCTGTGTGCCTGAAATATGAACTTGACCTAGAGCTGCAGGGTACCTAAGAGTTACCTCCTGAGAGCCTCCCTGTTGCTCAAATGTGGCCACTCTCTAATCCAAACTCAGCATGTAAATACATTGCCGTCCCCCCAGTATGGGACATGACTCCTGGGGATGAGCCTCCCTGGTGCCAAGGGATTACTACCAATCACTAACTGATGATGTGACTAGAAAGAGACTTTGAATAAAAGGTTCAATTCAGACCAGCAGAATATCTCAGCCTACATGTTGGATCAAGTGTTAAAAACTGCTTTTTGACCTTGAATAAAAGGGGGAAATGGCAAAGGCAAATGAGTTTATATGGCTAAGGGTCTTCATAAAAGAGTTGGGAGGTCATCAGAGGGGTCATGCTTATGCACACCTCAGCAGGGCCCCAGAGAGAGCCAAAGTAGATACAACCCTAGGTGCTGGTTCTCCTGAAGGTTATGGAGATCCACAAGCTATATGTTCATGACAGATGGATTTGGAGTTCTGTGCCATGTCAGAGGGCCCTACTTTGGAATTTGTGTTCCTGAGAGTGATGGAGCTGGACTCAGATGTGATCTTCCTATACATGCCTCTTCTGTCACTTTTATTCAACCTGCGGTTGGTGTTAGAGATGGTGCATACTCAGGGGACTTGAATCTCTGGACTGTCCATGTGCCAGCTGGGCCCTGAACCTCAGCAGAGTTGTGACTCTTACTCTCTATTTCATTGGACTTATCCAGGTCAGCTAAAGAGGAGAAGAAGGTCAAACACCACACCAGGGAATCTAGAGTGCTGACAACTGCAAATAGAGGAATTGCGTCCATCATACATGTGGAATCTAAGCCCCCTCTTGATCTAGAGGTAGAGTGGGCATCACCATCCCAGCATCCACAGAATGGAGGAATAAAATATGTATTAGAGTGGACTTACAGATATAAATGATCTCTTAACACACATTTAGGATTCTACCATCTCACTTGGAGATAATGTCAGTCTCTGAATTTGAACCTTTGAGTGAATGGGAAAGTGACTCTGCTGAAGACAACCCTTTATGATCATGTAAGATCACAGATTTCTGAACTTACTGTTTACATTCCAGTTGTCTCACAGGTTTCTGAAGATTTGTTCATTTTTCTGCTGTCTTTATCCCCCCTGATCTTCAGAGTAGATAATGTCTATTGATCTGTTTTCAAGAACATTGATTCTTTATTGTGATCTTGAAACTGTCATTGAGCTCTAGAGAATTTTTCATATTATGTTCAATGCTAGAATTTCCACTTCTTTCCTTTTTATGCTTTCTATCTCCTTCTTGAGAATTCCTCTTTGTTGCTTCATTGCATTTAGTCTTTCATTTTTTAAGCATGATTAACTTTCGTTCTTTGAATTACTTATAATGTTGAAGCCTTTGACTGCTAAATCCAGTTTCTATGGACTGCCCTTTTTTACTGTGCATGGGTCACATTCCTGGTTTTGAAAATTGATCATTTTAGATGATGTGCTGTTGCAACTCTGAATTCTGACTTTCCTTCTGAAGGTCATTGTTGATGCTTCTCCTGGTGCTCTTGTATTGCTTCTTTGTTCATTCATTTTTTGTTTAGTAACTTGCTTGGGATACATCTGTGAAATCTGTCTCCCTGGCAGGGTACAACTGCTGCTGTCTCTACTCAATATATATGGGTGTATACACTTATATACCTATATAAACAGGTATCTACTATACAAAATTCTTGCTTATAATATATGTATGTGTGTATCTATGACTCTATGAATATGTATATAGGTCTTCTTATTTATATTCTTAAGCCCAGCTCTAGGCTGGGTAGGCTAATAATTGCAGAGAGGTTGATCTCACCACTCAAAGCCTGTAAAGTTTCTATGCTCTGCCAATAGGTCTGTGGTGTAGGGGATCATTCAGGGTTGAGACCATTTTAAAGTCTGTCCCAGCTTTTCCTTTCTGCTCATCTCTTTCAGATCTCCTACTCACACTTGTACAGTCTCAGGATCAGCCAAGGCTGTGGCTGTATTGAGCCCTCTCTAGCTCACTGCTTATGCATATAGTCTCAGCAAGCTAATAACCTTGCTTCTACCCTATGATCTCAGGGTATTTGAGTCCTTGGCCCTTCTAAGTCACCTGCCTCTTAGACTGTCACTTCCACTAACAATGATGCTATGTATGGGCACATCCCTGGCTCCAGATTGAAAGAGTACCCTTTGACTGTGGCAGAGCAGATGTTAGTACTCATGGGTTGTCCTGCCCTATCCCTATCAGAACCTCCACATTGACCACTTTTGTCAGGGAAAGGAATGGGAGCAATCCTAGGTCAGATGTCAAGAATCCAACTTCTAAGAAGCATAAACACTGCTAAGATGGTTGTATGCCCTTGATCTATTCTCAGAGTTATAAAAATGATTGCTTTGTTCAATTCTGTCCACTTTATAGTTATATTTTGGACTGGAGATTTGCCATTCATCTTATTCAGCTATAAGATGAATTCTCTGAAAGAAGGGTTTTTAGTTGACCATAGTAAGTCCACTTAGGCAGAAGGAATGAGGTGGCAGAAGCAATAAGGGAGAGGGACTGAACAGACGAACATGACAAGAAATTGCATGGTTGAAGAAATGTTACCCACAGTTCATCCTACATTGTCAACTAATTTTGGCTACTTAGGCTATAGAGTTTGAAGAAGATTTCTAAATTAGCCAAAGGAAAGGTGTGAACCAGGATGAAATTCATTGGAGCACTTCTTAAAGGGATAGGAACCAGAAATGACAGGGCTGAGGGTAAGATATTGTACTGGACCTTACATCTAAACCAAGTAACTACTCCTTCCTGCCCAAATGGACTAATTTAATTAAAGGGGATCCAGGCATTGGGATGATGATGATTGCAAAAATGAAGAGAGAAGAAAAGAAATGGGCTTGGGTCATCTTGGAAAACAGAGAATGACTCCATGATAAGGTAAAGTTGTAGCCCAAGATGCTGAATTGAGTGTCATAAAATGAATCTTACATGTTCTCTTTCAAAAGTCTTTATCTAAAGGAAATGCTGATATTCTGCTCAGGGCAAAGATTGCAGAGTTTTTGGTATATAACCTTCTCTGACAATAAACTGTGCATAAACCTGGTGTTTAAACCACAAATTCAAATGGTGTCTTGCTAAAGCTGGAGGTTATAGTGATTTCTGATCATTTATTAGATGGATGGATGGTTATGAATTGGAATCATGCTCATAACAGGGTGAATGGAAACAATAAAAACTAAGCTCTTCATCTCTTGTTTAGATGCACACCAAGTCTTCTGAGAGGGTCCAGGACTGTTGCTCTGACACATAAGACATATCCTCACAGGGGCAGAATGACACAACTACTTACCTAGGGGCCATCACCTACCAGTAAGTACACCAGTTGGAAAATAAAGCTACCTGTGTCTTTTTCTTAAATATCTCTCTTATACATGCAGGAAAGATTATAATGCACCTGGAACTGTCTTAGGATTAAGTTTTAAGAAAGTGAATATATAATAAAAAGAATAAAATGCTCAGGATGAAACAATTAATAAAAATCTCAGAAAGGGGCTCTGGAGACATTGAGACACTATAGGCAGATGTCACAGATGTCAGCCCTGCTTATGATCTATGTGCCCTCTCAATTAGAGGTGGTGTGGGTATCACCATTCCAGAATCCTCAGGATTGTGGAATGAATGATGTACTAGTGTAGACTTAGTGTTATTCTACTATAGGCTTATTGTTATTCCAGCAATGCAACTCTGTCATTGATGTGGAAGCAATGGCAACCAGAGGTTCTGAGGGGAGGGAGAGGGGAAAAATAGGTATAATATGGGGCATTTTTGGAAAATTGGAATTGTCCTGAATGACATTGCAATGACAGATACAGACCATTATATACCTTATCATAAATTACAAAGTTGTGCAGGAGAGAGTGAGCTGGCCCATGTGCAGTGCTGATGCATGCAAGGAGCGCTGAGCCACACAGGAGTGTCCCTCACACAGGGGAGCCCCACAGGCAAGGAATGCACCCCTAAAGGAGAGCTACCCCACATGAAAAAATTGCAGCCTGCCCAGGAGTGGTGCCCCACACATGGAGAGCTGAGGCCAGCAAGATGATCCAACAAAAAGACACAGAGTCCTAGTGCCACTGACAAGAATGTAAGTGGATACAGAACACACAGCAAATGGACAGAGAACAGACAACTGGGGTAGGGAAGGAGAGAGAAATAGATTTTAAAAAATTTAAAAAACACAAAAAACTTGTAATATAAACTAAAATCCACACTTAGTGTCAATGCTCCAATATGTGTTCATCAATTTTAGCAAATGTACCACACTGATGAAGGATGTTGTTGAAGTTGGAAAGTGGGGAAGGGGTAGGGAGTGGGGCATATGCAAATCTACTACATTTTTTATGTAACATTTATGTAATCTAAGTATCTTTAAAAAATAAAAGTTTTTAAAAAGTAGTAAAAATAATCTCAGAAAGTGCCAGCAACTTTTCTTTTTAGATAGCACCTCTAGAAAAGCTTAAAATCTTGTTTAAATAAATTGGGTACAGACATACAATTTAAAATATAATTTAAAATTATGGTATATTAAAAATTTTTTTAATGTTGAGTATATATTACTTATGCAATAACAAAAGTTATTTAAATATTAGCAACCCTTGCATTTTACAAGTGTAATGTCAAATGATAGAAGGAAGACACAAAACACAAAAGAGAGTATGTATTGTGATTCTATTTAAATAAAGTAAAA